>NC_140922.1:31922868-32115368 GCF_045865225.1 Trachurus japonicus | reverse complement strand
GAGGAGAAAGGAGGGAGCAGAGGAGAGATGGAGGGAGGGAGGAAAGGGGGAGGAGGAGAGGAGAGAGGGAAAGAGGGAGAAAGGGAGGAGGTCTGGGTCAGTGATTATCATAAGAATCAGATCTCGGGGATAAAAATCTCCTTTGAATAAATTACTGCTTCAATAGGAGGCGCGACTGCCAAAGAGACAACTTTGTCAGGCCCCGGTTTGTTGTCGGGGGGGTGAGGAGGAGGAGGAGGAGGAGGAGGAGGGGGGAGTCCTCTCTCCCTCTCTCTCTCTCTCTTTCCCTCCTCCTCCTCCTCTTTTTCTTCTTTCTCTCTAAATTTTGGACGCTTTCCTGGAGATCAAACTCTAAATACGGCTACTGTTTCTACTGTTTCTCCTCCTCCTCCCCCTATCACTCCCCCTCCTCCTCCTCCTCCTCTCCTCCCCCCTCCCTCCTCCTCCTCCTCCCCCCTCTCCCTCCCTCCAGTCAGGCTGCATCATGGGAACCAACCGGGGCATCGAGCTCGGACCATGGGGCCGTCGTTCAGCGGCGCGGTGCCACATCCCAAGTTCATTAGCACTCATCAGGCCATTCTTGCATGCTCACATCCCCCCCTCCTCATCCCCCTCTTCCTCCCCCTCCTCCTCCCCCTCCTCCCCTCCTCCTCTATCCTCTTCACTCTGCAGAGGCCTCGGTTTCAGATCCAGCTCAGTTTTGCCTCTAAATACAGATTTTTTTTTCCTGGATCTGGATCTGGATCAGATGTAAAAACAGAACTCAAGTCAAAAACTCTCATTTTAATTAAAGGGACAACGAGGAGTTTTGGAAAAGCGAAGCGTTTTCACACTACATTTATGAGCCTCCGTGCACCGTGAAATTCTTTGACCGGCGCAAGACAGACTCATGTTTTCATTCATCAAGAATTAAAGTCAGAGGTTGGAAGACGATCACATACCGTCGTAGTTCCCACCATAAACGGAGATTCGGCGGCGTTATTCTCATGACTCGCCACGAAACCGAAAGTAAAGAAATGCTGGTCGGCTCAACCAGCATTTCCACCACCACTAATAATAACCATAGAGACAAAACCATATATTTATAGAAAATGGGACCATTAACAAGTGGTAGTGTAGATTCATCCACATTAACGTGAGACTTTTTTATAACCAAATAGAAACTCCTCGTTGTCCCTTTAATGCAACAACTAAGTTGAACTTTAATTAAAACTGTAGCTGCAGCAGAATCAGAGCTGCTGCTTTAACATGACAGCAGCTGTTTCACCACATCCTCAGATTGTATTGTTGTGTGTTTGTGTCTGTTTGGGACCTAATCTCTTGTTTTATCTATTTTATTTGTTCTTTCTCTTCAGTGTTGTAATGTATCTATGTGTCTTAGTGTCTCTCTCCCATGGTTTTAGTCCATGTGTTGTGTGTTTGTCTTCGTTGTTTTAACTCCATGTGTACCGTCTACCATCAAATAGGACCACAATGGAAACAATTAGCCTTTGGGCTTTTTTTTATCCCTTTGAACACTTGTCTAATGTTGTTCAATAAAGTTTTCAATCAATCAATCAATCAATGAGATATCCTGCAATGTTAATTAACTATATCAGAAATATAAAGAGAAAAGCCTTTAAAGTTTTGGTGTCAGTTTCCATCTTTTATTCTAACAACTGAAAAAAATAATGGATTAATCAATCAGTGCTATAATAACAGTAGCACTACTTATAGCAGTCTTCTCCTCCTGCTCAGACGTGTGGGTTTCCATCTCTTATTTCACTATAAAGTGAATAAACATGAACACTGGACGAGATCTTAATGGTCAATAATAATAATGATCGTCACAATAATCAATAGTAAAGATGATCCTAAGTGGATCAGTGTCTCTGTAAATAGAATAAAGACTGTAAATGACTCATACTGGTGATGATTTCATCATCTGGCATCATAACAATCCATGGTATTAACACAGTATTTAATATATGAGACAGACCATCTGATACTGATCCAGACGCAGCAGCTTCTGATCCATCAATATTGATTTTCAATGAGCAACATTTTAATAACCAATAAGAAAATACAACACCATCAGTGTGTGATAAAACCTCATTATCATATTGAGTGATGCTGTTTAACTGAGAGCTAATGTAGCTACGATGCTAACGATCAGCTCTTCACTGGGGGCAGGTGTAGAAACCTGTAGAGGCCAGATCTCTGATGGTTATTATTGTCATTATTAATAATAATAGTGTAGCAATACCAATGTTTTATTTATGGTGCTTTTCTTGCCGAGGTTGCAAAAGTGCTTTAAAGGGAAAATAAAAGCTGAAGGAAAAAATGGAGCGAGCGTCAAAAAAACAATGAAAAGGATAAAATGATTTTAAAAAATTAGACTTTAACAAAGAAATGTGTTTTAAAGAGAAGCAGAGATCACCCTATGATGTCATTATGAGGTCATATGTTACAGTAAATATGAACAGGTTGTGTTTCTACATGTGAGTTGGTTATATGTTTGTAATTTGCAGCTTCACAATGTTGTTATTGATGTTTTACAGGTGGATGTGAGACTGTACGTTCAGTTCAAACCATCAGCAGCAGATTTACAGCTCACACACACACACACACACACACACACACACACACACACACGGAGGCAGCCTGGGAGCAGCTGAGCAGCTGAGCAGCATGTCAAACACCTCGCTGAATGAGGAGCAAACCTCCGCCAGAAAGAGAAGACACAAGAAGAGAAACAGGAGAGTTTAAAGTTTCTCTTCAACACATCAGAACTCACATTTCACCGACACGTCAACGAGTGTGTTTGGATTAAACGTTTAGTTCAGTGGGAGGATTGTGTTCAGACTGAACGAGTCACATGAGCTTCATGGGTTTATTTCTGGGATGAAAAAAACAAATTCCCTCTAAGTGTTTTACTCCTCACGTCTCCAGACACTGAGACGTTTGTCCTGCTGAGGATTTGTACCCTGATCTGAGATCAGACGTCGCTGTTTTTGACTTTTTTAAATTTTATTTCTGAGCATCTCTTAACCTCTTCATGCAGAGGCCATTTTTGGCCATTTCCGCCTGTTTTTGTATCACTGCAATTAAAGCTTTCTAACTACAGAAGTACTAATCCCACAACTATGGTTTATGGCTTAAATGAAAGACAACCTTTGTCCCTTTACATCTATATCACTGCGTCCGATAACAACTTTAATTTGTGATTGAGAATAAAAACGACTGCAACATGAAGCTTCACTGCAGCGGCTCGTCTCTGTCCAACAGCAACCACTCAACTCTCTCCGTCCTGCAACCTGTTGTAGCTGCAGCTCCCAGTCCAACATCCCAGCATCCCCACTATATTCATATATACACATACATATACATATATATATATCTATATATATATATCATGTATGTCTCCATGTCGAGCCTCTGCAGCGTCCCGGGGACAGAGACAGAGACAGAGACAGAGACAGAGACAGAGACAGAGACGTGCTCTGCAGCTCAAAGCTCCACATCTTTTGTCCCTCAAAATCGGCCCATATTGTTGGAGCTCCGTGGGGGCCAAACAGCCTCCCTGTGCCAAACCAGACAGACTACACCCCCCCCCCTCCTCCTACCCCCTCTACAACACACACACACACACACACACACAGTCATTCTAAGTAGTTCATTAAGCAGCAGCAGCAGCAGCAGCAGCAGCAGCAGTGTTTCTGTGCTGAAGCAGAAACAATGAGAAAACACTGAGTTTTCATTAATGAGACTTTTTCATTCACCTGTTTGTTCATTCATGTGTTTCATGTTTCTGACAGCGATCAACACTTATATACATTTATAGAAGCTAAATATCTAATTTAATTATTTCTAAAAAAAAAAAATCAAAATGCATATTTAAAATTTTAGATTTTTTATTGCTAAAATCCTCCTCCTCCTCTTTCTCTTTGCTCTGCTGCCATCTTGCATTTCGCTGCTGCTGCACGTTGCATCATCATCATCACACTCACCTCCAAGTTGTAGCTTCTCCTCCATCATCCCTCCATCCATCCATCCGTGCATCCTCATCCTCCTTCACTGCGGCGCTGAGCGGGAAACAAGAAGCAGCAGAAAGAGAAGAGGAGAGAGGAGAGAAGAGAGGAGAGGAGAGGAGGAGAGGAGAGGAGAGGAGAGGAGAGAAGAGAGGAGAGGAGAGGAGAGAAGAGAGGAGAGGAGGCTTTTGTCTTTGGCCTTGTCTCAGAAACTCTCTCTGCTGCGGCGGGAACCAGACAACGATCCAACAAATAAATGAAGGAGGGATGAGAAAAGGTGAAAGAGGAAGAGGAGGAAGAAGAAGCAGAAAAAGAAGAAGCAGAAGAAAACAAATGCATCCTGTAAAGCAGGAACAAAAAAAACATGGCGGAGTGAAAAATCTCCCACGCCAGAGTCATTACGCCTGCAATTAGAAACTCATTTGCATAAATGCTAATGAGTCAGAAATTCATGTCGGCGCTGGAGGGAAACGAGGCTCAGGCTTTTTCTTTTTCTTTTTTTTTCTTTCTTGCACGTGGACTTTGAAGAGGAGAAGGTTTTTCTCACGAGGCCTGAGGAGGAGTTTTATTTTATTTCATTTTATTATTCTTTTATTATTATTTTAACACAAATGTTTAAATGTTTGTTTTTTATTTAAGTGTTTATTATATTAAATCATCAGATTTAAATGCAGCATTCACAGACTATAGACTCACATTATATGATATCACATTGTTAACACACACACACACACACACACACTCACACTCAAACACACTCACACACAGACTCACGTGGGAATAAACTGAGCTACTGTGAGAATGAATCAGACCAGTTTTATATCTTTAGCCTATAAATGAACAGAAAAACAATCAAATCTAATAAACTCTGCGTCGTGGTTTCATTTTGTGAACGAGACGTAAATTCACTCACATGTGACGTAGCCGACGTGACGTTATCCAGATCTGAGGTTGATCCAGGTTTAAGTCTGACTTAACACACACTGAACTCACTCATATAAGACAGATATAGACTCGTTATAATTAATCAGTTATCAATATTGATCTTTTTTTATTTCTTTTTTTAAGAAAGGATTTTTCCTAGGATTCAGGAGGGTCCATGAACTCACCATCATCATCATCATCATCGTCACCATGAAGGAGCTGCTGCTTCAGGACCAAACTGGTTTTATTTAATGATTTCATTTCTGAGCTTTGACTAATGAAGTGACGTATTAAGACTTAATTGATTATGTATTGATGTTTTATTGGCTGCATCAGTTTTAGAGGAGATAGATACAGTAGTCAGCAGTAACAACTCTTTACAGATATGGATTAAAATGGTTGATGATGCAGTGATTAAAAACCTGTTATAGGTTTCACACTCTGTTATAAAACACTCAAATTGATCAATTGTTTATTTATCAGTCAATTGATGAATAGATTTTCAAAATAAAAACACAAGTTTCCATGAGGAAGAATTGAAATGTTCAGTCTGACAGCCAAAACGTTTTCTCATTAATGATCAATAAATGATCTATAATCATTAGTGTTTATTACTGATAAATAAAGTATGAGTTATTATTATAAGCAGATGGCACCGGTATTTTTTTATTGTTTTTACACAACCTGGAGTGTTTGATAGTCGGTAGCCACTTTATTAGGAACACCTGTAACTGTAATGCAACTCAACCACAGCCCATAATATAACATATGTGTATAAAGGATTCAATAATGTTAATTTAGACACAAACTGCAGAATAATGTTGATTCAGTCATATCTGGAATATCTGGTGACTGAAATACACTGAGATAGAAACACATAAAAGACATGTAGGCCCACTCATAACATGTTATTTATCAGTGTGTGTGTGCACATGGCCTATATAATGTTAATTTTGACACATACTGTCACAATAATGTTGATTTAATTATAAGTGTATGACCTAGGTTGGTTGAAATGAACTGAATTGATAACACACTCATAACATGTGTGTGTTATATCGGCTGTATATCTGTATAATGGTGTTCTATTGTGAGGATAATGTAGATTTAACTCTATCTGTTGTTGGACTGAAGTTAGATTGTGTTGAAACATATAGAAGAAATATAAACTCATATACATAGTAATGTTAATTTAGAGAATAATGTTGATTTAATCCCATGTTTGGAGCTGAACTGGAATAAACCAAGATGTGTCTGTTAGGAAACATAAAGGAGAAATATGTAACATGTGTATAATGTTAATTTTGACACATATCACAATAATGTTAATTATACAACTGAGGTTCATTAGTGCTGTCTGAGCTGTTTGTGTAGAAACATATGGAGGAAATAAAACAACACACCTGAGCATTGTGATGCTGTGTGTATTAAACTGTGTGTGTAACAGAGTGTGTTACTGTTATGTTGTTACACTGGTGCGTTCAGGGTCTAACGGACCTGTTGTAGCTTTTATCAAGTGTTGCACCACGTGTTGTTATTAATGAAGCTGTTGTTTTATTAATGAATGAATGACTTTGACCTTTCACCTCCTCCTGCAGCAGCAGCAGCAGCAGCAGCAGCAGCAGCAGCAGCAGCGGGTTGAGGAGGATTTGATCTGTTTTAGAAGAAGCTGAGTTTCTGCTGCTGCTGATGAAGATGAAGATGAGTTGATGCTTCATGCGAAATTAATTGATGCTTTCATAATGAGCGCATGCGCAGTGGAGCTAGAGTAAGAAAAAAGAAAAAAGGAGGGGAGGGGCGGGGGGAGGGAGGAATGACTGGTGCGTGTGTGTTTGTGTTATGTATTTATGTATATCTGTGTGTGTGACTAATTATTATTATTTAAAAACCTAATAAACGCTGTAAATGAATGAATATGGCTGTTTGTTGCAAACTGAGACCGAGTGAGTCCACACGGGATTTTACTGCTGCAAATTCCACCTGAAATAAGAAGAAACAAGGAAATAAACGAGATTTCAAAATAAAAGACTGTCTATAGAATATTATTGTTTTATTTCTGGTTTTTTACTCTCTCACTCTGATGATCAATGGATGTGATTATTATCAGTGATTAATCGACAGTGTGAGTGAAAGTTTCAGCTCTGAAAGACATTTAATCCAAATAAAACACTAAAATCAATATAGCATGTATAATTATTATGAGTTTCTTAAATCTTTATTTATTTATTTTACATCTCAACTTTTTATTTTATTTTATTTTATTTTACTGTTTCTAAACTTTTAAGTGTAGAAAAGAAACGAGTCATGACGAGTTCACATTGTAACAGAAAAAAAAGCTGAAAACCAACTAAATGTGTAGATTTAAGTCAAAGTTAATTAAAAACCCTGTGACCTCATTAAACAGACTCTCGCCTCATTATTAATTCACAGTTCAGACGCACGCGACTTGTTTGTTTGCAGACGCGATTTCAACGATGTTTAATTAATGCAGAGACGAAGAGAGGATTAATATTAATATTAATATTATTATTATTATTACTGCTGCTGTTATTATTAGTGTTGCTGTTGTTAGTATTATTACTGCTGTTATTCTTATATCTAAAGAACCTGTTGCTGCAGTTTTATCAGAGCTGGTCTCAGGTCAGATCGAGGCGAGGAAAAACCGACAACACGTGAACTCAACTTTAACATCTTTGGTTATTTATTTATTTTTTCATTCTGAAGCAAAATTCATCAAGAACCTGAAGCGAAATCAATAATCTGACTGTGATTGGAAACAGATATAATAATGATCTGATCGCTGGTTGAACTGGATCAAGTTCATTTTAATTTGTCTGTTTTATAATAAACATTTTCTGCTCCTCACCTGTTGGACAATCAGCTCGTTGTCTTATAATTTAAGATATAAACACACACAGGGCCTGCTTCACACACACACATAGTGAATATAATAAACTGAGGGTTTAAAGAGAAAAGGTGAAATATTTCTGTTCAAGACAAAGAAAAACCAAAAAACTAAAAGCAGTTTGTCTCCAGATCAGAGCGAGTTGGACGAAAATCCTCAGATAAACGAAAAAAAGAAAACTTTTCTTATTTTTTCTTTAACACAAAAACAAAAAATGACTCTGGTGAAAAACACATTCAGCAGCGTCTCGTGTGGAGCAGGTGTAAAATCTCATTAGTGTGAAAAAGAATAGATTTTTATTTATTTCTTTTGACTTTTTTTTCTCTCTCAGGGGAATTAATACAAAGATTTTTTAAAATCTCTCATCTGGGAATTAGCCTACATGTTTGTGAAAAAGTAAAATTTCGTCTCGTTAAAATCTGAAACATTTCCGTTATTTTTTTATTTCTATTAAACAAACACTCAGTAGCCTAATAAATTATGATTGAATCGGTGCAGAACTGTGCTTTAAATCTGACTTTTTAATCTAATTTTAATCCCGTTTCATTTCAGTTTACGTAAGAAAAATAAAAGGGGGGGAAAAAAAACCTTAAAATATTCAGATTAAACATTTTCATATTTCGCAGCAGATTTAAAATATCAAACTGTTCATAATCCTGTCACATCAATCTGCTGTAATTTGAATTAACCACAGATATCTGTGGCGGATTACTGAGGCAGAGGGGGAGGAGGGAGGGAAACACACACACACACACACACACGCATGAAGACTCACACGCACGCACGAATGCATGGCGCATTTGCATGTTGTATCCCACGGTGGAAATTACAATGGAGAACAATTAATATGCGCATAAATTAAAAGTGAGAGGGGTTCGTGAATTCCAGGAACAGGCGGTCATCCAAAGAAGAGGAGGAGGAGGAGGAGGAGAGAGAGAGGGAGGGAGGGAGGAGGGGGGAGAAAAGAGGCTCTGTTCACACGGGACAGGAGGAGGAGGAGGAGGAGGAGGAGAGGAGAGGAGGAAAGAGAGGGAGGAAAGGAGGGAAGAGAGTTAGGGTGACAATGAGGAAAATGATGGAAGAGAAAATGGAGAGAAGAGAAGGGGAGGGAGGAAAGGAAGGATGAAGGAAGGAAGGAGAAAGAAAAGGAGGAGAGGAGGGAAGAGGGTGCAAATGATGGAAGAGAGAGAGGGGGAAAGGAAGGATGAAAGAGGGAGAAAGGAGGACAAAGAGGGGAAAGATGGAAGAGAAAATGGAGAGAAGAGAAGAGGAGGGAGGAAAGGAGGGAAGAGGGTGCAAATGATGGAAGAGAAAATGGAGAGAAGAGAAGAAGAGGGAGGAAAGGAAGGATGAAAGAGAAAGAGGAAAGAAGGGAGAGCAGAGATGGAGGAGGAGGAGGAAAAAGGAGATGGAGAAGAGAGGAGAAGATGAGTAGGAATCAGAGGAGGAGGTATAGAGGGAGGAGTGGATGAAGGGAGATAAGGATGGAGGAGGACGAGTGGGAGGGAAAAAATGAGGATAAATGAGAAAGAGAAAAAAGAGGAGGAAGAGGGGATAGAGAGAAAGAGAGGGAGGAGAGGAGGGAGTACAGAAGGAAAATGATGGAAGAGAAAATGATGGAGAGAAGAGGGAGGAAGGAAGGATGGAGGAGGGAGAGAAGAGATGAAGGAGGAGGGAAAAGAGGAGACGGGAAAGAGTATGAACCAGAGGAGGTATAGAGAAAAGAAAGAGGGGGATGGAGGTGGGAGGTGCGGATGGAGGAGGACAAGGGGAAGGAAAAAGAGGAAGAGAAAAAAGGAGGGAAGAGGGAGAGGGGAGGACAAGAGGAAGAGGAGGGGGAGATTAAAAAAAAGAGGAAGAGAGGAGATAGAGAGAAGGGAGAGGAGGAGAAGAGGAAAGAGAGGAAGGAGAAGAGGGAGCTACAGAGTGAGGAAGAGAAGAGGAGGAAGGAAAGGAAGGATGGAGGAGAGATAAAGAGAAGGAGGAAGAGGAGTAGGAATAAGGAGGCATAGAGGAAGGAAAAAGGGGGAGGTGTGGATGGAGGAGGGAAAAAGAGGAGGAAAAAAAAGAAGGGAAAAGGAGGGAGAGGGGGATCAATACAGAGGTTTGCAGCTTCATGGTCGCCTCACTTCCTGTCTCAGTTTTATGACATCATCACCTCAGAGATTAGACAGTGTTGATCATCTATTTATCAATGAATGTGACTTTTCAAAATAAAGCTGCAGGTTTTTCACTGTTTGACCCGTTTCTGTGCAGCAGAAACACTGAGACTGAGACGTCCGAGGGTCAGTGAAGTATCATCATCATCATCATCATCATCATCATCATCATCAGTCAGCTGTTTATCTGTGAAGCTCTCTGAGGTTAAATGACTTCACTCTCCGTTTACACAAGAGAGAGACTCAGAAATCCCTCAGAGGAACTTGAGGAACCCTCAGAAATAAAAACTAGTTCTTCATGGGAACAAAAGAGGAGGAGGAGGAAGAGGAGGAGGAGGTGAAGAAGGAGGAGGTGAAGGGTTCCTGGAAGAACCCGTCTAATGTCCTCAACAAGTGTCTGAGTGTCTCTAATAATGATGTTTCAGGCTGAGAGAGTCTCCACCAGAACAAAAGGCCGCAGGTCGCAGCAGCACGGTGGCATCATGTGCTTTTAATTTGAAAATACAAGGATGACAGGAAGTCCAATTAAGTCCTACTACACTAAACTGGCCACAAAAAAAAGGTGTAAAATATGAAAAGCTGATGCAGGTGTGTAGATATAAGTCAGAGTGCAGCATGTTTCCATTGAGCAGCAGGTTCAGTGTTATCAGTAGATAGACAGCGCCCCCTACAGGACAGACCGTGTTACTGCAGCTACAGCTCATATCCAGGCTGAAGTCTCCCTCTAGCGGCTGTTTCACTTTACCACAACTCTAAGTAGTACATTATTTCTGTTACACATCTGTACTAAATACTGTAATTATATAAAATGCCACAGGCTCTTGACTGCTGTGGACAACACATTCTACTGTATTATCTTTCTATTATTATATTCTATTGTATATAAATCCTAAATTGTATAAAGCACCGTATATGCATATATTTTTTTTGCAGTAGAATATCCACAAAAAGCCTCTTTGGAGGAGTGTCAATGAAGTTTTGTCAACTTTTTTATATGCCTTATATAGAATATTTTTCAATTTATTCTATTCTATTTTATTTTATCCTATCCAATTTTTGTACCTTTTATGCTTGAACTTGACACCACGTCAAGTTCCTTGTGCTGGAAAGTTACCATTACTGCTCTTAAATACCCAATAAAAACTTTTCTGATTCTGATTCTGTATACTGTAAAACACTCTGTTTGGTTATTTTCTGTATATATTTCAATTATTTCAGTGTTATAATAACATTTTACTTTCACTTTACCTCTGTTGGTACCTGTTTATCTTTAACATAAGCTGCTGGACTCTACTTTCTACCAAACGCCTCAGTATAATTCAATTCACTTCAGCTGACCTCAGTCATAAACATGTCATTAAATCAATAGTATTCTGATAATATTGTGTCAAATATAACATATTTATAGCCTACATATATACACATACTTTATATTATAAGCTGTTATTGAGTTGCATTACAGTTACAGGTGAGTGGCCACTGAAAAATCAAAAGAGCAAACAATATAACAGGAATAAGATCAGTGATGAACAGAATAAAATAAAATAAACGTCTCTCCTTGGTGCTAATTCTGTGTTATTGATTAGACTGAGCTGTTTCTAACTCTGCTGTAGCTACTGTCTCTCCACAATGACGCTGCAGCTTCAGAGGAAACATCTACCAAGTTCAAACATCTGCAGTCGACTCGTCCCCACGGCGACCGACTCAACATCCTGCTGTTGGGATGTGGCGTCCTGACCTGAGCTTGAGGAAACAGGTGCGTTTGATTTAAGCTGCAGCGCTGAGGGACGTCTAGTCTGAACTGATCCAAACTGATCTGCATGAGAAACAAAAGACTCATTGTGTGGATAGAAATATATATATATATGTATACTGTATAGTAACTGTATAAATAAATAATAGAGCGGAACAACAGGGATGATTATTATGAGATATTAAGACAAATACTGTGTTGAACTCCACCAAACAAACAAAATCTCAAGTCTCACTCCTCTACTGTAGTTTATTTATTTTATGTTTTGGCTTTTCACTGTTTGAGAATCATTGGATTTCTATGTGATGTGATAAATTTAAATCAGAAGTCAATAGGTAATCTATCAGGGTTCCTACATCTTAAGCCAAGTTAAATTTAAGACATTTTTTAAGACGTGTTTAATGCCACTTGAAATGAAATTTAAGACAGACTTAACAATAAACACAAATGCAAAAAAAAAGAAAAAATGTCACCAGGTAAAGTGACTGCTACATGAATAATTGGGGGGGAGTGACATCATTTAACAGCTGTAGCCTATAGTTGTGGAGAGGAGATGATAAACTAAAAAGGACACGTTTGCTCGTTCGTATGTTTCCATCCAAAGTGATTCAAATAACTGGGAAATGATGCGCATTAAAAGAAATTTGAGTTCTGTGTGTTTCCATTAAAAGTACGGACTTTGAAAACTACAAACTCGCACGAGTTTTCCGCAGCTGTCCTTTCAAAATAAATGCATAAAAAGTCTGGAAATAAAAAAAACACTGACTCGGGAGCTGGTGGCGGTGAGACATTAGCGGTGACGGCCGCCACTAACTTCTCTATATCAGAATGTTACCAATTATTTTGAGATTTGAGACTAATTACAATCATAAAATCCCACTTACCATGTGTTAACATTTTTAAGACTTTTGAAAAATTGATTAAAGACATTTTAATGCCAATTAAGGCCTTGTTTTTAGATTAATGAATTCAATGCCTTTTAAGACTTTTTAAGGATCCGTAAGAACCCTGATCTATACAGTATGAAAGAAACCTCCATCAGTTGTGATTTCAGTCTTTTTGTTTTGCTTCATTGTCTTTACAAAAGTATAAAACTGATGATGTCATTCTGTTGGTCTCATCCCAAACCATCAATATGATACAGTATGTTGTCCAGGGCGTCTCCGTGGCAACACAACAATAAAACTGCTATCAATTCATGTTGCTCCTGTGATTTGGATATTGCAATTTTGATTACATTGTGACCAATAGTGGAGCAATTATTGTATTGTGTCTACTGCTGTTGATCTGATTCACTGTTTTAACCAATCAGTGGAGCTCCATCCAGAGTTTATTTACCATGACAGACACTGTAGAGACATAGACTACATTTAAATTGTTGCTACTGGACAATTTAAACAACACAAAGCTGCAGAATCGTCCACAACATTCAGTCAATCATCCCTTTCAGTGCTGGGTAGGTACACACCTATGGAATTCTTTACCACCAGAAATCAAATCCCAAACAGAATTAAAGATGTTTAGTGCTAAAGCTAAACATTGGCTTAAGCAGCAGCAGAAATGTGAACATTAACTTCTCTCAAGTCACTGTCAATACAGCATTTTACTAATGTTTAATGTATTTAATTTGTGCAATTTCTTAATCTAAATTTTGTAGCTGTGTTTACTTATTCATGATACCTATTCACTTGTATTATTGCACTTATTGTAACGGTATTCAGTATCTTTTATCCTTCTTTAGCCTGAACCAGGGACAAAGACTGCAAATTAGCTGAAGCTAGACGTCTTGTATGCATCGCATTTTTCATTCTTTGTGGCAATGTTGTATGTATCGTCCCTGCTAAATAAACATTAAAATAAATAAATAAACTCTACCTTGTTGTTGTTGTTGTAAAGCCCAGATAGAGACTTGATGATGTCATTATAAAAGCTGAAATGGTTCTGAATGTGATAATTAGACACTTGACAGGAACAATTAGCTGGAGATGTTTTACAGTGCAGTCAGATCATCGCTGCTGCTGCAGGTCGACTCATGATCCACAAGAGAGAGCTCTCTGTGTGTGTGTATGTGTTACCGTGTGTGTGTGTGTGTGTGTGTGTGTGTGTGTGTGTGTGTGCAGCATCCTGGTGTCACATGGTTTCCAACCTGCCTGTGTTTGTGTGTTTGTGCTGTTTCCTCGTCTCTGCAGGTTTCCACCTCATCACATCACATGTTGGTGTGTGTCTCCGCCCGGCTGAAGCTGCGTCAGTCAGATTTATGTCGTCTTTTAATCACAAAGCCGTTCTGAAAACAGGACAGGACATGTGTCTCCATCTCCGTCTCCTCACTGAGAAAACGGCAGAAAAAAAGAAAAGAAGAGGAAGAAGAAGAGAAAGTGTTTCAGCCCCTCCTCCTCCTCCTCCTCCTCCTCCTCCTCCTCCGTTAATCCACTCTGTGACTGCGCTCGGCTGATTGCCACACTTTAGCCCTAATTGAGGGGTGCAAAGGCTGAAGAGGAGTGGGGGCGTTTGTTGACTCGGTTGCCATGGACACTGAGCGTTGCTAGGCAGCCGGCGGGATGCTGTGGAACAGCGGAGTGCGGCAGAGCAGCGGGTCACCGTGGAGAGAGAGAGGGAGAGGGAGAGGGAGAGAGGGAGGGATGTGTAGTGCACCCACACATCTCTACATCTCCACTGACCGACGCTATAGAGGAAAACACACATCACATCTTGACTTCTACACTAATACACCTGATGATTAAGGAGAGACACGAACAGGAAAAAACACTGTTATTCATGCACTGATCAATTTAGAGATTTTGGGCTATTTTTCTTCCTTAAAGGGAAAACGAGGAGTTTTGGAAAAGCGAAGTGTTTCCACACTACATTTATGAGCCTCCGCACCGTGAAATTCTTTGACCGGCGCAAGACAGACTCATGTTTTCATTCATCAAGAATTAAAGTCAGAGGTTGGAAGACGATCACATACCGTCGTAGTTCCCACCATAAACGGAGATTCGGTGGCGTTATTCTCATGACTCGCCACAAAACCGAAAGTAAAGAAACGCCGGTCGGCTCGACCAGCATTTCCACCACCACTAATAATAACAAAATAACCATAGAGACAAAACCATAGATTTATTGAAAATGGGCCCATTAATAAGTGGTAACGTAGATTCATCCACATTAATATGAGACTTTTTTATAACCAAATAGAAACTCCTCGTTGTCCCTTTAACATGTCTTCTTTCAGAAAAATCAAAAGACATGGTCAAAAATCCACATTAAGGTTTTTTATTTTACTTCATTTTGTCTCTTTCGTCAGTAGATTTCTCCTAAATTCACCAAAAGTTAAACTGGATAGTTCACCCAAAATTCACTCATTTTCTACTCCCCCTCATGTGGACTAAGGGCTGGGAGAAGTTTCAGAGTCCTCCGTGGCTTCTCTGAGTTACAGCGGGGCTCCGTGCAGCACTGCATGTCCATATGACGGTTGCGAACGGGGCTCACTTTTCTTCGTAACAAAAAGACACACCAAAAAACATCCAAATACCTCCATGCTGCTTGTCTGTAATGTCCCTCTTGTATTGAAGTCCTGACATGAGAAATTGTTCCCGAAAAAAATTAAATAAGTCTATATTTTAAGCTTGTTTGTAGCGGAAGCTCCCAGTATCTCAGTTCACGGCTCCCATGTTCTTCTCACTTCTCCCAACCCTTAGTCGACATGAGGGTGAGTAGAAAATGAGTGAAATTTGAATTTTGGGTGAACTATCCCATTAACATGCTACTGTGACATACTGTGCTGTGCCTGTTGTCTGACCCAGGTCATGTCAGGTATCATTGTAAAGCTCGCTCTCTCCTGAACAATGATGTAGGCTCCAAAAATTGTCATTTCCTCTGCATCTGCAACCAATCGTAAAAGCTTGATTTACATGAACAATCTATGTAATTTTACAGTACAAGTCTTTAAAGGCCGTTTTCTTAAAATGAGTTTTTCCTCAGACTCTGAGCTAGAAATCTCCACTTCAGCAGCATTTACAGACACCAAACCTTCCAGTTTGATCCCTTTCTATATTCTGAAGGTTTTTACAGAGGGGATTGTTGATATATCATACAAAACCTGATTTATACAACGTTTTATTCCTTTAAAAAAAGGGCAAAATTCGATTTTTTTTTAGGGCTGGTGACAGTATTTTCTCATTTACAGAGAGATAAAAATTGATATCCAAAATCCTCCTCTGTAAAAACTTCTGACTCTAATATGTCAACAAAATAAAACAAGAATTTTGAAAGTAGCTTTATCCATTGTTCAGATTTCGCTTCTGGAAATGTAGCTATGCAAATTAGCGCACATTTCATCAGATATGGCCTCATTTACATATTTAAACATAAAATTTGACGAAACTTGTAATACAAAAAATATTTGTCTTAGTGTAAGTGATAAACTTGGGGAGTTTCATGGTGATATGTGTTAGTTAAAATTTTTGGAGATCTCCTCACCGTCAAGAAACAAGACTGACTGACTCCACACGTCTGTTTTTCATTTATATTTTTATGGTTTGAAGCTGAATTGTGCAGAAAAATGTCCCTGAAAGAGAAAAAAAAAAGTAACATGAGACAGTTTGTTGCTACAGGATTAAAGTCTAGAAAAACATCCATTGAGAACTGAGCCCAGGAGATTAGTGTCAGACTTATCTACAAGTGCAAGTGAGGAAGTGAAGAGGATCTTTCATAAAATAAATCCTGAGTGTCATGAACAATGATACTTAGTCTTTTTGTGGAACGAGGGAGAGAATTTAGATTTTAGTGCTGAAATGTGAAATTGAAAAAACGACTGAAGAAGATCTGGTTAAAGCATGGTGGGCATTTCACACACACACACACACACACACTTCCTGGTTTTTGGAAGAAGAAAATGAAAGAAAAAAAAAGAGTGAATGAAAAACGAAGCGAAGGCTGCGAGGCTTAGGAAGTAAACAGGAAGGTAAACAAGCAGGGGGGAGGATTAGGGCAGACTGATAAGACGGAGATAAGGAGGGAAAGGGAAAAAAGTGAAAAGTGGAACTGTCAAGAGATAAAGGAAGATAAGGACAGAGAGAGAGAGAGAGAGAGAGAAGAGGAGGAGAGGAGATAAGAGCTGCTGGGATGTCAGACTAAGGCTCTACACTTCTGAGCATGGAGAAATAAACAGCAACAGACATTAATGACTGGATGAAACCGACAAATTAACTTAGTGAAGGTCCAAAGTTTCACAGTTTTCTTTCTCTGACATTTCTATTTTCTCATCCTACTAACAGTTACACAGAACATTAAGTGACCTCTGACTCAGATTCATGCTGTAACAACAACAACACACAGTTATGTACCGTTCTATAATGTCTTGACTTGAACGCTTTGCTTCTCATACAGCCAACACGCAAAACACTAGGGCTGGGACGATATGCTTTTCTCCCGATTCGATTCTTCTACGATTTTTTGGATGGCGATTTGATTTAAATTGCGATTTTTAGTCTGCATTTTTAACATTTATCTGCACACAAATACTGTAGGAGCCTATAAATGAACATACTCCATTATAAAGTGAACTTAAACCCTTTTCAAAACCTGTACTCTCTGTATGTAAAAAAGGCTAACAAATGCACATTGCACAATATTAAAAAAAATTCAAAAATTAAAAAAAAAATCCCTCCAAAAATTCAAAAAAAAAAAAAAAAAATCGATTTTTGAAAAAATAAAAAATCGATCGATCGTCAAAAAAGATATCGCGATATATATGTGAATCGATTTTTTTCTCCCTCCCTACAAAACACACTGTCATTTAAAAAACGCATATAAAAAAAAACTCATATACTGGTGCCACTGAACAATACAGGTAGTATTTGTGCCATTCTTACTTTTTGTAGTAGTGTAGTTTATTGGTGCTCTGACTCCTTGCAGTAAATAACTGTAATGTAAAGTGTAAAGTACTTCTTTATAATCGTATTATGTTAAAAATGTTTGTTTTCCATTTTTACGAGCTGGACCCCAGGAAGATTAGTTGTCACCAAGGCGACAGCTAATGGGGATCCATATTAAACAATAAACAACAACAAGTGGTTCCAAACCTGCAGATTAACATACACCTGTATTTAACTGATGAGTCAAACCATTATGAAAACCACTGTCCAACACTGATGTTGCATTCAGGTGCAGTCAGGCAGACGGCCGTCGGCAAACCAACCGGATGTCATTTTACTCCACGAGAGAAAGACGGTAAAACGTGGGTCAGGTAAACAATACAACATCACCATGACAACATATTGTCACGCCTGTATTGTTTTGCCTCGTGCTGGCGGATCACTTGTTTATCCTGTTACATGCAGCGTCTGTTGTCTGTCTGACGTCTGCCCAATTTCACGTGAATGCAACATCAAGAACACGTTCTGATATGCAACCGCACCGCTAGATAGGGGGAATTTATATTATACCTTTAAGATAAACCGTTTGTGGCGATCCACTCATGTGTCATTAAACTATAGAAGAAGAAGAAGAAGAAGAAGTGGTCGCAATGTGATGATGTCATTAGAAGAGGACCAGTCAAACCTCAAACGAGGAGGAAGCAGTGATGGAAATATGACGTTTCTGCTGTTCTTATACAGATGAATGGAAACTATTTGAAAGACTATGCAAAATTATCAGGCAATTACCGTTTGTAATAACTGAGTTCTACATTAGAGGCTGAAACTGCTCTGATCCATGGAGGCATGGACTCTGCAGGAGCTCTGTTCATGTGGATCACTCCTGATGATACTGGGGATCCAACTATTGGATGGATGGATTAGCATTGACATGTGAAAAGGAAAGCAGATCCATGCTGCCATGTTATAAAATGTAAGCTAAAGACATGAGAGAGGAATATTACATTTGACATAATGACACTGCTGCAGAAACTGGTCTTTAGTTTAATAACATAGATCCAGAGTTAAGCTGCCGTCATGTAGGAGAAGATGTGAACAGTGGATGACTCAAAGTCAAAGACTTAAAGTGTGATGTGTCGGTCAGGAGGTAGCCTATTTTGTTTTCACTGTGTCCCTGATAAAATAAAATAAAAAACAGTAATCTAGCAGCTGGACGCTCACAGAGCTGGTCCCCAATGAGGAGGTCACGGACCCCCGTGTGAACCACCAACATGGATTCCTGGGTCACGGCTTAAAGTCTCTGATTTGGGTAAATAAATGTACTTAAAGGTCTGGTGATCCGGAAAGTAGAAACAAATAGCAGATGTGTTTTTGCAGCAGTGGGAGTGCAAAACTGCACGATCCCAACAGTCTGACAGTGACTATGAAGTCATTGGTTTGCATACATGTTAGTTTACACAGATGGACACGCAGAAAGTCTAAATAATCTGCTTTCTTCAACCTCAATGGAAAACATCAGGACAGATGTGAAGGAGAATTCATATGGACTTAGGAAAAGACAATCATGGTGCACTCACTTTAAGCTTCATATCTTTAAACTAACTTTATATCAATTGGGCGATAAAATAAATCCTCCTTTCCTAACCACAAAAACAAAACACACAGGACTGAAGTGTTGAAACATGATGCAAAAATATAAAATAAAGAAAAACTGGCATTTGTGAATGTTTCACGCCTTCTATTTCAATGGGATGGGATTTAATGGAAAAACATGTATTTAAAGCTCCATGAGTTCTTGATGATGATAATCCTAGTTGTTTCTACATTGTTGTGAATCTGTCGTGGTGTGTTGCTTTAAATGTCATTAGCTCAAGGAATTGTTATGCCATTTTCTCCCTTCCTTTCCTACAGGAAGGTCCAGTGTTTCCTAGGCTGAAGGAGATAAGATAGGAAGCACTAAAACTCCTTTCAAAGCAGCTCTTATCACGGCTGCTGCTCAGATAACTCAGCTCATTTCACTCAGTTAAGAAGCAAAACAGCATTTTTTGGCTGCAGCCATGGTTTACATGCAACAAGCAAGATAGTTTACAAAGTCTTGGATCATTTTTAAGAAGGTAAAATAAACACATTTACTGCATGAAGTGTTCACTTTCCTAATATGAGCCTGAGAGCTTGACCATTGCCCAAAAAGTATCGAGAAACCAAACTATCTCCAACAAGCACATACAACTACTGAGTTTTTCTGAAGCCAGTAAAAAGAATCACTGGGCTTTCAGCCGAGAGCCAGAAAGGCTGTGAACAGCAGCATTTCATTTAACAAAAGGTAAAACACACAATGGGTTTTCTAAATATTCATGTTTCCAATAACAGGGAGCATGCACAGATTACACAACCTGACGTGCTGCTGATTCAAATACAATGGTTAAAAGTGGACTCTTATACAAAATGCCCCAATCATTCTCTGTTGATATAGTTCAAAAGCTCCCTGGCCTTATTGTTATTTTTTCTAAACCCATTCCCTCTTCTTCAAAATGAACACTCCCTGAAAGCAGCACAGCACAAAACAACTATTTAAAAATGAAGGTCAGGATTTATTTATTATTACTTGTAAAATAGCCATGCAGACAAAAACAGCGTGCTCAATTGCTTGGACAAAATCTACTTTGTGTGAACAACAGAGACTTCAGTGTCGGGGTTTAGTTTTTACGAGGTTCCCTGAACTGCTCCAAACCCATTCTGCCGTGACGGCGCTACTTTACATAACGACCTCAAAAACCGCGCGAAAATCAACGCTGCGTTTTCGCAAAGGACTCTCATTCTGGAAAAAGGAAGCCACTTTGACTCACAACGTAAGTTTGTATCGCCATTACTGTTAGATTTGTTAGGCAGGCTACGTTTAATGATGTTTGTGATGATTTGTTACCTGTGACCTGTTAAGCTAGTAGGAAGCTCCAAGACAGGTGGCTCCATACCTGTCCTGAAGTCCGACGTGCATCCATTGCTCGAGTATTTATATCCCTCTTGTCCGTGAGTGTCTGCAGCTAAAAGGGCTTGTCATAAAAAATATTCCAGGCAACGTTATCGTGTTTTGGTGTCCGTTATGGGACGTTATCGGCGGCATTTCCCCCTCAAACTTCAAACATTTTCCCCTCCTTCCGGGTGCCTTAGTCTGTCGCCATAGCAACGTTCGAACGTTTGCGCTGCTTGGCCGTTCGATCAAGAACGATGTGGGCGGAGCATGTGAGTCTTAAAGGGACCAGAGCGTCCACAAGGCCTGTAAGATACACAGTAAAACTACATCTATTTTACTAGAATAACACAGTGAACATTAAAAAATGGTTGTAATATGTCCTATTTAGAGTTGAGGTAATTTGCACTCCAGTTTATACATAGGCTTAGTTTAAAATTAAAGCAGAAGTAAGCGATCCGGTCGTTTTGGCTAATGCTGCATTCCAGGCAGGCTTTTGAAACCGTAAATTACAGCTTCAAGTCACGACTTACGACTTTGTAGCGTTCCAGGCAACCCACTCGTGTTTTTCTGACCTGTTTTACCTGTGAAAGTCACTATAACGGCCACTCGTAACTTCCGACCCATGAACTCGTACCAGATCGAACTGGTACGACTTCACAGGCCGGAAAAACACGAGTTACGGGTTGCCTTGAACGCACCATAACTTCTTGTCAGCCGACGGAGTTAGCAGCCCCCGCCCTCGTCATGGATCTATTGGTCCTCGTCCCTACGTCACCACATTCATGCGCATCCCTTGGCTGCACACACAGAGAGGACCGCCCCTTTATGCCGTTCTCTCTCCTCATTGGATAAAGGTTGTAGGATACAAGGAAAGTTTTCTCCTCGGCTTACAGCTGAGCAGAGTGACTGACAGACCCGTGTTTTAGACCAAACACTCTATGTAAGTGATTGCTGTCGGAAGATATGACTATATACGACTTATATTAACACAAATATTCCGCTTACTTCTGCTTTAAGTTTATTCAGCTGCGTTAATGGTGTCAAAAATTATTAGTCTGTCACGGACAAAGATTAGACCGCTGTACACAAAGAAACATCACAATAATCACAAGACAGTGAGTGAAGGTTTATTGAGCTGGCTAATTACTGTACTGTGCTAATCAGTGAGCATTTGCAGCAACCTCTGTGTAACACCACAATATTGTAGTCTGGCTAAACCGTAAACACCCATGAATACCTGGCATTAGGTAACAGTCTCATCTGCTATCTGATTATCTTTTACTGTGGTCTTGAGAATAGCCTGCAAATGACTGCAGAGTCTGAGGAAGCATTAGAGTGACTGACTCTGACCTGCCACCACTTCATGATCGTAAAGGAAAAAGTCGGTTCTCACTTCTGCTTTCAGTGTTGCACAACTAGTTTCTTTCCACAGTTCATCAGCCTGTCACACACTGTTAATAATTCAACAACTCTATGAATGTGTTAGGTACTTTTTTTTTTTTTGATTTGCATCACTGTGGCTTACGGCTCTGTGATGCTGTGTGGACAAAGCTAAATGCTAATGCCAGAATGCTGCCACCATGCCGACAGTGACAATGCTAACATGTTGCTATATGTTCCCTGGCTTAATATTAGCTAAGTGCTCATTAGCACAGTTGATGATAACACAAGCTGAAGTCATTTTCTATTAAAGCACCGGACAGAAATATGAATGATGACTTTATTCTGGTGCCAGCTGTGCCAGATGGTAGTGCCAGCAGAAAGGTCAAAGGGCATCAGCAAAGTTATTAGGAGTCGTCCTCTATGAAAGACTTAGAAATATGATGGAAATACAAGTTAGTGAGTTAGAAAGACTCCTGTCCTTGTTGTTGAGGGAGGTTTTTGAGCATCTCTACAGTATTTGAAAAGATTTACTCCCGAGCATCAGGAGAGTTTAGAGCCTCATTTATCATCGTGTCTTCATGAGATGCAGCCTGTAAACCTTGTGAGTTCAGACAAACATGAAGCAGCTCAGTATTCTTCACATCAGCAGTCCGTTCAAAATGCATCTCCACTTGATTGCATAACAATGGGTAATTTCTTTCTTTCTTTTTTTTTGCAGCGTCCTCCAGTCATTGTGACCTTCTGCCCTGCTCAACACATTAGCAATCTTCCCAGAGCATTGTGAGCTTAATGTTCAGGCTGAAGGACAATAGGTGGGTTATTGATTGATTCCTGTTTATATCTGTGAACTCTCTGTTAAACGCAACCAGCCGAGCTTATTATTCATCTCAGAGCTGCAGTTCACACAAACACCAGCTTATCAGAATTTCAATAACTTCCAATTTTTCATCACAGCAATGCGTGATTGGGTTTTTTGTTGTTGCTGTTGCTACCTTTTCTTTATGTCCATTTGTAAAAGCTGAATGTGTGTTTCTTTTACAGCAGCGTTGTCCACTCTTCTGCTTCCCTCCCCAGATGTTGGAGCAGCTGCAGGGGCTTTGCTCCCGTTCAGACACACTGATGTGGCGTGATAAGGTCTGGCTCACAGTCGTCGTTCCAGTTCATCCCCGTGGCTTCAGGTCAGAGCTCTGTGCTGACCAGTCAGGGTCTGCCACAGCAAACTGGGAATTAGCTTTTGTTTATGGAGCTGCTTTTGTGCAGGGGGGGGCAATGAAACAAGAAGGAAATACAAACGGTTGTCACATTTATGTACATATAAAGTAAAATATACGGTATATGAAGAGTTCATTTGCAAAAGCAGATAAGTGCCATTTAAAAAAAAAACGAGCTGATGCTTTTGAATTATTCTTTACATAGTGTTGTTTTCAATAAAGCTTTATTTTTTTGAGTTACATCTGTTTTTGTACATCTCATCTCCTTGGTCAAAGCCAGTCAACTTTGGTTTGACTGATGTCACCTGGTGTAAATAATAATTAAAGATTTTCAAATATTTTTAAAAACGGAGTTATCTGCTTTTGCAAATGAACTCTTAATATATATCGTATATACAATATGCTTATTTATGGATTCTTATATTGTAGACAGGTGTAGACAAATATCATCTAAAGCCTATATTTATTTTCGTATGTTGATGTTACATACTGTGAGTTCAAACAGTCTGTTACCACTTTTATAGAATAGGAAATTGACACCAGAATTAATAAGACAACATAAATAAGCATGATTTTTATACTTATTACAGAAAAATTGCAAATTTTAGTATTGGTATTTCATATTATGTACTTATATCTTTATATATGATGATAATAGTTCAATTTTTAGGTCATATATTTGGCAATATCACTCTTGATTTAGTGATGTGTCATATTTCAGAAGGTAAAATGAATGCAGTGTTCCTGAATGATGTTGCTGTGTCCCTGCTACATGTCCTCATCAGTTACCCTCCGTTGTTTTTTAACACCACGTGGTGGAATTGAAGACTTGGACAGTAAAGTAAAAAACCAGCTAAACAAAAACAGAGCCAGGCCAAAAGTGGACAAAGGAGACATGAGTTGACAAGGCTGGACTCTGTTTTTTATACCATAAAACACATTCATCCCCCTCAGGCTTTTTATTTGACCTTATATTCAAACAAATGAAATACTTTAAAGAGCAACAGCATCCAAGCATTCCCTCTGCTGTGTAGCCTACTGAAGAGGCATCTGACCTCTTTACATCTCTTAAGCTGGGAAAAAGAAATATTATGATCTGGAAAAGTGTCTTGCACTCGTTGAACTGAAGTGGTTCGGCATTGGTTCAACAGGGGGCGCCAGAGAGTGGTTATTAATTGGGCTGATAGAGCTGGCTGGCAGTGTTTTGAACACCAAGGAACTTAAAACTTAAAAACCACTATCTACTTGGGACTGTGACTATTGGAACAAGGACCTAGGTAGCAGCAGGATCAGTAGCTCTGAGTGTGACATCTAGATGGGGGTTCTGCTTCCTGTTTTATTTAGTTTTTAAATTTTTTTCCCCCTCCAAACTCCAAAGTCTGGCTGAGCTTGTTTGTTGTCATTTTTCCCGTGGTATTTCCCTGACCTCGGGGCCGATAGCTGACCACTGGACTAACCCAGCTGTACACACACAGGGCGGCGTGAGAGGAAGACAGCGGAGCGGGGGACGTCCATCTGACTGACTGCTGCAATTCTCCTTCGAAAAACCCCATGGCATAAGCTTCTTATGTAAAGCAGAAAACACAGTGTAATCTCCCTCTGTGCTGCTCTCCTCTCTCAGCCTGGATCTCAGCCCTTGTCACCGCTACTACTACTACTACTACTACACTACTAGTTACTTCATTACCCCCACGTCTCTCCTTTCATTACATTTAATAACATTTAGCAGCACAATATTGGGCTTTTCGGCGTCGCAGCAGGACGTGTTTGCCCTGGACTCGTCTGACTCCGCAGGCCGGGGTCTTATCTCATCTTATCTTATCTTATCCTGGAGCTGAGGTCCTGATTTCAAGCAAACCAGGGGGATTCCTGTCTGAATCTGCAGAGTCAGGGAAGTCCTGCTGAGCCTTCCTCCTGATGTCAGAAAAGTTGCATATTGAAGCTGTAAAGACATAGTGGGAGTGGAGCCAGCTGTCCATCCCCTGCTGTGTTGCTGCTGCTGTTTAAACATGGTGCAATACTTCAAAATGTGACAGGGCGACCCAGACTCTGTGGCACGTTCCCTGCAGCCTGATATGAAGGCCGCCTGAGCCTCACATCTCCATATTCACTTTAAAATCTTACCAAAGCCACTTGTAGGTTTTTTTTTTTTTTTTTTACAGATTCTGGACCTGAAACTGTTCTGTGTTTTTTGCTGTGTTACATTTCAGTCCACGGCGCCACCACATCCCTGATGCCACCCACCCGTGTTATCTTTCAGTTCCCTCTCAGGTTTGAGCTGAGGTCAAATTCTACACAGGGCCCCAAACAGCTGAGGTTAACCCTGCTGCACATAACCAGGAAGCCAGGAGGACTGCCATGAAACCAGTACAGTAAATATTTTGTAGCCGAGGTCACATTTACATTCTGGGCAGCAACAGAAAGTTACTACTGTTTGTACATGGACACAACTCAACATTTGCTACATATAAAAAACAGACTGTAAAACCTGATTGTGGCCTCATGATAACCTTCAGTTGTCTCTACAGGGAGCTCTGTGTCATATCTCGTGTGTCAGATGTTTAAGTTTGATTTCTTGTTTATATAACAAACACCAAATTGAACCAATGAGAAGGTTTAAAGAAACAATACAGGTTTATAGCCTACTGGTCTTCATCATGACCCTTCAAAACCACCTCATGACCCTTTGGAGTGAAGGTGGGGCCCACTGGACTAAACATAGTCACAGCTAGGCTACAACTGTAAAATGTTGCATGCACATTGTTGCAAACAGTATTCACAATCTAATAATGAGATATTCAACAATATATCAATTAGAGATCACATTGTTGCTTTCTCTATGTGATATATTGGGGATGTGGGTGGCCAAAACACAATCATCACAGACTGGAGGGTTAGTTTTAGTATCATCGTTCATACTCTTTAAACAGTAAACTATATTTTTTACACACAGTAGTTTCAGTTACAGTATATGTTTATGTGTTTGTTGGTTAAAGAAAAAACTGCACTTTGTATGCGAGGTGTTAAAGAGATGGTTAACCGACATCTGCACCTTGCTACTTTCACATTTGAACCAAAAGAAGAAGATAAAAAAGAAAGAGAGAGTAGGCTACGACCCTTATTACTATAAATCTCTAGGCCGTTTTGCTTCACACTGACGTAACGTGACGCTGCTCGGAGCTCGAACAGTAAAATTCTAGAACTCTAAGGACAGTTGAATAGAATGTTACGTCTGCTACATTGTAACCAACCTCCTCAGAACGCGAGCTGCTGCTGCTGCTGCTGCTGGTGTAAAAACTACATTCTCTCTTTTTCTTTTTCTCTTTCTCCCTCTCTCTCTATCCGAACATGTGCTGCTCTGTCACACGCCTCACGCTGACTCTGTCACTGTAACGTCACTCCCTCCCTCACACTGTAAACATCGTGTTCCTCCGCCGAGAGGAGAGAGGAGAGGAGAGGAGAGGAGAAGAGAAAGTAGTGCGGCGGCGGGGCGCTTGCGCTTCATCGCTCCTTTATTTTGACATTTAGTAAATTCAGTAAATCTGTGACAACTCTGATCAGCGAATATTGATTTTTTAAATTTATTTTTTAGATTACACGTCGTATTTGTAACAAAGCTGATATATTAAATATGTTTGGTTAATATCAGACACACACTGTTGTGTTTCTTATGGTGAATGCACAAGTAAAATACCGCTACAGGATCTACATTATGGCATCCTTACGTTTATAGTTCTTGTATGTATGTTTACGTCCAAAATGATGACCTATGTTTATATTTCTTAAAAGACGTTTGCATTTCTTAAAGTCAGCCACAGAACCGAGAGCTCTGATTTGCACTGAAAGTAAAGAAAACCTGGCAAAGTGGAGTCGCTGCTCTGAAAACATGACAAGCGGAGGGATATTAAAGTCTTAACACATGATGTCGCCATCAGCCCTTCCTACCTCGCCGCTCACCTTCCACCAACTCCTGCGCGGGCGTCGCGATTGGTCGAAGCGGCGACTGCTCCTCGCTCCCATTGGCCGGCGCTCGCATCAATCACGGAAGCGAGTGCCACTCAGGGTAGATTAGGCACCATTTGCCATAACTAAATAGTTACATTGTACATCAAGTAGGAAGATTTTTTTAATTGGTGGCTCCTCGCGGCGCTCGGCGCAGAGTTAGCCTACACTTCGGGCTTTGTTTACGGTAATAAAACACAACCTTCGCCCGCGTGTTTTCCTCCTCTTGAATGCGACAAAGTGTGACGTTTGACTCCGCCGTTTTCATCAAACAGATGTGGATACACCGCTCGGGTAAGTCACTCTTCACCAGCTTGTGTCCGCATTTCACGTTTTTGGTGTGTTGTGAGTGAGTGTAGGGCAGGCTATGTGCGTGTGTGTGTCTCTCTCTGTGTGTGTGGGAGTGTGTGTGTGTCTTCCTGTGTTTGGGCAGCTCTGACAGCTGTGTGTCCAGACGCGCTGCTGCTGCTGCTGCTGTTGAGGTATTTCTCTCGGTCGTGTCGAGGAGTTGATAGCAGCCGGCGCGGTGTCGGTGTTGTGTTGTGTTGTGGTGGTTTGTACAGCAGGACGCGGTGGTTGTTGTGGTAGCTACTCTTTAACTCTCACGGCTGTTTCAGCCTCAGTGTCTTCCCACCAAGCAGACGGGCGCTAAGTTAACACGAGTGTTGCGTTCAGGAGCCTGCTCCTCGTCTCTTCGCATGTTTTTCCCCCTCTTTCTTTCCCCTTCTCTTCTCTTCTCTTCTCTTCTCTTCTCTTCCCTCCCGTCCTGTAGACACCGTCTGTCCGCGGCCGGTGGGCTCGGAGCAGCGGCGGCGGCGGCGGCGTCGTGCGTAATAACACTCCATTAGGAGCTGTCACAAACGATTTACGTCAGGTGTCAGCTTGATTTTTATTTTATTTATTTATTCCTTACTTCCTTCCACACGTTTCTTCCCCCCCACCCCCAGTTCTCACAAACGCATTTCATCTCCTCACCGGGAGAGAGAGAGAAAGAGGGATCTAGTTTATCTGCAACTTTTATCGCGCCATCAATTTAGCTTTACGCTTTAAATGACAGGTTTACGGTACCGCTGAAAGTGTGCGGATAAAGGGGAACCAGAGAGAGGAGCGCTCTGTGTTGTTGCCCCTCAAGGTAAAAAACAAACACAACAACCTGCTGTTTGTTTCTCTATAGGCCATCATCATCACCATCATCATCATATAAGTACATATACGTATGCATGCTGGATGATTTCCTCACATCCTTGGAGCTATTGTGTCGCTCCAATAATTTTATGTCTCTTTCATGAGCCCATTTCCGACAATTGTGCTCTCATTGCTGTGCGTAATTGCTTTTCTCCCGGGAGAGAGTGCCATCAAACTTCTAATTTCCTCCCTCAAACCCGGAAACCATTTTACTCGTGGAAGCAGCTCTGTAATGATGATATCAATAAACCCGGATAAAGCTCCTGTCAAGTCAGCTCTGAGATTTTTTTTTGTTATTATTCTTTATTATCATTAGTATTAAATTGTATTTTTGTGTGTGTGTGTGTTATTATTATGGAAAGAGAGATGCTCCTTCTGTTGTGTTTCTTTTTTCCTCTTCCTTCCTTCCTTTCTTCCCACTCCATCCAGCATCGGTTGAGGCGAGAGGCAGGTGACTGGGATTAGAGGGCAGGAAGACAATGAGAATACGTCTCAGGAGAGAAGTCTCACATGTCAGGAGGCAGGAGGAGAACTGTTATCTATTACATCATTATCTAGTGCAGCAGAGGGATGAAGTGATGCTGCTGCTGCTGCTCTGGCTGTGGCTGCAGCACTTCGGACAGACAGACAGACAGATGAGTGTTTCAGCAGCAGCCTGCAGGTAAAAAGTCCAGGTTGCCCAAAAAAAAAAGGAGAGGAGAGAGGAAAAAGAAAAAAAAAAGGTGTCATGGGATCCCGAGGGAGACAGTCCAGATAGAGGGTGCTGAGCTGAGCTGAGCTGAGCAGGAGCTGGTGAGTGTCCCACAGCAGAGCAGGAGCAGATTAGTGGTTTCTTGGTGAGTCTTTGGCAGCAGGACGAGTCCAGGGCGACCACAGATTGTTGGACTGTTTGTCCAGATAAGAGAGGCAGGGCGCCACACAGAGATAGGGCCAGAGAGGAGGAAGAAGAAGTGGATGATATGTTCTGATTGCACGGTTTCAGATTTGAGTCCAGAATAAATGAACGAATGAAAGGATCCTTCAGGTCCAGTGGCATCAAACCTGAATCAGCTTCATCTTCTAAACCTGTTTCACAACTAAGCTTCAGCCTCTGCAACATGTTTCGAGGCCAAAGGTGAAACCAGGACTGACATCTTAATTACTCATTCTTCTGCTTTTCTGTGGCTCAAATGTCAAAATACTGTACACAGTTCGGTCACATTTCTGTTGTATGGGTGCAGAGTTGGGTTTGTGAACCAACAATATAACAATCAATATATATCCCTTTAAATTTGCGTGTAATTGCGTTGGACAGTCATATCCAGGTGATGTGATGTGCCTGTATTTGTTTGGTTTTCAGCCACTTTCAGTTGAGTGAATGTGAAGCTATTATTTGTTGGGGTTTTTCCTTCAGTCATCCATCTGTTTTTTTTTGGGTTTTAATCTGAAAAATCCTCAGAGTTTGGTCAAATTTCAGTCGTAGGGATACAGAAGTGGTTGTGTGACGTCTAAAAATAGGATGAATGGACACTACAACAAGATATATCCATTAGATTTGTGTGTAATTGTATTAAGACAGTGGTACACAACACAAGTGATATTACGTGGTTGTATCGGTTTGGTTTTCAGCCACTTTTAGTTTTGTGAGTACAAAGTTGGATTTATTTGGAGCTTTTTCCTTCCTTTTAATCTGAAAACTGCTCAAACTGTTTCCTGTTTGAACGTTTTCTGCTGATTGAAGCAGAACAAATTTAACCAGAAATGAAAAAAACTCAGTTGTATGATCACAGAGTTGGACAAAATAAGAATATATACAGTAGCCTATATGTCCATTACATGTAGCTTCTTGTACATTGAAGCGTTTGGTTGTTCAGTTTAGTGAGAGTGAGCCTTCAGATGTCTGACGTGGGGACGTTGTTTACAAGTTGGAATCAGACCATGAACCATGAATCTCTCTCCTTATTTCCTGTCATCCCTCCACACACACACACAGGCACACACACACACACACACACACACACACACCAACACACAATCTAATAAGGGAATAAAAATGGACCAAAATACCTGGGCGACAGCAGACAGCAGCTTTCTGTCAGCCACTTGTTTTTGTGTGTCTGTGTCTTGAGGTGTGAGCGCCATCAGGAGTTTGGCTCACACACAGAAACACAAACACACACACACACACACACTCATGCATATATTACCGTATCTTTTCCTTTTCCCTCTGTGTGTGTGTGTGTGTGTGTGTGTGTGTGTGTGTGGCCTCAGTTGTCACATTATTTCAGGTCTTTATTGTCGCTGCCTGTTGAACTCCTGCAGGATGAAAGAAGATTTAGTTTTTCTCCTTTTACATTTTCTTTTGCGGAGACATGAACTCACACACACACACAGGAACATAATCTATAAATTGAAGGAAATATTGTAACAGTAAGAAATAAGGAGGCTTAAGCTCCAGTTAACTTATGGGCTCAGCTCCAGTAATGGGCTTTTGTGTCCCTGAGAAGCGTGACCGCAGCCGCCGCCGCCGCTAAAGCTAACACCGCGTCAAACAGAGTCAAGAGCCGCCGCGCCGGCCGGCCGGGGCAGAAGTTAAGGAGACAGGTCTTCTTTTATATTCATAGTTTATAGTTTAAAAAAGGAAATGATGTTGGATTAATTCTGCTGCTGTGGATTCATCCTGAGAGGAACAGGACTGTGGGAGGTTTGGTGGTTTTTACTCAGCCACGTGCTCTCACCTCATCTCATCTCATCTCGTCTTGTTGTGTGCTCTGTTGGCCACAGTCAAAACACAGTGGGGGGGAGAAGAAATAAAAATAAAACAACCCCCACACCTCCTCCTCCTCCTCCTCCACTCCTTCCTTCTTTGCTTCTGCTAATTTGAGGAAGTACAATCATTCTCTCCTGCTGCAGCTTCCTGCTGAATCGCTGCAAACCCTGGCAGTCGGCTGTCGTCGTGAGCTCCAGACGTGACAGAGAGCCGGTGTCTGTCAGCAGCACAGCACGGTGTTGTGTAGTGTTGTGTAGTGTTGTGTTGTGTTGTGTTGTGTAGTTTCAGCTCGGTGGTCACCAACCAAAGAGCTCGGCCTCAGTGAAAGTTGAGATCTTTCCACTGTAACATCAAGAGAAAAGGAGCCAGCAGACTTGACTTGAGGTTTCTTTAAGGAGTGAATGTTTGACTGTTTCAGGATTTTCAAAATTCTGTTTATTTGCATCGTCAGGAAGAAATGAAAGATGGTTTCTCATCAGTGCAGGTAGAAAGAAAAACAATATATTCGAATCTAAACTGCAACTCAAAGCCTCAATTTCAAAGTGCAGAGCCAAACAATAAGACTGAGTCACCTGATAACTGATGAAAACTCAAATATCAATCAACATTTGTCCTATACTCTGTATTATTGATAGTTAAATGTGGAAAAGAAAAATGGCAAATAAAGGAGTTCAATAGAAGCAGTTCTGGAGCTTTTGATCGGAGCACATGATCTTCCTCGGCACATTCTAAGAAAGTATTTCTTCAAATTTCATATTTTTTTCGTACAGTGTGTAATGGAAAAGAAAAAAAAAAGAGAAAGGTCATGTGATGTGATGTGATGGATGTGTCCAAATCAGGAAGTTAAAACACTGTAGTCATCTGTACAAGAAAAAAAAAGAATTTAGATGTAAATTAATTCTTTTTTTAGTCACTAAACTAAAGGTTAATGATAAAAATGTATAAGTTGATCAATAGAGAGTGTGTCCATCAAAACGTTTGGTGATATATTATCTAATTGTCATGATTGTTGTGTCAAACAAAACAGAGAGTCAAAGACATCGCCTTGGATCCAGGATCACGAGATGATCATTTTTCAACATTATCAACCAATTTGATTGATTGATTGGTCGGTCGGTCGATCAATTGATTAACTTGTGCTAGATTTTAAAACCTCATCGTTTCCCAACCCGACATCCTGCGACATCAGACCCAAAACCAAACCACTTGACTTGACTTTAACTAAAGAGCAGCTGAGTAGCGATGCGTTCAATTCCCCACAGATTTCCCAGCTTTCACCTCACCATCAGTCAGACGTCCACACACAGCAGCGGATGTTGGCGTGGTGTACTGTAATTTTAACCGGGGTCAAATTTTTTTCTTTTTTTTTTTGAACCAATCAATGTGTTTGTTGGCCTGGTCACAGTATCGATGGGCTTTAATCACTGCTGCAGCCAACGGCTTCATTAGCCAGCGAGAGTAGTAAATGACATCAGCACATCAACACTGGGGAAGGTAGAGGCTTGATTTATACTCCCACATCAAGAGGAGAGAGGGGGGGAGTGGGGGAGGAGGGGAGGGAGGTGAAGCTTTCTCTCTCCATCTCCCTGATTGGTCCATTGTACCTCTCCAGCCGGGCCTTGTGCCTCCGTGTGCTCGCCAGCCGACCTCGGCTCTCGCCTCACACTGAGTAGCAGCAAAGAAAAAAAAAACACAAAACAAAACAAACCAAGCTTTTTTTAGTAAGCGTGGTAAGACGTAAGAGCGCGTGCCCCCGCTTCGCCGCCATGCACCGACCGGACGTTGGGCTTTTTCTGAGCAGAAAGGAGCAATTACTACCTGCTCCGGTCGTGTTGCTTTCACTGCCCCCTTTTCTTTTGTGTGTCGATTCCAAGGCAGATTTTGTCCGCGGCTGTTCCCACGCTGGGCGAGGAGAACAGGAAGAACTCAGGCAACACAGCAGGCCTCTGCCTTCTGCTATTATGGCTATGATTCAATCATGGCAGGGCAGCGCTTTACCCCGGCACACTCTGAAAAGAGGGAAAGAAATCTCCTCTCTCTCGCTCCCTCTCCTCTCGGTTAATGGAACTTAAAGCCAAAGGTGTTTTCAGCACAAAGAGGAGAGACCATCAGCCACTTAATGTGGGAAGTAGAACCGGCAGTAAGCATCAGCATCACCTCACCATCCACTCCACTCCCCCTGCTGCCATTTCAAAATGGCCTCCTGCCTTCTGTGCTCCGCAGCCAGAAAAGCCTGAGTGGAGGAACCAGACTGCTGCTGCCCATCACACCTCCGCCTCCTTTCCTTTGGCCTCAAGTTCACCGTGCTACACTTTTGGATTTGATCCATTTTCTCTTTTTTTCCCCCCTTTTTTTCTGTTGGGTAAGGTTCACATGCCCCCAAAACGCAGTGGAAGCAGCTGATTGCTCAGATGGATCACATAGGTTTTTGTTTGGCTCGGCGGCGCCAACACAAACAGTCAATTACTCTGCTAATTGAGCAAAAGAACATGATTACGATGTGGTCATTTGTTTGTTTTCTTGATTAACCGCTCCACTAAAAATACAAGTCGTGTCGTGGAGGCTGAGAAAACTGATGAAGGTCAGAGTGTAGCCGAAAGCACTGGGAAAAAAAGAGTAAGGAGACCTTTCAAGGTCAAGAATCATCCTCCAGGAAATACTTTTCAAATAAAAGTAACAAAATACACATTTTATTATATGATGATATTTTCTCTGATATTTTCTTGCAATATTTCAATGTTATTGTATAATGTTGCGATATATTGGCTTTTTCTAACTGCAAATGAAAACTTTGACATGTTTTTTTCTAAGATAAACTTCAGATCGATACTTGACGCCCATATATCGATAAAATATCGCCATGCAAAATATCTCATATCATATCATGCAGTATATGCCACTTTATCGTTTTTTTCCCCTTACCCCTATTATGCTGATATTTTTTGCCATGTGCATGTGATAAGTATAATCATATAGCTACCTCAGTGGTTCTCAACCTTTTTGGGGCACTGGACCCCCTGCATATATATATTTTTCTAGCAACCCTGTGGACCTCCCAGTTGCCAAAAAACCAATCTGACAGAAATAGAAATAGCCTCTTTAATTGCATCATTACATATTAATTAACGGTTCTGAAGGCAAATATGTGATTTCAATGCTGTGTTTATAGATGTATGTAACAAAACAACTCTCCTGAAGGTTAAATAACAGATTTTTCGAAAAAGTTTATTCTAAAAGTCACTGTACACTGAACATTGCACATGGCACAGTATTTTCCTGTGTGATATTTCACAATTAAAGCCCAATTAAGAAATTAATGGAGACTGTCCAGTGAAAAACATAATCTGAAAAGAACACAGGAAGTGTTGAGTTTGTAGTGGCAGCGTAATGCAGTGAATTTAAAAAGACAGAATGTGGCTTCTTATTAAAAATACGACCAATTTCCCATTAAAACATACGAGACATGGGAAAAATGCCAGTTAGCGTAGCTTGTGCAGTTTAGGTAATAATGAAGCACCACTAGGGGTCCGAGTACCTCTGGTTGAGAAACACTGATATATACCCTACAGTATAGGTTACATTATATTCTGGCAGGACTGTGTCAAGTTATGTCTTTTTGGAGATCAGCCAAGCGTACAGCAAACATACGTAGCCTCCAGCCTCGTGCAGCTTCACTCTGATTACTGTCATTATGAGTAGAAGTCAAGTCAGTCTGTACAACACAGAGGGAAGATAACCATCAGCTGTTGTTTGGAGCAAATTATTGGAAGGAAACTTTGTGTTTAACCAGACAGAGAGAGAGTGAGAGAGTGAGAGGGGAAAAAAATTGTTAACAAAATGTTCTCACTTCTCATAAAGTTTCATCTGGCCGGTTCCTGGGAGTCTGGCAGTTCATCTGAAATTATATCTGAGCCCTGTGTGTTTTTGGCGAAGCAGGACTGGGCTGTAATTTACCAGCTCTTCTACTCACACCAGCTGGGAACACTTGTAGCTGAAACACTCGATGGGAGCATCTGTCCTGTTCAGTCTGGTTGTGGTTGTTGTGTTGTTGCTGCTCGGTACTAGACGTCCATATACCCACCGCACCGCGCTCTCACCTCAGAGGTGAGCTTACTGCGTGGGGTTTTCTTTCTTTTCTTTCTTTTTTTTTGAAACCACATCACTTTGTTCGGTGAGAGGACAGAGAGTCAGATCATCTGAGGTCACAGTGACTCGGGTCGCTCTGATCTTTCTTAAAAAAGCCTTCAACCCCAAAACCTGCTAAGTGCTGCAGGTCTGAATCAAGTGGTGCAGAGTAGACGTGGATGTAGGGGACGGCTTTTAAAACCTCCAAACTCTCTGAGCACCCATCAACATGATGTTTCCATTGCATCAGACACCAAAAAAACTGGCTTTGAATACTCGGCTGCACCGTCCAGATTTCCAGATTTCTTATTTTTAGATCAAACAAATGTATTTCTATCATTTCTACACCAGGAAACTTGCAGAAATGCCAAAAGTTTCAGCTCTTGTCTGGAGATGGGAGCATTTGCTGATTTGCAGTTACTTTTTTTGCATTTGCATTGTGCAGTAAAGGAACAATCTAAAGATGTCATCGGGTCTTGACACATCATTAAAGGACAATTCCGGGCAAATTCAACTTGGGGGTGTATGTTCCTAACATTTTGGGTCTAAAAGAAGCAATCTGAAGATTTTCAGTTTAATCGCTCCTGTTTTGCGGTATTTGTGTCTGTCCCCGCATCGCCACGGCAGCAATGAATGGGAGCGGATGCAAGTTCCGCTGCTTAGGCTGTTTACATCCCTCAAAGCCGCAATTTTTTTTCCACAGACAGCGTCAGATGGCGACTCAAACATGCACCGAGAAGTTTATTTACTTCAAGCTAGCCGACTGCACCTGAACACACCGTGCACGGCAACTTGGGCCTCGCGCAAGACTCTGGGAGACCTTGAATTAGATCTAGTTTTACAAACATGTCGGCTTGCTTGAAGTAAATAAACTTCTCGGTGCATGTTTGAGTCGCCACCTGACGCTGTCTGTGGAAAAAAATTGCGGCTTTGAGGGATGTAAACAGCCTAAACAGCGGAACTTACATCCGCTCCCATTCATTGCTGCCGTGGCGATGCGGGGACAGACACAACTACCGCAAAACAGGAGCAATTAAAATCTTCAGATTCCTTCTTTTAGACCTAAAATGTTAGGAAAATACAGCCCCCCGAGTTGAATTTGCCGGGAATTATCCTTTAAAAGTGCCAGGATGCTCAGCCTTACATGTGCACAGTGTAATAATCATCACAGTGTAGCCCCGCTTTACTATTTGCAAACATGGCGTCCCCTCCTCTGACCCTCGGGGGCTGCAAGTGAAGGATTAGGGTCCAGAGAGGCAACAAACCGCCTTACTTACACAGGACTAATCCTCCGTCCTCCAGCAAGCTCTTAATTGAGCCATCATCAGCTGCTGATCTACGGGTTAAACATCAATTAAGGTAATGAGCAGATAGAGGAGAGAGGGAAGGAGGGGAGGAGGGGGCTCTTCAGACCAGGGGGCAGAGAGGTGATGGAGGCCGAGGAGGAGGAGGAGGAGGAGGAGGAGGAGGAGTGTGTTTTAGTGTGAAGTGGTGGTTTTTAGTGAGTGTTGATTATGCAGCAGGACGGACGGAGCTCCTTCAAACTGCTGCTGCTGCTTTGTTGTTGGTTTAGCTGTGTTTGTTTTGGACAGGCGGCCGTCTGGGTGGTGAGCAGCTCCTCCCCAGCTGCTGCTGCTGCTGCTGCTGACCCACACTGGAGGATTCTCAAAAAATCCAACCTTCGTACACCTATTATTTATCAGTTGTATAAAAAATGCTGAGATGTGGGAGTTTATTTTGGTTTTTCTTCCCTATAAATACATCTGTTTCATGAATCGGCCTCCAACTGATGGAGTGATGGACAGTTCGCTGGCTCGTCTTATCCAACTTCATCATATTGTGATTCTGTTGGCAGATGTTGTGATTTCACAGACAGACGGAGTTGTTATAGAGGTAAATACAGAGACTGTTTGATGAAAAACTGTCCCTGAAGGCAACGCGCATCAGCAGTTTTGCATGTATTTCCCTCTAAAACAACTCTGTCTGGTAACGTTGTGTTATTATCTCATAGCGTGGTGAATGTGCAGGTCACAACTTGTCCACCAGAGCGTTGTGGAGTTGTTGGATTGTGTATTTGATGAGTTTGATGAGGGAAACCAAGAAATCCCATGAGCCTCCGTAGCGTAGCTCTGAGCAGCTCACAGCTCTGCTCCGCCGTTCTAAAAATAGCTTGCACCGACAATTAAAGGTAACGAACCTACTGCTATGACTATAGGGATTATGGCAATGGGCCAATTTGCGAAATTGTTAAACTATCCCTTTAACGTAATATATACTTGATGATGTTTATTGGGTCTTTGTACCAAACAAACGTCTCCTTTTTCATCATGAGAAAATGATTTATTGACCTGTGTCTCCATGGCAAAACAATACTTAAGATGCTGACGGTGCGTAACAATGCAGTGATTGATGAGTTATTCACATTTGTGACACGGTTAAGAAGAAGATTTATAATGTTATTGTCAGATTTAAACCCAAATCCATAAGAGAACTTAAAATGTTGTGACTTTAAGAGTTCTCATGTTCAATAATGTCAAATTTCTGGTCATATGTTATATTATTTATAACCTCACATGTCTTTTTTTGCTTTATGTTTCTTTTCTCCATTAAAAAACAAGAGATTTCCATCACCTGCTAATTGTTGCATCTTCCTCAATACTGGCGATGGAAAAACAAACCCCTTATATTTATGTCATGTGCAAAATATTGCTTTATAATAGTCTGAAAAACCCCACGTGTGTCCATTATTTGTTTGGCTAATGGAAGCGCAGCTAGCGTTTGATCGCAGCTCTGCTCTTTAAGCTCGGAGACTAAATTAAAAAGCAATCTGGAGATTTAATTTGTCTTCATGTCTTCGCCGTATACGCTTCTGTTGGAGTGAATAATTAAGTCTTAAAAAGCCTTTTGTGCAAACGAGGACGGATGTGTTGGAGCATCATGTGTCCTCGGAGAGAGCGTCGGTTTGTTTAACTAACAGTCGGTGGCGGTCGGAGAGGGAATCGTCACCGTCGCAGTCACAGTCACACAGCCGCTGGTTGTGTTTCTGTTATGATGAGAAGAATTACACTTTGGTTTTATTTGACTATTGGAGAGAGAGAGAGAGAGAGAGAGAGAAAGGAAGACGAACTCCGTTGGGTTTGGATGCTGCAATGTTCTGCAATCTGTCGTTCATTCAGATCTGCTGTTGTATCAGTATCAGTATCTGAGGAGGTCAATGAAATGTCAAACATGTCTGCTGCTCCAACACTTTTTTCCCATATTAAACCCCCGCCATTCAATATTTAACAAACACAGATGATTCAATCTTTAAATACATGACTATTTGATGAGCACAGCTCTTAAGATGACTCATAGATTCAATAGAATCCCCAAAATGTGCTTCGCTCTCACAGCTCCACTTGTTCTTTTATTGCTCTTTATTAAGTCGACCGTATCGCTTAATGTTTCACTTTTCTGTGGAGTGAAACTTTTTAACTCAAGTGCAGAGTGAAGAAAAAAAAAAAACCTGTAGATTATTGATGGGATTTTACCACTGGGATGAATTTGTTGGATGTCTTTGGTCCAGAAAAACATGAATATTATGAGTAATACTTTTCATTTTCACTTCAAAAATACTTAAAAACACTTAAGAACATATGAAATTGATAGTGAATACTTTTTATCTCTGCGTACAATAAATTGAAGCCAATCAGGAACTATCTGATCAGTAATTAAGTAGATGAGATTATCTCCACTATTGACACATTTCAGTCAGTACCAAAAAGTATTGGGGATCAATACCCAACCGATCAATGTTTGATGACTGAGTGGTAGACACCATAGTGATTATTAGCTTTGGTGGAGAAGCTCTCATCGGTTCAAAGAGGTTTCTGCCACAAAAAGATGTAAAGCTCTATAGTTTCTTCTTCTTAAAGTGTTTTGTTTTGAAGGGTTGATCCTAGGGGTGTGACGATACACTCATCTCACCAGACGAGACGAGACGAGACGAGACGAGACATGATATTGGGTTCACCAGAACGTATCGAGACGAGATTTTAAGAAAACTACAATGACATAATGTATGACTGGACCAACAGACTTTTATTTAACCGAGTTAGACATGCATTTTGAAATGTTTTATTCTAACTCTTTACATGCATGATGTAAGCATGAGCTTTTAACTTCTTCTTCCACAAATTGAAACTAAAACTAAAATATTCCTTTCTTTTTTTCAAGTGCAAACAACCTATTATGTGCAGTGTTTCCTCTAAAATTACTATCCGGGGCGGATGGTAATTTTAACACATTAGCGCGATTTAGGGCATATGTTTATTATCGTCACAATGCAACCTGTCCATGTGCCCGTGTGTGTGTGTGTAAGTGCGTGTGTGTGCCCCAGCGCAAGAGAGAGAGTCGCGGCCGCCACAGTCGTTAATTAATGGTAAACGCTGCGCTTGTTGATAAAGAAAGAATAAAGAAAGTCTGAGTCCGAGTCTGAGTCTGATAAGTTTCGTTTTTACTGAGGAGGAACTATGAACAACTCAGCTGTGACTGAAAAGCACCTAAACAGAGTCGAGTAGAGTTACAACTGTGTAGTGGAAAGGGGTGCAAAGTAATGGTAACTGGTAGTGGAAACCCTGCTTTACATTGTTTTAACATAAAAAAAATAAAAAAATCTTGCGAGACAGGTTTTTAATGTGACGAGAAATATCGTTGAGTTTAATCTTGCGAGATCTCCAGTTGATCTGATTGGCTGACTTGTTTTCTGAGTGATCCAATGGGGAAAAAATAGAGCAGATTTCAAAATAAAACACTGGTGAGGGGGCGGGGCTTTGTTGTGACATCACAAAGTGACAGGAAGTCCTGACGGCTGGTTTTTAAAGGCTCAGTTTCTGAATACAGGCTGTGTGCATTTCTCTGTGGACTGAGGCTTTGATACTTTCACAGTATTAATATAAAACCTAGAGCTGCTTTAACAAACAGGACAGTTAAGTTCCTTCTAAGATTTGATTCAGATTTCAGATCCAGAGACAGTTTAGTCAGAAGGTCGACACCCGTTGCCCTTTTAACTGGAGGCAGATGAACCTTTGACCTCTGAGTCAGAGCAGCGGTGCACTCATGAACCGCGGAGTCGCTCTTCACTTGGTTAAATCAGTGAAACCTGATGCGAAACATTAGGAAGTCGTGTGTCTTAATGAAAACAGCTCCCTGATATGGTGTCGCTGGTTTCTGGGCTCAGATGTCAGAGGAGCGGGTGGCCCCCCCCTCCTTGGAGCCGGAAAGAGAAAGTTGGATCTGGTATTCCCGTTGGCGTTTGGTGGAGTTAACTCTTTTAATCAGCCCTCTGTGGTTTAAACCGCAGACTTTTCCATCCATCACCCAGATAAACTCTGTCCTCACATGACGGATTGTGGGGAAGTAGGACATCGAGGGTGGCCTGGTTGTCCTTTTTAATATGAAAGGTCACATGTGTGCTATCTGTCTATCTATCTGCAACCTGAAATATACACCACTCTGCTTTATTATTACGGCATAATTGGCATTTTCTGTGTTCACCTCATTCGCTCCACGCATTCCACGAAAATCTGTTACATAAAAGTTACACAGAATAAAAAATAAAAAAAAAAAGACGACGAGTGGTAAATCCCTACTCGCTTGTTGATTTTTTTTTTTTTTTGCTAAAAATATCTTGTTCAGGGCACTAAATTTATCCGCTCCGCCTCGGAAAAGAAATTGCTGGAAATAACCAGCTTTGGAGCCAAAATGGAAATCTGTGCTGACCTCGTTTTTTTTTTTTGGCTATGAGGTAGAAACAGATGAGCAAATGAAAACAACTGATCGCACGTAACATTTATTTTGATCAGGGATTATGGAATCTGTAGGAATCTGGCCCTCTAATTACATTTCATCAGCGGCTGTCTGTGCTGTGTTGTCCTCCCACTCTCTCCCACTCTCCCTCTCTCTTCTGCCCTTTTTGCTGCAGCACTTTATCCAGATTAAGTTGTATTTTTTTCTTCTTTTAATATACTCGAGGTCATTCTGACGCCGCCAAAGCCAGAGCGAGCCAAATGGACATTGTGTGTGTGTGTGTGTGTGTGTGTGTGTGTGTGTGTGTGTGTGTGTGTGTGTGTGTGAGATCAGAGGCCGGTGGTCCCGGACCGAGACGCAACCTTACGGCCTCTTATGTAGGTTAAATGCAACTTAAACCCAACACAATTTGTAGGATTAACCTTAAACAACAGGAGCTTCAGCTTCAGTGGGAGGGCTGCAAACACACACACACACACACACATAGACACACTCATACGTACACACACGCACAAAAAAAAGAAAGCCCGGCCCGGCTTGACCTTGACTGCTCCGTGGTGTCAAAATCCACTTATATTCAATTTGAATCCATTTAGTTCAGCTTTCTGGCAAAGCGTCAGCAGCAGCGCGGCCTTTTATTTAAAATTCCATTACGCTCTCAGTCGTCGCCGCCGTCGTCTTCGAGTCGTGGAGCTTTTTAAAAAGAGAAAGCGAGAGAGAGTGAGAAGAAAAGAAAAGAAGAAAAAGCGATAAAACTTAAATGAACAGCGCTGAAAGTTAAAGCTGAAATCGTCCCCGGCTGCTCTTCTTATTCTTCTTCCTTTCTCTCTCTGCTCCTCTTTCTATACTTTCACTGCAAAAACTCCAAATCTTACCAAGAATATTTGTCTTATTTCTAGTCAAAATGTCATTTCTAGTCAAAACAAATCTCATTCTACTTAAAATAAGACTCATCACATTAAAAAGTAGCTTGTTTTGAGACACTTTTTACTTCTTTCAAGCATATTTTCATTTGAAATAAGTAGAAAAATCTGATAGTGGATCAAGTTTTTCTTTCTTATTACAAGCACAAAAAGCTTTCACTGGCAGATTTTCTACTTATTTCAAGTGAAAATGTGTTTGAAACAAGTGAAAATTATCTAAAAACAAGTTAATTTGTAGGTGATGAGTTTTATTTTAAGTGGAAAGAGATTAGTTAAATAAGTTTTGACTAGAAATGAGACATTTTGACAAGAAATAAGACAAATATTCTTGGAAATATTTTAAGTTTTTTGCAGTGTTCACCACCAGTTGTGCTGCACAGATACTTTGCTGATCCTCGTCCCTTGGCGGCGGTCAGAGGTCAGAGGTCAGAGGTCAAGGTCGTAACCAGCTCAGCTCTGGAGCAGTAAAGGTCAGAGGGGTTTTAGTTTTAGCGGCAGATGCTTGTCAACATGGGACTTAAAGGGGGAAGCTGTCAGACCTAAACCTTATCTCACTGATATCTGACAGATACCGAACCGGCCTTACTACTTCTTATTTTTCTTTTATCCGACACTGTCACGGCCCTGACCCTTTTTTTTTTTTTTTTTTTTTTTTCCCACCGTTACGTCACATGTATGCGAAACATTTCATAACTCCAAACTCTTTTAATATTTCATAACCGGGGGGGTTGAGAGGCTGAAGGTTACTTTACTTACAGACAGAGCGGGGTAGAGATCCCAGTATAAGAGCAGCGCAGAGGATTATTGAGATTCAGAATTAACAACGGGCAGCAGCAGCAGCAGCGATCGGCAGCATTATATTCAGCGTGGATTAAGGCTTCTCTCTCTGTCCAATGACTCAAGCTGCAGCCTCTTCTCCTCCGCCGCCGCCGCGCTGTGTGCTGCTCTGCGCTGCGCCGAGGGTTCACCGGAGGTCTATCTTGATATTGTTGCCAAGGAGCTCGGGGAGAACAATGCCTCACAAAAAAGATTATAAAGGGAAGAAGTTGGAACAAGGATCAAGGAGCGCTGAACACCTACAAGAGAGGAAAGGGATGACATACTGTACAGTAGAGGAGAAGTTTTTGTTCTTCCTCCCTCCTCTCTCTCACTCTCTTTCTGTGAAATGCCATACATCTGTTTTAGAAAAGTTGTTGCTGCCTCAGATGCATCATCCAGTTTTTTTTTTGAGAAAACATAGTTCATTGTGCCTCCAGAAGCAGAAGTGTTTCATAATCATAATCACAGAGACTCTGAGGCTGCCATTAAAATATCATTTATTATATAGTCATTATATTTTAAAGCTTCTTTTTCTTTTGTGTTTTTTATCTGAAGTTTTGATCCATGGAAAAAAAAACCTTCTAAGTGTAGTTTTCCATCTCCTATCGCTTTCAGCTTCTCTCTGGAGCTCTAGTAACAACCAGTCGGTGTCAGCCAATCAGAAGAGAGGAGGAAGCTCTGAGCCTCTCTTCTGATTGGCTGACTGTTTTCTAAAGTGATCCAATAAAATATAGAGCAGATTTCAGAATAAAACACTCAGAGAAACCAAATCTTGCAAAGTTGTTGGATGGATGGTGTCGTCCAAGTGGTGGTGAGGGGGCGGGGCTTAGTTGTGACATCACAAAGTGACAGGAAGTCCTGACGGCTGGTTTTAAGGCTCAGTTTCTGAATACAGGCTGTGTGCATTTCTCTGTGGACTGAGGCTTTGATACTTTCACAGTATTAATATAGAACCTAGAGCTGCTTTATAATCACACTACACATGGACATCTACCTTTATACTGTATGGAGCTTTAACACAAACATCTACCTTTATACTGTATGGAACCGTTTAAAACTTTTCGAGTAGAGGCTATAAAAAGGTTAATTGACTAGATTGCTTCTAAATTTGGCTTCTTCTGACGCTCACAGTTTATTTTATTACAGAATTGAACCTCAGTGATGCTGAACAACAGCAGGAGTAATCAAAGACGCCTCGTCACCGCTTTCTGCAGACCTCAATTTCATTTCGTTTTGTTTTTGGCTGGACCACATTCCTTCATGATTTGTCTGAATTGAGGCGTCTCCCTAAAATACCAACCCGGCTCGCTTTTTTTGGCTCCGGTTCTTCCTCCTCCTCCTCCTCCTCCTCCTCCTCCTCCTCCTCTTTCTCGTCGTCGTAGTCGTCGTCGTTGTTGTTGTTGTTGTTGTTGCTGGTGTTGGCTCAGAGCCGTCCAGGCCTCAGAGCCAGAACTTGTGACGATCATCAGATGAATGACGTGAGATTAATTTAGTCACCACCACACGGCTGCTTCTTTTCTTTTTTTCTTTTTCTTTTTAAATTCCCCTAGATAAAATAAAAGAGTCATGCATGGTTTACAAGGATGATGATGATGTGTGTGTGTGTGTGTGTGTGTGTGCCACAGGTTTGTAATGGAATTGGAGGGAATAAAAAAAATTAAAAAAAACGCAGCCTCGGTCACCTTTCTCAGCCAATTGTGATCAGTGGTGGACAGTAATGGAGTACAGTTACTTGAGTACTGTACTTAAGTAGGCTACATATCCAGAGGATTTGTACTTTACTTGAGTATTAGATTTCTTTGGTACTTATTACTCTTACTTGATTACTCTTACTACATTTCCAAGACAAATAGTTTTACTTTTACTCAAGTTAATTTCTAGGAAGGCTGAAAAGTACTCGTTACTTTCAGGTCTGCTCTTTTTTTTTTTCTAAAATCCTATTGAACACAAGCTGTGTTTGTCTGTGAAGGAAACCCTAACCCCTAAAAGCAGCACATCAGTGCAGCTGCTTTCAAACAGTTCATTCTCACAAACAAGAGTTAAAAGATCCTTAAATTCATTTAGAAACAATTATAGTAATTAATTGATGTGAAAAATAAGAAATTTACTCTTACTCTTATTTTTACTGAAAGTAAATTTAAAAACATGTAATTTTGGATACTTTGGTACCTTTAAAAGCAAGTACTTTTTTACTCTTACTCGAGTACTGGGGTGGAGTACTCTGTCCATCTCTGATTGTGAGTGGAGATGGGATGGGATAAGAGGGGGGTGGGGGAGGGGGAGGAGGGGGTAAGAGTTGGGAGACTTTGCGCTCGCTGCTGCAGTGGTGAAGTGAAGTGAACGTCGTGCCACCGCCATACTGACGGGGTTACAGTGGCGTGAGAGCAGGGGCTGCTGGCCAGCGCTCCGGCACAGCTGAAATAGCAAAGCAGCAGAGCCAGGAGCTGAAACACTACACCCCTCCTCACCCCCTCCCTCCCTCCCTCCCTCTCTACTCACCCTATCCCCCTCTTTCTCTCCCTCTCTCTCTCTCCCTCCATCGCCTTCTCACCTCTCCCTCCTCTCTTTGATCTGAGGTCCTGGCGTTTTTCTCGCTCATCATCATCACCATCATCATCAACACCCTCCCCATCCCATCCTATCCCACCTCTACTCCCTCCTTCCCTCTCTTTTCTCCCTCTCCTCTTCCTCCTCCTCCTCCTCCTCCTCCTCCTCCTCCCTCAGCGCAGCGTGGCGTGGCGGAGAGGTTACGGCCTCATTTGAATATCTGAATGTACATCGAGCTCGTCCTCACTGGGGCGTGGCGTCGTTTTACGGTCGCACAGCTGGGCCGGCGTTATGGGACCATCTGCACAGGGCTCATTAAGTTAGCTGGGAGCTAACATGGAGAAAGAGTGTGTGTGTGTGTGTGTGTGTGTGTGTGTGTGTGTGTGTTAGCTTATTCCTCCTCGTTCTTCCTCTGTGTAGAATAACCATTACCCAGAACTGGAAGTGGTTCTAGGAAGACAGAGAGGAGGAGGAGGAGGAGGAGGAGGAGGAGCAGCCACAGAAATCCCCTCTCCACTCGTCCAGAGTCACACTCCTTCCTCACTCCTCTTTGTGCTCGTATGTTTTGGCTTGTGATGTTGGCGTGTGTCGTCATGCGTGAACGTGTACAGTATATCTCTGTCTCTCTCTGCACACACACACACTGTATCTTCTCGTGTGTGTTACTGGGGCACAAAATGTGGGTCGTTTCACCTGCGTGGAGACGGTTTCCAGTAGTTTTTTTTTACAGTGTCATGGAGCTGAATATCACCTGAAACCAAACTGGAATTTAACATAAAAAAAACCCCATTATATTTAGCAAACAGCCTTTAAAGCCTGTTAACTACAGTAGAAGTACATGTGTACTGTGTTTTCTTGGCTTGGTCCATGTGCACCAAGTTTCAGATAAAACACAAATGTTTAAAGAAACAGTCTAAAGTCAGAAAGATATAGATTTAATCACAGAAAAGCTTCCTTTTCTTTTTTTTAAACTCCACTCTCGTATCTGTAGGTAAGTTATAACTGGAGCCAGCAGTCATGTTAGCTTAACTTAGCTTAGCACAAAGACTGTAAAAGGCACAAACAGAGTCGGGCGTAAAAGGGGAAAAGAAGCAGGGAAGGTGGGTAGAAGGGAGGAGGAAGGGCAGGTTCATCATGTTAGTGATGGAGATGCAAAATATTGATGAAGAAAAACACTTTGAATACTTCAGGATTACGAACTGGTCCGATATGATCAGAGTCGGGTTTGATCTGCCCGACTGTTTTGGGACATCAAAGGGATAGTTCAACATTTTGACAAATTGGCCCATTGCCATAATCCCTATAGTTTAGTTAGGAGTAGGTTCGTTACCTTTAATTGTCGGTGCAAGATATTTTTAGATCAGCGGGGCAGAGACGGAGGCGCACGGTACCTTCGTGTTTCCCTCATCAAACTCATCAAATACACAATCCAACAACTCCAAATGTTCTGGTGGACAAGTTGTGACCTGCACATTCACCACGCTATGAAATAATCATGTAGAATTATGTAACATTATGACACATGAAGCAAATACTCAGAACTACTTGCGCTTTTGAAATCCCTCCGCCCAGCAGCCCTGTCTGGAATGTAGTTCCGGCTGGGTAATGAACCTACTCCTAACTAAACTATAGGGATTATGGCAATGGGCGAACTATCCCTTTAAGTGAGTTTGAAACAGCCAGCCCTTTAAGACTTTATTGATTAACCCACGTTATCCTGTCTCTCTAATCTATAGCACAACAACGGAATATCAGCCGGGTGCAGAGACTTCTTAGACCGGTGATGAGTGGTGTTCATCCCTCATAAAAGAGAAGCAAGTAAGTGCAGTTTCCCCCCTTCCTCCCCCCCTCCCTCTTCCTCCCCCCTCCCACCCCACACACCCCTAAAAATGTCAAACCTTTTTAAAAGGATTATCTGACAATAGAATAAATCTACTCTGTGCTACCGAGAAGTGAAACTAAACCACAAATACCAAACACCACACATGTCTGGTCACGTTGATTCCCCCAGCAGCTTTAGAAAGTCTTGGAGAAAAAAAAAAAAATCTTAATTTCTCACCACAGAAGTTTATTTTGTTTGCCCTTGTGCGACAAAAAAATATGTGTTTATATAGCATTTCATGTTGGGTAAAGCTTGGTACGTCTGTGGAGATAAAACCTTGATAGTGTGTAGTTGTGAGTCCACCTTGTTGTCGTGATGTAGGTCTAGTTCCTAGTGGTCTTTGTGTTGCTTGTATCTTCAGCATCTTTGCTTCAGATGGTTTAGCCACAGAGTTAGCATCGTTCTTTTATTCTGCAGCTATTAAAAAAGGTCTTACAGGTCCTTAAATCTAGGCCCAGATCCTCTGATGGAGGCTCTTTAAAGTTGCTGCTGAGATCTTTCCATCTCTCCACCTCTTTGCCCTGATGTAGAGAGTATGTGTGCGTATATGTGCGTGTGTGTTTTCTTTCTTTCTTTTCTTTTTCTTTTTTTTCACGGGCAAAAAGCACAGCAGCGTTTTGAGTCGATAGAGAGCGTACTTGTTTTGTGGCGGCCCGTGTCAGCGCAGGCATTAGATAACGTTTTATTTGATGGTGTTCAATGGCTGACTCGTCCTCACCTCTCGCCCAGGCCTCTCCTGCTCTCCAGCCCACACGAGCTCCCATGTAAAAACCAAAAACGCACACAGACATCCACCCACTGACTCACACACACACACATCATACACACTATACACACACACACACACACTATAGCTACACACTCATAAACACACTCGCTCTCTCTCTTTCTCTGCATCCTTCCTCTGGAGGATTCTGGCAGTTGTTTATGTTATTGAACTGGTTATCACATTACAGCTGGAACAGCACCAGGCTCGCAGAAGAAAAGAGTCCTCCTGCTTTCTCAAGAAAGGAAATAAAAGCGAAGGGAGTGCGAGGAAAAACAAGAGCAGAGGGGAGGACGAGATAAGAATATGTTACGTATTGATATGTTCCTGCTGATCGGCATCGTTATAGGACTCCTTCAGGTGTCTTCTGTCAATGTGAGGTCCTGCACTTCGCTTTAAAAACAAAAGAAGAGCAGCATTATCTGATCTGTTGTCTCTGTTCGCTGGAAGAAATGTTTTTACTTCCAATAGTCTTTGGTTTAGTTCAGGCAAACACCTGATTATGTTGAAGGGGAATATTGTAATTATGGTCACAAAGGAAACCGAGGAAGGACGTCTGGTGTGAAAGTCTCAGGACTCAGGAAAAAAAACTAGTCAGGTGTTTTTAAAGGAGCTGTTTGTAAGTTCTGCGATTGCTACATAGCTAGCGTTAGCAAGAACAGCTGCTTACGCTCAAGTCTAGAAACGTTTTGAGTTTAGAGTCATCTGTCTCCAGCTGTGGGAAACAACCATCCTTACTTTTCTATTAGCCTACTAACATGACTGAAGTTAGCATGCCAAGTAATGGCAAAGGAGGACATATATTTTGCTTAAAGAGCTGTTTGTAAGTTTTGCAATTGCTACATAGCTAGTGTTAGCATGAATAGCTGATTACGATTAAATCTAAAAAATAATTGTTTTGAGTTAAGCGTCAAACTTCATTCACCAATCTATCTCCAGCTGTGGGAAAAGTATCTTTCTATTTCTAACGCTTCTTCGCTTTGACCGAAGTTAGCATGCTAATCAGCTAGCGGTCTTGTCAATTTCCGATACCGAGTAACAGCGGACGAGACATATTTTGACTTCTTGTATTGAAAATGCAATCATGGCTGAAGCTCTTGATAAGCCTTGAATGTTCGTGATGATACTGTGATGCTAACATTAGCATTAGCATTAACCCGTCTTACCAGTTAGTTGGTGTGGGAAGCAGCCGTCTTTTGTTTTGGTTCTGTTTTTCTACTCATGAGGTTAGCATCACCATACATAACTAAAGCTGAAATAAAGAAATGGTAGCAAAGTAGGCTAAACATGGTTGGAACATGAGATGTTGGTGATGAGGAATTAAATCTAAAGTTAGACCCACAATGTTTCTTCCAGACTTGATGGTAAACAGCTGTTAATGCTAACATTAGCTGTGTAGCAATAGCAAAGCTTACAAATAGCTCATTTGAAGCAACTACAAAGAACTTTTAACTGGATGCAAAAGTCTTTGGTTTCTGCTGATGTGTCTATATGACCTAGGCTACAACAGCAAATGAGGCCATCGGTGGGAAGATAAGCTATTTCTTAATAGTCTAACTCTATAACTTTGGGAAGCAGTGGCCAATTAGATGAAACGATTTGCGGCAGGCGTGAGCCAGATAAGCATCTTACGACAATTCGCATTAGAGCTCATGGGAAATGCAGTCCTCATTCCGACAAAACACTACCGCCTTTGTCCACAGGGGTCGCCAAATTCAACACGAAATGAAAGTTCATTGTAGGTGCTTTAATAATGTATTTTTATTTTTTTTCTGGCTGATTTTTTGTTTTGGTTTGAGTCAACAGAGATGGAGGCTTTCACACCATAGGCCATTTCTCAAATCTGCTAGCTCTTTCGCATGCTAACGAGTTTGAAGCTAAACTCACAATGTTTCGTCTACACTTGTAGCTGCCAATGCTAATGTAAGCTATGGAGCATTAACATATAGCTAAAATGGCTCCTTTTAAAGTGTTTAACTCCTGTCTATGTGAACTCAGAGAAGAGATGACACCAGGTCAGTACATGCTGGTCTAGTTTACATGTTTCATGGTGTATAGAGGAGTTAAACAGGAGAACCTAACATAACCTCCTCCATCTCTCATAGTGTTGTAGGCTACGGCTTCACACCTGAACGCAGCAGCTTGTCTCTGCGTGCTCTGCCTGTTGAGCTATAAACCACCAAATAGAAATGCTTGTTGTTAAACCACCTCCTTTGTTACGGGAGGCAGAAAGAAAAAAAACACAAGTGATTTGGTGGTTGAAAAGTCGGCGCTAGAAGTTATGGAAACTTCTTTTCTTTTCTTGCTCACCCAGCAAGAATACATAATCCAGAGATGTGTTTCTTTTTCTATTTCTTCTTTCCTTTCACCCCATGGTTTTCTCATCCAATCCAAGGAAGTGCTGCGCTTTCAAATCCCCTCTCTTCTTCTTCCTTGTCTTTTTTTTTTTTTTTTTACAAACCGTCATCGTCCTAAATATCCCGCCGCAATTTCTCCCTCTCACAGGAGAAAACTTTGTGTGACAAAAGCGTTGACGGGAGGAGGTGGTAGCCGCCTATCTATCTACAAATTCCTGAATAAGACGAAGCCTTTCAGCCGCCATCAAAGGGGGAAGAAGGCATCTTAGCATCTCGCCGTTTCGTTTCGTCTCGTCGTCGCTGCAGAATCCAAATGCACACTAACACATAAAAAAAAAAAAAAAAAAGTTTCACTCTCAACAACCCAGGAAGCTTTAATACCCTTAATGATAGTAAAACAAGTTGACTTAGAGGTCGATTATCTCCTGACTGGTGCGTGACCCCGGGATTATCAGACCCACATCATACGGTCGACACGCTGCTCCACACAGCCCTGATTGGAGTGAAAACCTGAGCATTGTTGGTTATAATATGATTATGGATTAACATGACAGAGTAGTTTTTTATGTGTGTGTGTGTATATGTGTGTGTATGTGTTGCTCCCTTCCCTTCCCTTCCCTTCCCTTCCCTTCCTTGCCGTAATGCCGCCACCGGCTCCACTGAAGCAGAGCAAAGGAGCTTAGTGCTTTTAGCCTGTAGTTCTGGTCCACGGTAGCATCTGATGTCGTCGTCGTTGTCGTTGGACATGGCACACACACACACACACACACTTGAACACATGCTGCAGGGGCCATAAAGCCTCTGTTTTAATGCACCGACAGAGAGTGTGTGTGTGTGTGTGTGTGTGTGTGTGTTAGAGAGAGTCGGTGGGTGATACAGTATGAAGGAAGGCTTTTCACGGAGGACAATTCCTCTGGAGTCACAACAGGTGTGTGTGTGCAAGTGTGTAGCCTATATATGTGTGTGTGTGTGTGTGTGTGTGTGTGTGGAGAATTATGAGCTGGGCACTAAAAGAGGCGGGGGAGGGGAGCGGAGGGGTTGGAGGGCTTATGAAGGGTCCCCTCTGCCCCACCTGTAGCCTGTCAGCTGTTGTAAGCCTGTTAAAACGTCAGCTGTTTCTGAGGAGAAGTGTGTGTGTGTGTGTGTGTGTGTGTGTGTGTGTGTGTGTGTGTGTGTGTGTGTGTGTGTGTGTGTGTGTGTGTGTGTGTGTGTGTGTGTGTGTGTGTGTGTGTGTGTGTGTGTGTGTGTGTGTGTGTGTGTGTGTGTGTGTGTGTGTGTGTGTGTGTGTGTGTGTGTGTGTGTGTGTGTGTGTGTGTGTGTGTGTGTGTGTGTTAGTCAATGTCAGGGCGCTTGTGGAGGTTAGGGGGAGGGGGGAAAGAGGAGTGTGGCCCTCACCGCCCTGTTGCACATCAAACGCCTCGTTTGTGCAGCAGCAACAACCCCGGCACCGTGACGCTGCTGTAAAAAGTAAAAAACAGATTTGTAATTTCTGTCCTCACAGTAACTTTGAGACTTTGAAAAGAGTAAAGAAGTAAATGTGGGAATATGAATTAAAAGGAGTTAAAGGGATAGTTTTTGCCCCTTTGCCATAATCCCTGTAGTCATAGCAGTAGGTTCGTTACCTTTAATTGTCGGTGCAAGCTGTTTTTAGAATGGCGGAGCAGAGCCGTGAGCTGCTCAGAGCTATGCTACGGAGGTTCATTATGGGATTTCTTGGTTTCCCTCATCAGACTCATCAAATACACAATCCAACAACTCCACAACGCTCTGGTGGACAAGTTGTGACCTGCACATTCACCACGCTATGAGATAATAACACAACGTTACCACACAGAGTTGTTTTAGAGGGAAATTCATGCAAAACCGCTGATGCGTGTTGCCTTCAGGGACAGTTTTTCATCATCAGTCTCTGTATTTCCCTCTAAAACAACTCTGTGTGGTAACATTGTGTTATTATCTCATAGCGTGGTGAATGTGCAGGTCACAACTTGTCCACCAGAGCGTTGTGGAGTTGTTGGATTGTGTATTTGATGAGTTTGATGAGGGAAACCAAGAAATCCCATGAGCCTCCGTAGCGTAGCTCTGAGCAGCTCGCGACTCTGCTCTGCCGTTCTAAAAGTAGCTTGCACCGACAATTAAAGGTAATAAACCTACTGCTATGACTATAGGGATTATGGCAATGGGCCAATTTGCCAAAAATGTTGAACTATCCCCTAAAAAGAAAAAGATGTTGCTTGTTTTGTGCAGGAAGTCCCGCCCCCACAGCCCCCGTTTTGATTGACAGCTTTGCCTTTCAAGGAATCTGAATCTGAAACTGGTTTATTGGCTCGGTCTGTGTAAACACAGGAGGAATTTCATTAGTCTCAGTCTCAGTTCTTCCATATAAATAGACGTAATTAAATAAGAGACAAACGTGGAGGCAGTGGAAGTGGAGCAGTGATGTAAATAATAAATACCGAGGGATGCGCCTATATGTACGTCGTGAGCTTTATGTATTTCTATACACATGTGTTATTTATGGTGTGCAGGTTTTTATATAGACAGTTGACAGCTGTGATAATCTCATCATATTTCTTCCTGTTTCTTTCCAATGACGCCATGTTGGACGACTCGTATTTAGAGACGATGTCTGAGTCTTCGAGGACGATTTATTCTCCAAAAACCTGAAACATGTCTTCATTCAACATCAACAAAAATAAAAGCAGACCAGCTCATGAAGGGCGTCTGTGTTTCCTGTTGCCACAGACTGAAATAAAGAGAAAACATCTGAGCAAAGAGACTAAACACTAAACACTTTTTCTTTGAAAGATTTGTCGCTTTGGAAACTTCTTTTGGTTTTCTTGTTTCTGGACACGAGAACAAACAGCTGCACGTTCGTAGATCTGGTTAAAAACCCCCCCAAAAAGAAGGAAACTGTGAGTCGGGCTTCGTCATCGGACCGCGGTTCAGTCTCTGGACTCTTTGAGGAGGTTTTTGTGTTTTCAGCTGTTTGTATATGTTTGTGTTGAGTCATTATCCGCTGGTTTCCAGTCGCTCGTCCTGCTCCACAAGTTGTTTTCTGCTCCGGCTGCAGCGGACGGCTCGTTGTCCTGATCGATTAGTTTGAATAGATTGATGAGAGGGAAACGTTTCAGCTCGTATGTGTGTATGATGGTGGGATGGAGGTGTTTGGTGGTTTGCATCAACACAACTGCTGCTTAAAAATCCCATTTAAACCAAAAAACAGTGAGATTATCCAAATCCTCTGTCAAAGTGTTGTTATTATTATGTGGGAAAAGTTTGTTATAGATCAGTTTTCACTGTTTTTACCAAAAAGGCACAAGCTACTAAAGATTTAAGATGTCAAAAGTGACCTAATGTCTCAGATTAAGCTTCACAACTGCATCTTCTTGTCTTTTTTTGTATCTAACCAACTGTCCAGAACCAATAAAAGATGAAATTTACTGTCATATAACAAAGAAAAGAGAAACTTACACAGAAAGTGTGTAAAATCCTGCTCAAAATATTAATTATGAGTCACCACAGAGCTGTTTCTTCTTTCTTTACTCTAAAGAGGTTTTAGATGAGTGAAGAGATGAAATATGTAAACACATAAATGAATATTTATTCTGTCTTATCCCATAAATCATTATCTGACCCCTTTGACCCTCTTGACCTCCGGTTTGCAAACCACTGGTGTAGCGACTCTTTTTGCTTGTGATATGAAGCCGATATGTTTCCAAACTGAACTTTTTTTTCTTACTTAATTTTGAACATCATCATTTTTTCCTATTTGTATGTATTTATATATTCAAAAACATTAAAAATCCCCTCTATCATCTCCAACACAGTTTTCTGACACTGAACCAGTCTAGAGTTGTGTCTTCAAATCAGATTATATCTAAAATTACATAGAAATTATAGAAAATCAAATCAACAGTTCTTCTCAGACTTCTTCACATCTTCTCTCTCGGGGCTTCTTGAACTGACACAAATTAGATCACAGACCCCCATCTGATGTGATTGTTTTATTTTGAAAAGCCCCCCCTCCTCCCAAAAAAAATAACCCAGACTCTCCGTCACTGGAGTTATTTATAGGAGAGAGGAATTATTCTAGAGACAAGAAGAAGTTTATCTTGTGCTGGTATTTTTATTTTTTCTCTCTGGGCCAGTTAAGTAAAGTAAAGTTTTGTCTGACGACCTTTTTGATTCCAGACGTCGGCTCTTTATTTTCACCGACGTAAGCGAAACGTCTCTCTCTCTCTCTCTCTCACAGGTGCTGAGTGATTTATGGCTTTAATTTACTTGATAGATTAAAAATATAACGTAGCAACAAGCGTGGAGCGTTAATTAGCACACGGTGAGTTCCCCCCATCCCCATCCCCACCTCGCCATCCCACCATCCCGCCACCGCCGCTGGCAGGGAGACAGAAACAGCTTACTACTACACTTAGCGCTTTAAAATAGAAATACAGTACACAGTGTGTGTGATGATACCTGTTTCTATTCTTAGGACACAGAGGAATCGATGGGAGTTTATTGATTTCACCTCCGAACAACTCGTTTTCATAAAGTAAAGATAAACAGACTGAAATAAATAGAAACACAACCTGTGAATGAAGGAGTGTGTGGACGTTGAAGAGGAGGAGGAGGAGGAGGAGGAGGCAGCAGCTGAGCGAGGGAACAGGTTGCTGCGTCTGTTAGGACTCGTCTCGCTGCTCTTGACCTTTGACTTTTTTGCCGTGACAGCTCTGGTGGGGTTGGGGGGTTGGGGGGACGGAGAGGGGAGAGGGGAGAGGGGAGAGGGGAGATGCCAAACTTCCTCAGTTTGTGGAAGAGTCCGACAGAGACACGGAGTGTAAAATTCAGTGTGTAAAAATTAACAAGGTCTATTGGCCAAAACTGAATCTACTACCCATGAATATATAAGTGTACACTGCAAAAACTCTTACCGAGAATATTTGTCTTATTTCTAGTCAAAACAAATCTCAATATACTCAAAATAAGACTCATCACATAAAAAAGCAGCTTGTTTTTAGACACTTTTTATTTCTTTCAAGCAGATTTTCACTTGAAATAAGTAGAAAAATCTGATAGTGGAGCAAGTTTTTCTTTCTTATTACAAGCACAATAAACTTGCTTTCACTGGCAGATTTTTCTACTTATTTCAAGTGAAAATTAGTTTGAAACAAGTGAAAATGATCTAAAAACAAGTTCATTTTTAGGTGATGAGTCTTATTTTAAGTGGAAAGAGTTTAGTTTTGACTAGAAATGAGACATTTTGACAAGAAAAAAGACAAATATTCTTGGAAAGATTTTGAGTTTTTGCAGTGTATAATCGCTATAAAATAAAGTTTGTTTGGTTTTCATAGCCATATAATTATTCTTTTATATCTACATACAGTATAACGAGGGTCTTGCTTTAGAGAGTGTTGCCATCTTGCGCCGCCATGTTTGTAACGGAAAATGCCAGCCAGTCAGAGAGCAGGTTTCAAGAGTTTCACGTTCATAAATAAACCAACCAAGGCAAAAGGCTAAAGGCAATTTTATTTGTATAGCCCGTTTTTACAAACAGTTTGTCTCAAAGGGCTTTACACCGCATCATAACAACATCCTCTGTCCTTAGACCCTCACATCCACTGAGGAAAAACTCCAAGGAAACCCTTTAACAGGGAAAAATCGGAGAGGAAGGAAAGAAGAAGGAGGAGGGAACAGCAGACATGTTTAGATCTTCACCTCATCGCTCCATGATCCTGAAATACTCCCAGTCGTCACAGTCGTAGTAAACAACTTGTTTTGTCCTCGGAGGCAAACGTCACTTTGCCGACGGGAGGGGGGAGTGCAAGTGAGCGCTGCAAACTAGAATCTGAATGTTTTTCCCCCCATTTTACGCACTGGACCTTTAATAACGGTGAGGTGTTCTTGACGATGGTGACTCCACTGAGTTCATCAGACTCATCAGATCAGTGTTAATGTGCAAACACAAGTCTGCACTAATGCAGAGGCCGTGGTTTCACCTCAAATTAGATCTGGATGTCAGACAGTGGACGGTTGAGGAGGAGATGATGACGATGATGAGAGGAAACGTGAAAAACTGTGAAGAACCTAAAGAAAAACACAGTCGTCCTGCTGTCTGGAGCTTACAGGAGCTCAGGAGGGTCAAACTGCAGAACTGACCTGTTTCCTCTGTGAAGATACAAGGTGTCATGGCCGATAGTGAAAAGGTAGAAGACAAAACCAAAAGACAGTGAGATTATCCAAGTGTTGTTATTATTATGTTGGAAATGTTTGTTTTAAATCAGTTTTCACTGTTTTTACCAAAAAGTCACAAGCTACTAAAGATTTAAGATGTCCAAAGTGACCTAATGTCTCAGATTAAGCTTCACAAGTTCATCTTCTTGTCTTTTTTTGTATCTGACCAACTGTCCAGAACCAACAAAAGATTAAATTTACTGTCATATAACAAAGAAAAGAGAAACTTACACGTGTAAAATCCTGCTCAAAATATGAATTATGAGTCACCACAGAGCTGTTTTCCTTCTTTCTTTACTCGTTTTCTTTTGTCTAAAGAGGTTTTAGATGAGTGAAGAGATGAAATATGTAAACACATAAATGAATATGTATTCTGTCTTATTGCATAAATCATTATCTGAACCCTTTGACCCTCTTGATCTCTGGTTTGGAAACCACTGGTGTAACTCTGTGAAGATACAAGGTGTCATGGCCGATAATGAAAAGGTAGAAGACGAAGATGAGAGGAGGGAGGAAGAGGAGGGATGAAGAACAAGAAGTAGCTGCAGAATTTCCTCCAAACACCTTTAAATTAGAGTCAGAGAGTTAGAAAAAGAGTTGAAACATCCATCAAATCCAGATTATCATCTCAGTCTCCTCCACATCTCAGCATCAGAAACACTATTTACTGATAAACTGACAGAAAGTGATGAAACACTTCCTGGTTCTGTCCCTTTAAACGGTTTATTTACTTTGTTTGTTTAGTTATTCGTTCAGATCCAAGACTCAGACAACTTTATTGATCCAGACGACGACAGTTGATTTGCAGCTTTACGACGTCCACGATCACACAAACAAGGTTTAACGAGTTTCACTTCAAAGGTCCAGGCCCAGAGGTCGCTGAGATAAAAACATCAACAACCACTAAATAATGTGAAATAAATGGCAATAAAACCATAAAACTGAAGCATCTATTAGTTCAACCCAGAGGTGACAACCAGCCCATCATATTTTGTGACTTTAAACCTGCAGAAGTTGTTAAAATGATGTTGAATAGAAGGATAAAGATACCAGATAGACAAAGTACGTCAAGTAAAACAAACAAGAATCAGTTAAAACAGCTACAACCAGAAGTTTAAATGAGATTAAAACAAGTCAAATGACCAGGAGACAACAACAAAACGATATATTTTTAATAAATTCATACAAAACCGCTGATGCAAGTTCCCGTCGGGGCCAGTTTTTCATCAACAGTCTCTGTATTTCCCTCTAAAACAACTCTGTCTGGTAACGTTGTGTTATTATCTCATAGCGTGGTGAATGTGCAGGTCACAACTTGTCCACCAGAGCGTTGTGGAGTTGTTGGATTGTGTATTTGATGAGTTTGATGAGTTTGAAACCAAGAAATCCCATAATGAGCCTCCGTAGTGTAGCTCTGAGCAGCTTGCGGCTCTGCTCCGCCGTTCTAAAAACAGCTTGCACCGACAATTAAAGGTAACGAACCTACTGCTATGACTATAGGGATTATGGCAATGGGACAATTTGCCAAAATGTCGAACTATCCCTTTAAGGTAAAAACTTTATGGAAAGAAGATTGTAAGACAGCCAGTGGAGATTGGTGTTCATAGCTTTGACGTCGGCTCTGAGAGGATTTGATGTTGGATGGAGACGTCCAGCAGAAAGTCAGACTGAAGCTGTAATTGTTTCTCTGTTGTGGTGTCGATTAACGAAGAAGTACGGGTCGAGAGAGAGAAAGAGATAGAGATCGGAGAGAGGGAGGAAGGAGGAAAGGAGGGAGGAGTGTGCTCTCTCTGTTGGAAAATGTTCATCTTGTGAGCTTTATTATTGCTGTGAGATTTGTCAGGACTGTGACAAAAATGTGGAGGATTCCTCAATAATAATGTAGGTCACAGAGCAAGAGAGCAGCCAGACCATAATAATACGGCTCTGTCATCGCTCTGATTCCTCTCCCTCTTCTTCTTCTTCTTCTTTAATTTACCCCCCTCCTCACCCACTCTCAGGGAGGCAGATTTGCATAATCAGGGTTTTCACTGTCAAACCCTTGAAAGCGAATCATGTTTATTCACAAACCTATTAGTCACTTCGTACAAAGACAAAGTGGAGAATGAGCTCGTCTCCGTCACTCAGCAAAACAAATCCTTCCACCTTTTCTTTCTCTTTTCTTTTCTTTTCTCTCTCTGAAGAAGAAGTCGACAGCACAGCACACACATGGATTCTGGGATGTTGGGATGTTGGGATGTTGGATGTTGGGATGTTTATCGTAGCGAGAGCTGCAGCTTATACGCTTGTGTGTTTCCCTTTCAACATAAATACACTCGGCCTCGGGGCGAGACGAGAGCGAGCGGCTCGTTTCCTTTTCTCTGCTGCTCTGCTAAAGACCACAGAATAGATTTCCTCCTCCTCTCTCTTCTTGTGCCTCCCCCTCCTCTTCCTCCTCTTCCTCCTCCTCCTCCTCCTCCCTCGGCCCCTCCACATGCAGCCGGCACCACACCGGTCTTTGGCCCGACGCTGCTCCAACGTTTGTGTCTCCTGCAGCAACGGAGCGGAGGCTCATATAGATCCTCCTTTCAGGCCCGGGGCCAACGCCGTGTGTTCGACACGGAGCGGCCCCACAGGCGCCGTGTGGATGTGGATGAAGGGTGAGGAGGGGGAGGAGGAGGGGGGAGGAAGGGGAGGAGGAGGAGGGGGGAGGAAGAAGGAGGTGAGGTTGTGCAAAAACTCAGTCTTTCCAAGAGTATTTGTCTTATTTCTTTCAATTTTAGTCAGAACTAATCTCTTTCCACTTAAAATAAGACTCATCACCTGAAAATTAACTTGTTTTTAGATATTTTTCACTTGTTTCAAAGTAATTTTCAATTGAAATAAGTAGAAAAATCTGCCAGTGAAAGCAGGTTTTTCTGTGCTCGTAATAAGAAAGAAAAACTTGCTCCACTGTCAGATTTTTCTACTTATTTCAAGTGAAAATATGCTTGAAAAAAGTAAAAAAGTGTCTAAAAACAAGCTACTTTTTTAATGTCATGAGTCTTATTTTAAGTAGAATCAGATTAGTTTTGACTAGAAATGACATTTTGACTAGAAATAAGACAAATATTCTTGGTAAGATGTTGAGTTTTTGCAGTGTGGAGGTAACTGTGTCCTCGGCGCTCCGACATCAGGATTGTTGTGTTTAGAGCTGTTGTATATTTTTTCCCAGATTTCCTGCTGCAGATAGTTCATTTTTTCCACCTCCCCTCCTTCTCTCCCCCATCCTCCCCCCTTTTCTCCCCCCTCCCTCTCTGATATTTATCCATATAAGTTGCTGCTTCAGGACCAAATTGTCTGGAGGAATTTCTTTCGCCCGTACATACGTTCACGTTCACCGCGCTCTCTCTCTGTGTGTGTGTGTGTGTGTGGAAACTCAATGACACAACTGTTTAGCGAGACTCCTCGGCCTCCCATTTCCCACACACTCCCCCCTCCCCCCCTAACTCCCCCCTCCCCTCACCCATCCATCCCATCCCAGCCCGGCCCCTTTGGAGATTTCAAGGTCAGGAGAGGTCGCTGGCTGAGACTCGTTCCTTGGGAAGCAGAAACACACGGAGGATCTGTCCTTTTACAGTCTTCTGCTGCTCTGGACGCCACCATGGCCGCCGCTGCCGTGGTCATGGTTACAGTGATGCATCTCGCTGGGGGGGGGGGGGGTCGAGGGGGGGTGAGGTGTAGCATCAGATCTTCAGTGGTCGGTGTCAGTCTTCATCTGAGCCGACAGAGGACGAGGAGTCGTTCTGAAAAACCAAGTGTAGAGAGTTTGGACTCAGTGACAGCGAAACTTTTGCCAGAATACAACAGGGTGTTGTCATGGTTATGAGTGATGCCGTAGAGATGTGACCATATAACGTTTAGATAGATAGATAGATAGATAGATATATGGATAGAATATTTTATTAATCCCCAAGGGGAAATTTAAAATGTCACAAGCAGCAGCAGCAGCGGGAAAAATAACATGGCAATGGAGAGAGAAACAACACAGATCACGAGACACGGAAGTAAAATACATAAACAACACATAGTGTATTACAACACAATAATGAATATGTGGATAAAAGGTGTGAAATGTTAAAAAGTGCTGGGTTTAGGATGAATTTACCAGTGCATTAAAAAAAATCACTTTTATATGATTATTATTTTACAGCCTGGATCAAGTTTAAAAATAAACACCAAAAGACTTCTGTTATCAGAACTGAAAAATAAAAGTTTTAAACGTTATTAGACAGTAAAAAGCTTAAAAACCAAATTAGATCTGAACAATTAATCAATTGAAATCGTAAAAACGACAAAGTGAGCCGTAAAAAAGTAAAAACTAACTCTGCTGTCGGACTTTGGTGACATTTCAGATCAACTTCTGCATCAGGCATGAAAATATGTAAAATGAAAAATGCTAAATAGCCCTATTTTTTCAAATTGTAAAACTTTTCTCCACAGAATGAGGTCGATGGATGCAACATATAATCTGTTGTGATTTTAAAGGGATAGTTCAACATTTTGGCAAATTGTCCCATTGCCATAATCCCTATAGTCATAGCAGTAGGTTCGTTACCTTAACCTACTGCTATGACTATAGGGATTATGGCAATGGGCCAATTTGACAAGATGTTGAACTATCCCTTTAAAGGTGTTCAGAAATGGCCGTTTGTCCTGTTTGTCGCCCCTCCTTCCATGAGTTTCCACACCCCAGTTTACCCAAGTAAGGAGAACGAATTTGATTGGTCGTTATCGAGCAGGCGGGATATTCAATGTTTGGGGCGAGACCGAGCTCGGTGTGTGCGAGTGTGTTTAGCTAACGTAGCTAACGGTTAGCTAGCCAATGTGGAAAACTACCCCACTTTCATCCCGGATTTACTCGAAAATACCATTCTGCACAAAGTTTGGGCTCCATCGTCTGATAAATGAGTTGATACACTAATGTTAAAACCCATAGTGGACTCAAAATCAATGTTCTTTTCTGAACACCTTTAAAATCTTTATTAAAAGTGAAAATACAAGAATGTAAATGATTGTCCCAGCTCTACGTCTTCATCTAAAACAGAAAACAGAGTGAAATGTGATTGGTCCGTTCATCAACTAAAACATTTTAAATGGAGTCAAAGCTCTAGAAAATATTTCATAGACTCATTTAGGATTTTGTGGATCTTCAAACTTTATTAAAACCACGTGGGGAGACAATTTACTATTTATTTAGTGATATTTTTATATAATAATGAACATTTTTGTCTTTATGAGCGAGGTCACCGAGGTGATTTGTTTTCTGTTGTCAGAGATTATTGAAAAAATAAATAACAAGAACTCTCCGACAGCTGAGCATGCAAGTGTATGCGTGTGTGAGGTGCTGTGTGTGTGTGTGTGTAGATGTCAGGGTGGGTGGGGTGTTTTAGGGGTGGGGGTGGGGGGTCTACTGGAACAAAAGGTATGTGGGCAGCTGCCATCGCCCTGCCAACAGCTCCTGGTCCAAATGTGAGACGTTCACTCACATGTGCACAAGGGACAGATCTGACACACTGAGCTAAGTAGGCAGCTACACACACACAAATCCAGTGTGTTTTCAGGCTTTAACTCGCAAATACAGAAGTAAATAATCGAATTAATCTCTGTTCATATCAGCACAGTTATGGCTGACTCTAATAATTAGTGTCATTCCATGTTGTGATGAATTTGTTGATATAAATAATGTTATATTGTTTAAATCTCCTCATTTTCTCCAACGTAGCAACACAAAGTGACATAAAATAGAGAGAAAGCAACAGGTAAAAGCTGAAACCAGAGAAATATTTATGTTTTTTAGCAAAATAAAACAGTGAAAATGTGAGAATAAGTGTTTGACAATGAAAAGAGAATGAGAAGGTGTAAATACTCTGCAGAAATCAGCAGTAACCGATAGATTTTGGTGTTTTAAAGATGATTTTTTGGCGATAGTGAAATAAAAAGCGGTGATAAATATTGATTCTGACATAAAATAGAGAAAAAGCAACAGATAAAAGCTGAAACCAGAGAAATATTTATGTTTTTTTGCGAAATAAATGAGTAAAAATGTGTTTGACAATGAAAAGAGAATGAGAAAGTGTAAAAACTCTGCAGAAATGAGCAGAAACCGATAGATTCAGGTGTTTTAAAGATGATTTTTTGGCGACAGTGAAATAAAAAGCGGTGATAAATACTGATTCTGATCAATAAAGACAATAAGAGAGAAGAGAAAACGGTGTCATGTCCCTTTAAAGAGTGGGTCAACAAGCAGCGCGGTGGCCAACAGGGACACTGATGAATTGGTGGCAGTTGCTGAAGGCATATTAGGGCAAAGGGTGACCTGGGAGGGGTTTACCGCTCTGTGTGTGTGTGTGTGTGTTGGGGATGAGGTGTGTGTGTGAGGGGGGGGTCTGGGGGGGTATGGGGGGTATGGGGGGGTGTCCAGTCCAGTGAGAGGGGTAATTTGGGGGGGGGGGGTCCGGCAGAGTGAGGCTGTTCCAGCAGTTGTCAGTGCAGCAGTCGGTGGTCGAGTCGAGTGGCACATGTGCTGCTCTGAGTTCCTCTGCTGCCGCCGCCGACGACCGGGAATAAAACTAGAACCACAACTACAACTACGACTACAACTACAACTACGACTACAACTTAACTTGGATCCTTTGGAGTTTTTTTTAATTTCTTTTTCTTCTTTTTCTTCTTCAAATTAAAAACCCAGAATCCAGACGTTTTATTATTTTGTATTTTTGAAGATATTTTTTTCCTTCCCGTTGGTGTCGAGACATTTGACGCCATTGAACGCCTCCTGGTTTCTGTAATCTGACGGTAAGAGCAGCAGCCAGCGACCGGTCGACTCGACACACAGCAGCTCTGACAGTGTGGGTGTAAATGTGTGTGTCTGTGTGTGTAAAAGTGTGTTTAATTTTGCGTATAATCAGTTTGAATCGACTTGAACGCAGCTTTTTTTTGCGTAAACCTCCAGTTTTTTTTGACTCTGTGGCTGTTTTTGTTTCGTTTTGTTTCTGTTTCCTGAGGTCCTTGAACGCCTCAGATATGTTTTTATCTCCCTCTAATCGTCCCGGTGTCTCCCCCTCTCCCCCTCACCCCCTCCTCACCCTCTCCCCCCCTCCTCCTCCTCCTCCTTCTCCGGCGCCTCTGAGGACTTTACAAGGTAGATAGCGGAGGAGTGCGAGGTGACTTGATGTGTGGCCTGTTCTCCGTCGTCAGCCGCCGGGCCGACACCTCACTCACCCCCTCCTCACTCCTCACCCCTCCTCCCCCCTCGGTAGATATCTGGAGGAGGGGGTGAGAGGGAAGAAGAAGGGGGAGTGTGTGTGCTGTTGTGAAGATTTACGGTTGATAGCTTGTGTTGTCGTGCGGCTCGTAACATCACACCTGTTCTTCTGCTGCTGAATCCACCAGACTCACACGGACATTTAGAGAGAGAGAGACAGAGAGAGAGAGAGAGAGGCCTTGACACCTGTTTAAAACCACGCTGTTTACCTCACATATCACACACACACACACAGATGTAACACACACACAGACACACACACACAAGCAGACAGACAAGTGGATGGTTGGTTTTGACCTTGGCGTCTTCATATCTTTTGTCAGTCACAGAGAACAGGAAGTTGTTTATCCACGTTGAGCTCAGGAGATAACAGCCTCTTCTACTACTTCTGATTGATCTTCTTTCTTTTTCTTCTTTCACTTCTTTCATATCTTTTTCAATTTCTTCATAGTATTCTTCACCATTTCATAGCCTCTGTCTTAGAACTTCTACTTGTACTGTTCAGATATTGTTTCATCTATATTAGTAATGGTTCAACAATGTTTTCAAGCTGTCAGTTTTAAATACATGTGAGTAGACTTTAGCCTTTCAATTTCTTCATACATTTCTTCATACTGATTTTAAAGCAGATATCATCGGCACGGCCGTTTCGGCTAATGCTGTGTTCAAGGCAGGCTTTTGAAACCGTAAGTTACAGCTTCAAGTCACAACTACGACTTGGTAGCGTTCCAGGTAACCCGTAGCTCGTGTTTTTACCGTCCTGTTGTCTGTGAAAGTTCCCTATAACGGCCACTCGTAACTTCCGACCCGTGAACTCGTACCAGATCGAACTGGTATGACTTCACAGGAAGGAAAAACACAAAGTACGAGTTTCCTTGAACGCACCATGAGTTAGCAGCCCCCGCCCTTGTCAGGCATCAATTGGTCCTCGTGCTACGTCACCACATTCACGCGCATCCCTTGGCTGCACACACAGCCCTTCATGCCGTTCTCTCCCCTCATTGGATAACACTTGTATCCCACAAGGAAAATTTTCTCCTCGGGTTACAGCAGAGCAGAGTGACGGAGAGACTCGTGTTTAGGCTGAAATACTTCATGTAAGTGATTGCTGACGGAAAATAGGACTATTTAGGACTTATATTAACAAAAACATTCCACTGATATCTGCTTTAAGTAATTTCCAACCATTTCATTGAGCCTCCTTCTTACATGTTTTAATTTTACTCTTCAGATATTATTTCATCTTTTTCCAAATTGTTTCAACAATTCATTCAGCTCATTCAGCTTCCAGCTTTCAGCATTCACCCGTATTTCCTTCAGGAAATGTATTCTCTAGTTTTTTCGAGAAGAAAGAAGAAGATTCTTCTTTGGATTCTCCTTCTACTTCTAATTGATGTTCTTCTTCTGATTCTTCTTCTACTACTTCCTCTGATCTTCTTTCTTTTTCTTCTACTTTCACTACTTCTTCTGATGCTTCTTGTTCTACTTCTGATTAATCTTCTTCTTTCTTCTACTATTGCTACTAGGGCTGCCCCCAAATAGTCGACCAAGCACTGGCCGACCAAAAAATCATTAGCCAACTAAGATTTCATTGGTCGATTGGTCGTAGGACCAAACAAACAAACATTTGGAGCCAAAATTAAGTCAAAATTAATATGACTGAACTGCATGAAAGGCTGTAGGGCTTTTAATTTGAAGGGCCAGATACAGGAAGTCGTGACACTCAGTCACTGTTTTTTTCTGATTGATGTTCTTCTGATTCTTCTCCTTCTTCTTATCCTCCTCCTCCTCCTTCTGTCTGCTCCTGTATCTTTAAGTGTGAATGTTCGACTCTCTGAACTAGACAGAGAGTAGCATGAACCTTCCACTGAAGTGCTTTTAATTTGAAAGTCTGTGGTTGTGCGTGTGTATCGGCTGATGGTAAATGGCTCGATAGAAAAATACAAAGCAAGAAGTAGAGGAAGAAGTAGTAGAAGAGGAGCGAGGAGTGGATGGACGGAGCGTGTCCGTGTCTCCAAGCAGCTGCTGCGCTCTTGTTTTGAAGGGTTATCTTGACAACAAAGCCGGCCTGGCTCCGAGCCGCCGGCGGCCAGATTGAAAGATGCCTGAGTTAAAGCTGAGGGAGACGACCACATGTGTAAACAGTCGGACCTGTTGTCTTCAGGGAGGGTTCATCTGTGTGTGTGTGTGTGTGTGTGTGTGTGTCAGAGTGTGTGTTTATTATTCTTACTGTGCTGCTGTGAGCGCTCTGCATACTTTGCGGCAGAGCCCCCACGTTTTCTCTTTTGCTAATGATGGATCAATCTCACAGAAACATTTCTCGGCTGCTTGGCTATAAATAGCGTTTGGTTTGTTTATTGTGCTTGAAACGGCAGGATTCCTCCTCCGCCCACTCACCTGCATGAGCTCAGACCTGATAGTACCGCTGATAAAACATAAAACAGCTCCTCATTGACGAGAACGTGTTCGACTGGTGGCGGCAAAATGTTTTTCGTGGGAACGCCGACCGACCTCGAACGTCACATCGATGTCATCACTGGGTTTTTGTCCTGTGGGCGTTTTTTTTGTTTGTTTTTTTCTGTTGCAGACCTTTTGTTGAAGGGAAAAACCTTCGAAGCACTGACGAAACAGATGATAGATAATAATAAAAATAATCTTTATTTATAGAACACCTTATTTATAGAACAGGGCTCTGTCTGGTAATCTGTGGATAGTTCACTTTCTTTCTTTCTTTCTTTTTTTGGACCATTTTAGCTGTGTAAAAGCAGATGGGATGACATTTCCCAATGGTCTGCAATTTAATTTTCAACTTCAGCACTTTAAATATATCAATAACAAGTATACATCCAATTGTACCACTTTGGCTCCATTGTGACCAATCGAAACCCATGAAAACTACATATTTACAGTAAATGATACAATTGAAGGTAAAATGTCTTTTATTCTAGACTCAACACTTGATAATTGTATTTTTTTTTAATGTTTTCTACCAGATCATGTCACTAGTCCAATTTTTTGACAAATTTCATGTAATATTCTGAAGTGCATTGTGCAAACAGACTGGCATTTGAGGGATTAGGAAAGGAAATTTCTTTTTTTTTGACCATTTTAGCTATGTAAAAGCAGATGGGATGACATTTCCCAATGGTCTGCAATTAAATTTTCTTTAAATATATCAATAACATACTGTATACATCCAATTGTACCACTTTGGCTCCATTGTGACCAATTGAAACCATGACAACTACAGTAAATTATACAATTTAAGGTAAAATGTCTTTTATTCTAGGCTCAACACTTGATAATTGTATTTTTTTTTTTTTATGTTTTCTACCAGATTATGTCACTGAACCCATTTTTGGACCAAAGGAGCAATTTAATGTAATATTCTGAAGTGCATTGTGCAAACAAACTGGCATTTGAAGGGTTAAGGAATTAAAAAGGAATAGATATGATATTATACTAATGACAAACTGATGTTAGTTAAAGTTGCTGTACAGATAAAAAGTAAATTAAGATATTTAAAACAAGGAGAAAAAAAGTAAAATTAAAATTCCGGGCTCACAGTGTTTAAAACAAAAATGGTTGCCCAGATTGTTTTATTTGTTTTGTTTTGTTTTTTTAACGTGAGCTTTATAGAAGTGTCAGTGTTACCTGAAGTCGGCTCATCAACGTCTATTAAGAAGCTAATTAGCTTTATGGCTGCATCTTGTCATCAGTTTCATTATTGATCTCCGTCTTTTAATTTGTTTGTTCCATCAAACTTCAGAAAAACTTCAGTGTCGATCACAGAGTGTCAGAGTTTAACGAGGCGTCTTCACGCGTCCCGTTTGGACCAATTAACTCTCACTAATGTTAATAGATGTTCAGTTTTATTATTGTGTGAAGTGGAGAAAAGCAGCAAACCGTCACATTTTCAGACTCGTTAATGGATCAAATGATTATCGACGACTGTGAGAGGAGCTGACAAGTCCTCATTAGACCGACTGAGTTAATTAACCCATCGCTGTCTGTCTGTTTCTAAACTATCTCCCTCTCTGCTTCATGTCTCACTCGACTCTCTGTCTATAAACCAAGAGACCTGTCGATCAATAGGAAATGGATCAATAACAATACAAGTGACTGATCAGCAGGAACAGACTCAGGTTTGAGGATTCGCTGCTTTGAATTTAATCAATTTTTCTATTATTTTATGACATTTTTATTTATAACCGATTGATCCTTTAAATAAATTACAAACAGACATGTCTGTAAATTGATTATTGGGTATTTATTGATACCTTTTTTTAAGATACTGCTTGTTAGATGGAGCAAACACAACACAGACAGTGTGGAGACGTCGCCTCGAGCTCTGAATAACACACACACACACCTCGCCACTACACACACACACCAGCTGCTTCATTCCTGATCAATAGGACGAATCTCCTTGTTGTTTACAACTACTTCCGGGTAGAAAACCAGCATTCGAACAATAGTGACGGACGAGAGTTTCGCTATATATATCTAATTTTTCATGTCACTATACCACCGTTTAGACTAATCTGATGTTTGTAAAGTCTATAAAACCAATGATTGGACAAACATTACTATTTATGTGTGCACATTTTTGTAATTAGTCATGGTTATCATAGATTAGCCGTGCTAACGGTTAGCTACCTGTTTAACTTTAATAACTCAGTGACTCAATAAACGCTCCATGAAAAAATATTTTCTCCAGTGGATATCTGAGTTCCAACATGACTGAGCTAACTGGAGTAGTTTCATGTCGTGTCCCACAACGGGAGGGTTTTAACAGCTGACGTCCTGGTGTTAGCTTAGCTACCGCCGTTAGCTTAGCTACCGTTAGCTGTCCCTGTCAGCTGCAGCCACTGATGCTTTCTAGACACTGTGATTCCCCCAAACTGAATAAATACAACACATAGCAACACAAAACACACACACAGAAATAGTAATGTTTCTTCAGTCATTTCAGATTTGTCTAAACGGTGATAGGGCGTGAAAAATATGATATATAAAGCTAAACTCTCGTTCGTTACTATTGATCTCATTCAAATTACGTGCTGGTTTTCTACCCGGAAGTAGAATGTAAACAACAAGGAGATTCTGATCAATACGACTGATCAGAATCGATCTATTGAATGAATTGATCGGTTCTCAGACTCTGAGGTGAATTCTTCAGCGGCGTCGGCGTCGGTGTTGACGGAAACTGTCGCTCTCATTGTTCCTCCTGTCACTTCACACCTTGCAGGGCTGGCCGCGCCTCTCAACAGTGTGTGTGTGTGTGTGTGTGTGTGTTCCTCGCAGCAGTGATGTCACCTGACAGGTCAAACCACAACGTCCGACAAGTCGTCAACAAACCGCAGTGAGAGTTTTTGTGACTTCTACCAACTACAACAACAACAACACGACAACTCGTCTGTTTGCTGCTGCTGCTGCTGCACAACAGAGTGTGTAGCACAGGTGTATTATGGGTATTTGTGTGTGTGTGTGTGTGTGTGTGTCAGTGACAGTTAGGGCACGCTGTGTTGTATTGTGTGTGTGAGTGTGTGCGTGGGTGTGTGTTAGACTGCGCTATTGACAGCGGGCCGGCGTGATTCACGAGCCGAGAGCCACACACACATCTCCTCCTCCTCTTCCCTCCTCCTCCTCCTCAGAAGTGCTGCCCTTGCACTGCACCCCACCCCCCCTCCTCTCCCCCACCTCTCCAAAGCCTCACCCATGATTGGCTAAGAGGAGGAGGAGGAGGAGGAGGAGGAGGGGGAGGAGGAGGAGGGGGGAGGAGGTGTTGGATCATATTCCTCTGGCAGCGTCGACACTGAGGCACGATCACAGTCGGTCTCCTCCTCCTCCACCTGCTGATGCTGCCGCCACACAATCACCCATAGGGTTGCACTGTGCAGAGATGCATGCTGGGTAGGGATGTCACAATTAATCGCGGTATTTTAAACGCCACAATTAATTGATCGCAAAGATTCCTAAATACCGTCACTTTCACAAAAAAAGATTATGTATGAACCGTGTCGGCAGATGTGGCGCCAAAGTAAAGGAAGATGCACAGATACTGGTCCATTTACGTATCGTAACATTGAATTGGTAGGAGTTTGGCAAACTGACCCCCCTATAGTCATAGCAGTAGGCTTGTTACCTTTAATTGTCGGTGCAAGCTATTTTTAGAACGGTGGAGCAGAGCGGTGAGCTGCTCAGAGCTTGTTGTAGAGGTAAATTCATGCAAAACCGCTGATGCACGTTGCCTTCAGGGACAGTTTTTCATCAAGCAGTCTCTGCATTTCCCTCTAAAACAACTCTGTCTGGTAACGTTGTGTTATTATCTCATAGTGTGGTGAATGTGCAGGTCACAACTTGTCCACCAGAGCGTTGTGGAGTTGTTGGATTGTGTATTTGATGAGTTTGATGAGGTAAACCAAGAAATCCCATGAGCCTCCGTAGCGTAGCTCTGAGCAGCTCACGGCTCTGCTCCGCCGTTCTAAAAATAACTTGCACCGACAATTAAAGGTAACGAACCTACTGCTATGACTATAGGGATTATGGCAATGGGCCAATTTGTCAAAATGTTGAACTATCCCTTTAATTATTTGGTATCCATGACAATAAATGAATTGAATATTTCAAACACTTCCCCTGGCGGATTAATAATTGGTCATATTTTAATAGACATTTTGAATATTTTATAATTAGTAATGTATATTTTAACTATATTTGATTTTACATATTCATAGTGTTGTGAAATTAATTAATGCATGATAATCATGATAATCGTAGTACCGTGACTATTTCTCTGACAATAATCGTACCAAAAAAATCTATCTGGGTGACCAAAGTTACCCCCCCCCTTGTCCCCCCCTCCTCTCCCCCCCTCCCCCTCCAGTGTGGCGGGAGCCGTGTCCAATGGTTGCCCGGGAACATGAGGCAACAGGCTGTAAATATCACGCAGCTGGTGCTGGCAGAACACCCTCAAGGTTGGGCCGCAAACCGAGCCTCCGCGGGTCAGAGGAGGGAATTCAGGGGCTCAGTCCAACCCCCCCCCACCCCCCACCCCCCCAAAGCCACCTCCTCCTCCCACTCTGAAGACCATTACCACCACCAACACCCCTCCTCCTCCTCCTCCTCCTCCTCCTCCAGCCTCGACCCCATCGGCAGCTCCACACTGCAAAAACTCAAAACCTTTCCAAGAATATTTGTCTTATTTCTTGTCAAAATGTCTCATTTCTAGTCAAAACTAATCTCTTTCCACTTAAAATAAGACTCATCACCTAAAAATGTACTTGTTTTTAGATCATTTTCACTTGTTTCAAACTAATTTTCACTTGAAACAAGTAGAAAAATCTGTTTTTTGTGCTTGTAATAAGAAAGAAAAACTTAAAAATTATTATTATTCACTTATTTCAAGTGAAAATATGCTTGAAAGAAGTAAAAAGTGTCTAAAAACAAGCTACTTTTTTATGTGATGAGTCTTATTTTAAGTAGAATGAGACTTGTTTTGACTAGAAATAAGACATGCACTAGTTTTTGCAGTGCATGAGGAACCTCCCGTCGTCGTACAGTGAATCTGGAGTGAACCCTGGCATTTATGTCTTCACCTTCCTCCTCCTCCTCCTCCTCCTCCTCCTCCGGCTGCTTTGTGAGACGAGGGGAAAATGAATGAAATCAAATTGAGATCAGATCAGATGAGGACAGCAGCAGCAGCAGATTCCTGAAGCGTGTTGTTTCAGGTTGAGGTGAGGGAACAACTGATGTTTCACCTGCACCGCCAACAGGAAGTGGAGCAAAGAAAGAAAGAACAGACAAACAGCCCCTTCACAATAAGAGCCCCCCCCCCTCATGAATGATCTTTAAAAAAAGTTATAGGTGAACTCGATCCACTAGAGAATTATAATGTTAGTGCTGTGTTGTAGGAAAACACGGTGAGGATTTTCACCTGTTTCCTACTGATTTACATTGATTATTGATCAGGTCCTCGGTGCAGCTCTGTTGTAAACTCCAAGTTATTGATTGTTAAACAGTGAAGTGTTTGCAAAAAACAGTAATATCAGCTGATTGATCAGTTATCAGATCCCCATAACAGCTGTAAACAAGTTGTCATGTTTTAAAGCAGACTCACTATTTGGCAAATCAAAGGACGACTATTTAAGACTCCCTTTTTCCTAGTGACAAGTAATAGAAATTGATCAATGAATGGGTTTAAATATGAGATGAATGAATAAATATGTTTAATCTCCACTATCTGACCTGTGATTATAACCTCACCTGGTTATTTCATATTGATTGATTTATTGAATAACTGAAGATTTGATAATGGAGAAAAAATCACAAAGCTCAAGGGAAACTCAGAACAGCGTAGATATGATTGATAAACTAGTTAGGGGCCATTTGTGAATCCTTAATGTTAAGGGGGGGGACTCTTATTGTGAAGGGAAGGCGCTGCTTCCTGTCTGGTTGTGACCTTTAATTCGGGCCGAGGTCCAAAAACATGATGCGACCTTAATAAAAAGTTGGAAGCATCAACTCATTAGACGCCACACCCACATCGCTCACACTTCACATCTCTGGTGTGAGGAGGAAGGTGATGATGATGGTGGTGGTGGTGCATTCAAAGCCCCACGCTGAGGGTCGGGACTTCTCATTACCTGATGATAAAACAAACAGAAACAGAGAGATTTTATTATATTTTATTTTATTTTATGTTATTTAGCTGGTGCAGGCTGTCTGGTCGTCTGGTCGTCTCTCTGATTGATGAGTGATCGGTGGCGTATTGATCGTCCTGTTGTTCAGACTGAGCTCAGATCAGTCATCCTGACGGCTGCTGCTCTCAGAGGTCGTGACTCCTCCTCCCTCCATATTGAAACCTGAAGCCCCCCCCCCCACCCCACACTCCCACCCCCACACCCCCCCTCTCCATGGTGACTCCTGTGATATTTTGCCAATACAGCATGCGAACTGATACCACCAACTTTTCTTCATCATACATTTCATCGACACTTAACATCATTTGCAAACACGTCATGACACACCACCTCTGCTATTTGCTGTGGACGGGGGCCGACCGACCGGCCGGCCGGCGTGCCTCGGACCCCCGGGGGTTATTTATAGCCCCGACTGATGTGTCTCCAAAGTCGGTAACTAAACACTGGAGCGGTCTTTTCTCCTCTCAGCTGCTCCAGTGGCCGTACTTTACTTTTACATTCACTTTTAATCAAGTCAGACGCAGAGTTTATATTCGTGTGTAAAGTTGTGAAGCGCCAAAAAGTTTGTAACTTCTTGGCCTTTTTAAACATCAGCCAAGAGCTGAACGACCCCAGAAAACCACCTGCCAGAGTCAACATTAGTTAGTGTTGTGTTCAAGGTCTCGGCCTTTGTCTTGAGCTGGACCACAGCTGCAGTGACAGATGTCTCTCTGTCTCTGGCTCACTTTGGTTTCTGTGATGTGATTAGGTATTAAACGCCACAATTAATTAATCGTAAAGATTCATAAATACTGTCACTTTCAAAAAAAAAAAAGATTATGTCGGAACCATATCGGCAGATCAGCACCGAAGTAAAGGTGAATGCACAGATACCGGTCAATTTACTGTAACGTAACATTGAAGTGGTAGGAATTTAAATGTTGCCGTGTCACTTGACTTGAATATTTCAAACACTTCCCCTTAGGGGTTAATATTTGGTCCTATATTAATAGATACTTAAATATGTTTACTTTATTTGATTTTACATATTCATAGTGTTGTGAAATGAATTAATGCATAATAATCGTGATATTCGTGATACTGTGATTTTTTTCCCTGACAATAATCGTACCAAGAAAATCGATAATCATGACATCCCTAGATGTAATTCAGTAACTTTAAGATAATTTAGATTAAGAGACTTTAAGATGATTCAAATAGTTAGTCGTCATCTGAACAACTTGGTGTCACCAGTGTCACAGTGGGAGGAGACTCTGTTCAATCCAAACTTTGTTGACATTAGATATGGTTTAGATTTTAGATCAAATCATCTTTTCTTTGTAGCTGAGGAGGAATAATGTAAATATCAAGACATGTGATTATTATGAGGACTCGAATGGTCTCACATTGGTTTGGTCTTGACTACAACACTAACATTAGTGAATTTTCATTAGTGATTTAACTCGGTGTGTGAGATTCTTGGTGTTTATGGTGAATCATCATTATCATCTCTCCTCTCACATTTCCAACAACAGTAACAACCGTTTCCTTAACGGCTGCGTTTTCTCACAGCAAATAAAGAAACAAATAAAGAGTTTATTGCTTCTCTCCTTAGTTTCCTCTGAACAGAACCAGTCCGAGGAGAGAGAGAGTGAATCTGGATGGGTTTGATGTTAGTTTGAATTATGTTTTTCGTGGTGCAGCCTTTGCACTTTGCACTTTTCTCTCCACCTGTGAAGAAGCAGATGAGTTCATGGTGCTAGTTAATCACAGTGTGTGTGTGTGTTGGTCGGTCTGCGGTGGAGCTGGTCAGACTTGGCAGATGCTGGTGCTGAGTGGGAAAAGTGATGGATTTCTCAGCAGCACACTGGCTCGGCTCCAGCAGCTGAGAACCATCTTCACCTCCCTCCCTCCTCCTCCCCCTTCCCTCCATCCTCCCCCTCCTCCCCCTCCTCCCCTCCTCCCCTCCTCCTCCCTCTGAGCGACTCCCGGCCCCCTGCCACTGACTGTTATCTCTCTGCTCCAGGCTGCTCTGCTACCACTTAACACACCACGGCAGAAAAGGATGGACATGCACACACACACATATACACACATACACACACACACAGGCAGCAGCACAAACAGATAACACACAGACACACACACACAGAGACACACACACTTCACCCTGACCGATATATTGATGCATCTGTGTTGTATTACAGATTAATCATGTGAGCGAACCGATAACACACTGCAAAAAATGATTTTTTTAGCACCGTGGACGACGTTTGTGTGGAGTAAAAAGAGGAGAAAGTTTAGATTTAAGATTATTTTCAGTGTTTATCACCAATATCTGACCCAGTTATTGTTCTGTATCAATCAGACCTTAATCTGTAAAGCTCCATAGGTAGATGTTTGTATTAAAGCTCCTTCAGAATAAAGGTAGATGTTTGTGTTAAAGCTCCTTCAGAATAAAGGTAGATGTTTGTGTTAAAGCTCCATACAGTATAAAGGTAGATGTTTGTATTAAAGCTCCATACAGTATAAAGGTAGATGTTTGTGTTAAAGCTCCATACAGTATAAAGGTAGATGTTTGTATTAAAGCTCCATACAGTATAAAGGTAGATGTTTGTATTAAAGCTCCATACAGTATAAAGGTAGATGTTTGTGTTAATGCTCCATACAGTATAAAGGTAGATGTCCATGTGTAGTGTGATTATAAAGCAGCTCTAGGTTCTATATTAATACTGTGAAAGTATCAAAGCCTCAGTCCACAGAGAAATGCACACAGCCTGTATTCAGAAACTGAGCCTATAAAAACCAGCCGTCAGGACTTCCTGTCACTTTGTGAGGTCACAACAAAGCCCCGCCCCCTCACCACCATCACTTTGCAGGATTTGATTTCTTTTGAGTGTTTTATTCTGAAATCTGCTCTGTTTGAGTTGGATGGATGAACTGTTTGTTTACTTTACATCCTCAACAGAGTTTAGCACATTTAACAAATAATAATGTTGCTTCCTCTGTGTTTGGAGACATTTTCCGACGAGACCAGTTTGTTTAATTGTGCAGGATGTTTGTTGCAGCGTTATTAGAGAAAAGAAAAAAGGGAAAGGATAACAAATAAAACATGTGAGGCAGAGAAACGGTCTAACTGCCGTCGTTAGGAGGTCAAAGAGCAGCAGTTTACATGCATTAAATACATCAAACCACCACAGACTTTAATTACACAGCTCCCAGCATTCACACAAGATTAATGAGGAGGAGAGATTCTTTACTCCCGTTTCAGCCTGGGAAAGGATCTCTCTCCCCTTTTCCTCCCTCCTCTCCCTCCTCCTCCTCTTCCTCCTTTTTAGATCTACAGATCAGGTCGGGTCTGAGCGAGGTCTCGTCTCAACGCTTCACTTCCTGCTCTTTAAAGACCTCATGCTGTGCACTTTTCTCTGGGTTTATTTACCTGCTGATATCCCTAACAAGATGTATCATTGGTTTTGAGTACCTGTGATCGTTTCTACTGCCCCTTTCTGTTGCCTCTTTCTGGAGCTCCAGCAGGCACCGGTCAATTGGCCAATCAGAAGAGAGAATGATGACCTCTCCTCTGATTGGCTGACTGTTTTTGAGTGGCATGCGGTCTGGCCAATCACAGGCAAGTAACTGAAACCTAAGCTGCATTCATAAAAATTGAAGAAGAAAAAAACTGGTCGTGGTGGGCGGAGTTACCTGGTGTGTGACATCACAGAAAGGAGGAAGTGCTATCTGCTCGTCTTAAAGAGACAGTTCCTACAAATGGGTGGTGTGTGTTTCTCTGTTTATGACCAGTTTGATGCATGGGGCAGTATATACGTGGCCCAGAGACCTCCCCAAGCACCAAAAAATAACCAAAATCACATTTTTCATGCCATGGGGCCTTTAATGCATCATCATCTGTTGTGTGTCTCGTTAGGAGACGACAGTGTTTCTGGTGAAGAAGCAGGTGTTAGCTCTCTGTGTGTTTCTGTGTGTGTGTTTCTCTGTGTGTGTTTCTCTGTGTGTTATGAGTCAGTCCTGACACATCGTGGTCGTCGTGGTCGCCAGGCCTGTGGCTATGGCGGCAGACATGTTGGTGGTCGTGTATCGGTAAATATGGAGGGCAGCGGTCGCCTAGGGGACGGCAGGTTGTCAGGAGGAGGAGGAAGGTCAGCAGTCCCAAAGATCTGGGTGACGTGCCCTTTAACACGTCACTTAACCCCCGATCGCCCAAAGTGGCAGTTGCTTTGTGTCGCTCCAGGACAGAAAAAAGAGAATAATAATAATAATAGTAATAAAAAACAACAACCTTGTGTTAAACTTCCAAATTGCTCCTCATGAATCCCTGTTACACTGCAAAAACTCAAAATCGTGTAAAAAAGTCGTATTTCTTCTCAAAATGTCTAATTTCTAGTCAAAACTAATCTTTTTCCACTATAAATAAGACTCATCACCTAAAAATGAACTTGTTTTTAGATCATTTTCACTCGTTTCAAGCAAATTTTTACTCGAAATAAGTAGAAAAATCTGCCAGTGAAAGCAAGTTTTTTTGTGCTTGTAATAAGGAAGAAAAACTTGCTCCACTGTCAGATTTTTCTACTTATTTCAAGTGAAAATCTGCTTGAAAGAAGTAAAAAAGTGTCTAAAAACAAGCTACTTTTTAATGTGATGAGTATTTTAGGTTTAATCAGATTTGTTTTGACTAGAAATAAGACAAATATACTTGGTAATATTTTGAGTTTTTGCAGTGTAGAATCCGAAGCGCTGCCCTACGCCCACGTGGCTGCAACAGGAGATTGAAAGCTTTGCGGTGCTTTAATGGCTCGCTCCAGCAGATGTCAGGGATAATGATGCGATGCAACTGTTTTTTTTTTTTTTCCCAACTGTTCTTTTATGGACTAATCTTGGTTGCAGGCCGCCCCAAGGCTGCGACCCCGCGTGCCCTCTGTGAGGCTTAGTGGACACATTAGTACAGTAACAGTGTTTCTATCTGGTCTTTTCTTTATGCAGAGCTTCTGTTTACTTTTTTTTTTTTTTTTTTTGGTGATCAATCTGAATCTAAAGCCTTTGTTTTAGCCCTTTTCCATAATATTACACAGTTACAGCTCCACTCAACTCGGTTTAGGTAATTTTCCATTAAACCCTCGGGTTGTCCAGCTCTCGTCTTTTATTCCAAACGCAGGTCTGCACCTGGTCAGCGGACAACAGTGTAGTTTTCAACACACCAGCCTTTTAAACACGAGCTTTTGGTTGTTTTAGAGGTAAATTCATGCAAAACAGCTGATGCACGTTGCCTTCAGGGCAGTTTTTCATCAAGCAGTCTCTGTATTTCCCTCTAAAACAACTCTGTCTGGTAACGTTGTGTTATTATCTCATAGCGTGGTGAATGTGCAGGTCACTACTTGTCCACCAGAGCGTTGTGGAGTTGTTGGATTGTGTATTTGATGAGTTTGATGAGGGAACCCAAGAAATCCCATGAGCCTCCGTAGCGTAGCTCTGAGCAGCTCGCGGCTCTGCTCCGCCGTTCGAAAATTCTCTTGCACCGACAATTAAAGGTATCGAACCCTAGGTTTTGCCGGTTTGGTGGAATTGTACGTTTACGTTTCCATGGTTTTCAGTCGTTGTCATAGTGGGCGGTAAACGCATAGATCTATTAACGCTGGCTTTTAACACGGATAAAAGCTGATGTGATGATCCATGCGTTTTACAGATTTTCATTGAAGAAACAAAAAATCCATGCATTTACCGCAACTACCGAAACCATGGAAACGTAAACATAAAATTCCACCGGAAGAGCAAAACCGGCAAAACAGGCTTACGTTTTTGACGTTCGGAAAAAGGTGGATAGGGATTGTGGTGAATGAATGAATGAATGAATGAATGAATGAATTAATTTATATTTATTTACGTGTCGTGCACCAATTAAGGCGCCCAGCCTATAAGGGCCTACAAGACACATTATCATCATATTTAGACACCAAACAAAATCATCAGAGCACAGACAAAACCAAACAAAAACAAAAAACCACATGGAATTCACATAAATAATTCACTTTTTCTTTTTGACCAGGCACTTTTTATGAAAGTAGCTATAGTAAAGACTTCTTTTCTGAAGAACCATTCCAACTTTACCTCATCATCATCAGCCCAAAACAACTCAGGTTTCAGATTTTGCATTGTGGTAATAGGCCAATTTGCCAAAATGTTGAACTATCCCTTTAACTAGAACAAAAAAAAAAAAAAGCAGCTGTTGTTTCCTACAAAGCTCGGCCTCTCCCTCTGCTCTGTGACCACCACATCTTATCATGAAGCCGTCTCCGTGTGGTGTGTAGTGTAGTGTAGTGTAGTGTAGTGTAGTGTAGTGGGCGTTCCCCAGGGCGCTAATCTGGTCCCGCTGTAGATTCCCTAATTATCAGCGTTTATCTTTTCCATTGTCCAGAGCTTCTTCGTCTTGTCACTGTGGCCCTGCTCAGCCAGGCAGCAGACACACTCCAGGCCTCCTCCTCCTCCTCTTCTCCTCCTCCTCCTCCTCCTCTCCTCCCATGTGAGCGCACAGATTCTGCCTGACATCAGACATGGGAAGCGAGCTCCGGCAGCGTGAAGGGTAAAGAGGTCGAGACTTGACCACCCCGGGGCAGATAAAGCAGCCTTTTCATGTGTGATCAGCCCCCAAGACAAAATCCCTCAGTGCACCGCCTTTGAACTTCACCACAACTGGAGCCCGAGTCCTGCTCTCCCTCCTCCTCCCCCTCTCTCCCCCTCCCTCTCTCTCTCTTTGTAGCTAATGAAGAGCCGTGTTGTTATTTAGTTAAGATGCGTTCACTGACACCTCTTCAGAGAGAGAGGGAGTGCATCATGCAACGTATTAGCGGCGTCCTTCTCTCTTTTCAAGAGCTTCGCTAATGAGCTGCTGCAGGTAGAATTCATTACCTTTTAAACCTGCGCCGAGGAGGAGACGCACACGAAGCGAGGTGTTAAAGATGGATTAAAGCACAATGATGATAATAAAAAAAATAATAAAAAAAATAAAAAAGATTTAGCTGAAGGGGGCTGGAGTGTATTTACAGAGTTGTGCTGTTGCCAACAGTTTGTAGCGACACGTTCAGTTCCTGCAGCTCCTCGCTGTGGATTTTACAGGCTCAGGATGAAGCTTCCAGTTCTTAATTCTTAATTCTTTTCTTTGGATAAACCCCTTGAGATGTATTTATCGTCTGGTTTTCGTCGAGGGGGTCCAAACATACAGACAAACATGAACTCATCAAACAAACCTGTTCTCAACAATAAAGAAAAACAAACTGTATAATGATTAATATCAATTCAACAAATCAGAAAGAGCAGGAGCAGGTCACCACGAGGTGAGAGGACACCAAGAGAGGAACTGGATCTGATATTAGCAGGAAGGTTATGCCAATCTGCTGGTGCTTTAAAGGGATAGTTCAACATTTTGGCAAATTGGCCCATTGCATAGTTTCGTTACCTTTAATTGTCGGTGCAGAGCTGTGAGCTGCTCAGAGCTGCGCTATATGGAGGGTAATGGGATTTCTTGGTTTCCCTCATCAAACTCATCAGATACACAATCCAACAACTCCAAACGATAATAACAGAACGTTACCAGACAGAGTTGTTTTAGAGGTAAATTCATGCAAAACCACTGATGCGCGTTGCCTTCAGGGACAGTTTTTCATCATCAGTCTCTGCATTTCCCTCTAAAACAACTCTGTGTGGTAACGTTGTGTTATTATCTCATAGTGTGGTGAATGTGCAGGTCACAACTTGTCCACCAGAGCGTTGTGGAGTTGTTGGATTGTGTATTTGATGAGTTTGATGAGGGGAAACGAAGAAGAAATCCCATGAGCCTCCGTAGCGTAGCTCTGAGCAGCTCACGGCTCTGCTCCGCCGTTCTAAAAATAGCTTGCACCGACAATTAAAGGTAACGAACCTACTGCTATGACTATAGGGATTATGGCAATGGGCCAATTTTCCAAAATGTTAAACAGTTCTCCATCAAACCATTTTACAAAACAATTATGACACTCATAACACACCCTGGTTCTTCCTTTTACTCCCTTCCTCCACTCTTCCTCCGTCAGTGCATAATTCATAAGCGACTCATCTCCAAAGCTCAAGTCAATTGCAGCTTGTGTAGCGTGAGGCGTGCTGCTTTCTGCTGCTGTCAGCCCCGTGATGGACTATTTCACATTCTTTGTTTCATAAGAATGGATGTAAATAGAGGGCGTTCGTTCGTCTGCCACAGCCGCCGCCGCTCTCCCAGGTAGAAGGGAATGTGAACAATGCCGGAGAGCTGGTGTGGCGTCTGCACTCGTGGCTTTTCTTTTCTTTTCTTTCCTTTCCTTTCTTTTTCTTTTTTTGTTTCCAGATGCTTCAGCTCTGTAACGCTGCCACTTGGCTCCCACTGTCCTGTGTGTGTGTGTGTGTGTGTGTGCGTGTGTGTGTACGCAGACAGTCTGTATGTATATATAGAGAGAGAGAAGCTATTTTTAAAAGCTGAACCACAAATAGTAGTAACGGGGCCTAAAACGGTCTGTTGCCATTCCTGCTGCTGCCTCCACCGCCGCCTCCTCCCTCTCATTCATTCATGAGTTTGCATGAATTTGCAGACTCACTCTCTCCCTCTCTTTCTCTCACTCTCTTTCTGTAATTTATTAGGTTAACCCCCCCTCCTCCTCCTCCCCTCCTCCCCTCCTCCCTTCCCTCCCGTCCTGTGTTTTTGATCAGCCGCTGCAGCGTGTCTCAGACCAGCCCCTTATTTCATGGTTAGTTAGATTCACAGTAGTTGTGTGTGTGTGTGGGGGGGAGGGGGATCAGACCTGCGTTCACTTTAGGTAATATAAGACTGTGATGATTGTAGTAGTTATTATTATTATTAAACTGGACTCAAACAGCCGATCGCTGCGTCCTGAGAGTTTGGAGTTTGTGGTTTTATCTGATGTATTTATATTGGCTGCTACATGTTTTTTATTTATTATGCACATTTTTTAATTAAGTTTGAATTTTATGTGAAGAAAATCCACCGTTTTTTAAAGTTTAATCGAAGCTTCGTGTTTGTAAAGTCAACGAGTCGTTGTGTTGAATCAATACTGATCAGAATTAGTATTGATTAGGATTTTTGTCATGATCATATTGTGTCGATCAGTGATCGTCATGTTAGACTGAAACCTGCTCAGAGGCGGAGAGGAGAACTGACTCCTCCTCTCCCCCTTCCCTTCATCCTCCTCCTCTTCTTCTCCTCTCCACCTCTTCCACTTCTTCCTCTCCTCTCCTCTTTCTCTCCTCCTCTTTTTCCTCTCCTCTCTCCTCCCCCTCTTCCTCTCCTCTCTTTTCTTCTTCTCCTCTCCCTCTCATTTCCTCCTCTTCTTCTCCTCCTCCTTCTTCATCTCCTCTTCCCCTTCTTCCCCTCCTCTCCTACTCCTCTCCTACTGCTCTCCTGCTCCTCTTCCTCTCCTATCCTCCTCTCTTCTCCTCTCCTCCTTCTTCATCTCCTCCTCTTCCTCTCCTTTCCACTTCTTCCTCCTCTCCTCCTCCTCTTCATCTCCTCTCTTTCTCCTCTTAATCTCCTCTCCTCCTCCTCCATCTCCTCATCTCCTCTCCTCCTCTTTCATGTCCTCCTCCTCTTCTTCCTCTCCTCTCCTCCTCTCCTCCTCTCCTCTACTCCTCTTCATCTCCTCTATTCTCCTCTTCTACCCCTCTTTCTCCTCTCCTTTCCTCTCTCCTCTCCTCTCCTCCTCCTCCTACTCTTCCTCCTCTCTCCTCTCCTCTCCTCCTCCTCTTCCTCTCCTATCCTCCGCTTCCTCTCCTTTCCTCCTCTCCTCTCTTTCTCCTCTTCATCTCATCTCCTCCTCCTTCATCTCCTCTCCTCTCTCCTCATCTCCTCTCCTCCTCTTTCATGTCCTCCTCTTCCTCTCCTCCTCTCCTCTTCCTCTCCTCTTCTACCCCTCTTTCTCTCCTCTTCCTCTCCTCTCCTCTCCTCTCTCCTCCTCTTCCTCTCCTCTACCTTCTCCTCTTCCTCTTCCTCTTCCTCTTCCTCTCCTCTCCTTCATCTCCTCTCCTCTCCTCTCTCCTCCTCCTCCTCTTCCTCTTCCTCTCCCCACATTCATCGGCGGCGGCGTGTCAGCCTGGGCTCCCGGTCGGGCAGCCGGTTGCCGCGGGCGACCAGCAGATCAGTGATGTGGCGGTGATGCCTCTAATGAAGCTGACACAGCACAGCCTCTCCCTCCCTCCTCGCCGGGGCCCCGAGGGCCTCCTGCTCTGCGTGTAGCACCACAAACCCCCCCATCTCCCCCCCCCCCTTCTCTTCCTCCTCCCCCTCCTCCTCCTCCTCCTCTTCCTCCCCTATGTGCTCCTGATGATGATGATGATGATGCGATGGCGCCTCGGATGCTTCGCTGCATCATTTATTCCCCCCACATGAGCGGTCAAGGCGGAGACAGTGTTGTTGTTGTTGTAGTAGCTGAAGTGGGTCACGTATACAAACAAAGCCCCTCCCTCTCTCCCATTTCTCCCCTTTCTCTCCCTCTCTCCCTCCCTCTCCCCCCTCTCTCATTTCTCATTTCTCATTTATTTAGATCTTCTCCATTAGCTTTGGCTAAGGCCATCGCTATTCTTCCTGGAGTCTATACCTTCACAGATTAAAGGGACAATGAGGAGTTTTGGAAAAGCGAAGCGTTTTCACACTAGCTACATTTATGAGCCTCCGCACCGTGAAATTCTCTGACCGGCGCAAGACAGACTCATGTTTTCATTCATCAAGAATTAAAGTCAGAGGTTGGAAGACGATCACATACCGTCGTAGTTCCCACCATAAACGGTGATTTGGTGGCGTTATTCTCATGACTCACCACCAAACCGAAAGTAGAAAAGGCTGGTCGGCTCGCCCAGCGTTTCCGCCACCACTAATAATAACAAAATAACGATAGAGACAAAACCATATATTTATCTAAAATGGAGCCATTAACAAGTGTGGGTAGCGGAGATTCATCCACATTAATATGAGACTTTTTTATAACCAAATAGAAACTCGTTGTCCCTTTAACTATCCATTGCAGTAGATAATTACAAACAACATATACATATTACTGGACCTTATTCATTTCCACAGTGTAGCTACATTACCATAGTAGAGTGAAATAGTCAGATGTTCAAAAACATACGTTCCTCATAATTACATGAACTTACAGAAGCAGTAGGCTACCAAATACACAAGCAGACGTAGGATATTTCAACATTTCTCTTCCTCCGTCTCATCCGTGTCTCCCTGTGCTGCTGTTTTCCAGGAGCTGCCCAGCCGAGGTGAAGGGGAGGGCAGAGAGAGGACGAGCTGCCCCGGGACAAACAGGACCATGATCTGAGGAGAACCCCGTTCTTCCTCTCCTCCTTTCTCCCTCTTTTTTTTTCTTTTCTTTTCTTTTCTTTTTTTTTTTTTTTTTTTTTAAATAACGCGACGAGGTGACAGCCTCATCCTCATCCTCCACCTCCTCCTCATCCCCTTCTTCTGCTGCTGCGCCGGGACAGAGACACCACACACCAGGAGGAGGGAGACACACGACCACCCGTCCATCCATTGGCCTCTGACCTCCACGCTTCCTCAGCTCCTCCTCCTCCTCCTCCTCCTCTTCCTCCTCCTCCTCCTCCTCCCGCCACCACACCGGAAACATGGGGAGGAAAAAGATTCAGATTCAGAGGATCACAGACGAACGCAACAGACAGGTGAGCGCTAACTAACGTGTGATGACTTCCTTTCTTTCTTTTTTTTTTAAATTATTAGCGGTGCTTATTTATTAGTCCACACTACATTTTGGTGCCTACGCTCCTCTCTTCCTCGCATCGTCTCAGGTAATAACTGGGAAGGTTTCAGAATGTTTGTAAAGTGAAAGCAGATTTTCTACCAGACTTGATGACACCTGTCGTCTTCCTCCCGACGGTTTACGCCGAGGGAACCACCACAGATTATTGTAAAAGGTTTGAAAGTCCGAGGCTCGATCCAAAAACACTTTTACACAGCAGAAAATCACGTTGCTTGATCCGAAACTGTTCAACACTACAAAAAGCCGAACCATGGCATGATGATGTAGTTTGATCCGACACTAGACTGCGCTCCAATGTGCCGTTTTTTTAATCCTAGGTTAACCGGATAATAAATTCGTAACCGGATAGTAGATTGCCTACTCGGGTACCCGGGTACTCGGGTAACCGTGCACATCCCTAGTTTATACAGGTTTTATAATGTGCAAATAAAAAAACTAAAACTAAACTAAACTAAACTAAGGTGACAGGGACACTAACACAGTGGAGACGTCTCCATAGAGACACGATGGAGATATTTGATGATGATGATGATGATGATGAGTCAACGAGCTCAACAACACACTCAACTTCTAATTGATCCTCGATGTGTGTTAATTGGAGCCGTCAGAGTCGACGTGACGATAACGCGTGAATGCAAATTCCTTTTTGTTTTTTGATTCACGTTGATGAATGAATGAATCATAAAACTAAACCGTCTCCAGCTTCAAACTCCTGTCAGTTGTAATAATAATAATGATAAACTGATTTACAGTTACTGTTACAATCGGCTTAATTAACACTTGTGTGCAATTAATTTGCGATTTATCCCGATTAAACATCCTAAAACATCCAAGTTGACAAAATTAAATAACGATAAAAAATAGTCATATAAAGTCATAAAAGTAATTACTCCAACTAAAACTGTCACTTTAAAACCAAAACTTATTAGGAGTTTTATTTTTTTATAACTTCATCACTTTTTATTTTTATTTGTCGTTGGTTTAATGACACAGAGCGACGTCACTAACGTTCACGTTGCCTCATTGCAGTATGCTAAAGCTACTGTATGTATACGGAGTTGTTCTAGAGGTAAATTCATGCAAAATCACTGATGCGTGTTGCCTTCAGGGACAGTTTTTCATTCAGCAGTCTCTGTATTTCCCTCTAAAACAACTCTGTCTGGTAACGTTGTGTTATTATCTCATAGCGTGGTGAATGTGCAGCTCACAACTTGTCCACCAGAGCGTTGTGGAGTTGTTGGATTGTGTATTTGATGAGTTTGATGAGGGAAACCAAGAAATCCCATGAGCCTCCTCTGTAGCGTAGCTCTGAGCAGCTCACGGCTCTGCTCCGCCGTTCTAAAAATAGCTTGCACCGACAATTAAAGGTAACGCACCTACTGCTATGACTATAGGGATTATGGCAATGGGCCAATTTGCCAAAATGTTCAACTAACCCTTTAAGAGGTGACAGTGTAAAACCACTGGAGTACCGATGATATCAGCAATAATAATTTAGAAAATGTTCTGTCTGGTTTTATGACGGAGACAGTGAACGCGTCACGACTGGTTTCCTCCAGGTGATGATGAGTGAAGTTCTGTCTCTGGTTTTAAACACACACACACACACACACACACACACACACACACACACACACACACACACCTGAACCTGCAGGTTTGTTGTCCACAGTTTGATAACCCAGCCTAACTTCTGTCCTCTGTCCTCTCTACAACATAACACTGTCGTCCTTTTTCTTTTTTATGAGGCTCATATGACTCCTCAGAGCCATCATGGGGTTTTTAAACACCGCCTACAGTGAAAAGGAGCAGTGGGAAAGTATAATACCACCATGTCCCTCCTCCCTCCCTCCCTCCCTCCCTCCCTCCCTCCCCAGCCCTGAAAACAGCCTCAGTCCCTCTGGTTACATCAGTATGGTATTGTCAGCGAGGATGAAAGGGTAAATGATCCATCTAAAATGAGTCAACTGGTAAATGGGCTCCGCTCCATTGAGCAGATTGAGTAATGGATTTGACGTGCCCACCTTCAAAAAGCAGAGAGAGAGAGAGAGAGAGAGAGAGACGGGAAGACAAGACAGAGGGAGGTGGAGGTGCTGGTGGTGATGGTGCACTAGGGGAGAGGGGGGGCAAGGTGTCTGGCTGAATAAGACCTGAGTAGAGGGGGAGGGAGGGAGGGAGGGAGGGAGGGAGGGAGGTGGCCGGAGGCTTTTGGAAAATCATCCTCAGTTTTCTCCTCATCAATCTGAGCAGGTTGTATTTCCATAAAGGAGAAGAAGCAGCGCCTGAAGGAGGGGGGGTCGTAGCACAAAAACATGGCAGAAAAATATTCAAAAACAAATGTACAAAACAAATAAATTAAGTTGCATAGCTACTCGAGAAGGAGTGAGAAGAAGTAAAGTTTATCTGCTCCCACACCTTCTGCAAAAATTAAGACACAATTCCTCTCAATTACTGTCTGTCTATCATTAGAAGTGTTTTATATATACATATATTTGTTGTTTTTGATATATAGCCATAAGAATTAAATCTTTATATTTCAAAACTGGTCAAAAACAACAGATAAACCCCGTGATTAAAGTGTTTCCAGACCAAACTGATGCAAAAAAACCCAACAAAAACATGTATTTCCTGTCATTAAAGCAGAAGTAAGCGATCCGGTGGTTTTGTCTAACTTCTTGTCAGCCGATGGAGTTAGCACTCCCCGCCCTCGTCCCCACGTCACCACTTTCACGTGCATTCCTTGGCTGCACACACAGAGAGGACCGCCCCTTTATGCCGTTCTCTCTCCTCATTGGATGAAGGTTGTAGGATACAAGGAAAGTTTTCTCCTCGGCTCAGAGCAGAGCAGAGTGACTGACAGACCCGTGTTTCAGACCAAACACTCTATAGAAGTGATTGCTGTCGGAAGATATAACTATTTAAGACTTATATTAACACAAACATTCCACTTACTTCTGCTTTAAATCTTTATATTTCAAAACTGGTCAAAAACAACAAATAAAACTCATGATTGTCATGTTTCCAGATCAAACTTATGCAAAAAAGCCAACAAAAACATGTATTTCCTGTCATTAACTGTTCAGTTATTGCCAAAAATGTTTTAATTATCATGCTTTACTTTGAATTGAACCAAACTTGCATTCAGACAAAAATGCGTAGAAAGTGCAATTTACACCCCACCCTACCTCCAAAGGTTGTATTTCCATAAAGGAGAAGAAGCAGTGCCTGCAGGAGAGAGGGGGGGAGGAGGGAGGAGGGGGTCAGAGAAGTATGATGGCTTGTTATTCATCAGAGCACAATTGGACATAAAGGAGCAGAGAGAAAGGGAGAGCGGAGGAGGGAGGAGGAGGAAAGGAGGAGGGGGGGAGGTGAAGCTGACGTTGGTACAGTATCAGGTGTCAAACAGTTGGTCAATAAGGCGACGCTCCCCGTGCTCGAACACGGTCACGGTGTCACAATCACACGCCGCCGCCGCCGCTGAAATCGATCTCCGTCAGGTTGATGAACAAGCAGCAGGAACCGATCGGAAACTTCAGCTCTGAGACTGTTCAGCTCCTTCTTTAACACTTCTCTCTCCTATTTATTATTATTTTATGCTAGAAATAAGGTCCAGATTGTAAAAAAAAAAAGAAAAGGAAAAAAAAGCGCAATTCCCCTTTAATGAACGGTGCAGCTTCCTTGAAAGGAAATGAAATGAATTTTTTTGGAGGACATGCAGCCCGTCACCCTCCTACGTGTTGATTCAGAGATGAAGCCATAAGCTCCGCAAAATAAACAGCGTTCAGAGAGTGGGCCCCGGCTGGAAACATGACAGCTGCACACACACACACACACACACAAAGATAAAGATATATATATATATATAAAATAAAAATACAGCAGGTTTTCTTAGGGAGACAAAAGATGAGCGATCAGGACTGGACTCGGTTGGATCGGGTTTGGACCGGACGAGGTCAGAGAGAAGCAGAAAAATACTTTAAACCAGGTTGGAGAGGGAGGTTTGGATTTTTTCCTGTCGGGTCGGAAAAAGGATTTTGGAGGCTTTGATGGACACGAGACACGAGGTCTGGAGGTGAATCATCAGGGACAGAGGGTTAAAAACTGTTTTCTGGTTCTTCTTGGTTTAAAATAAAGTCAAAGGTGCAAAAGTGTGAAGATGAAAAAGCAGCTTAAAGCTCAAGAAATGAAATGAAAAACATCAAGTTCAACACAAACATCAGGCAGAGTGTTGACTGAACGTTGACCATCTCACTCCACTTCAGTTCACTTTCTGATCCTGGATCAGGCTTTTAGGTTAAAACAAAAATGTATGTAAGGTCGAAGCACAAAAACATGGCAGATAAAATATCTAAACTGTATGTAAACACATTTACAAAACAAATAAATGAAGTTGCATACTCAAAAAGGAGTGAGAAGAAGTAAAGTTTATCTGCTCCCACACGTTCTGCATTCATTAATACATAATTCCTCTCAATTACTGTCTATTTATCATTAAGTGTTTTATATACAGTATATCAGTTGTTTTTCTTATCCATAAGAATTAAATCTTTATATTTCAGTTTCAAAACTGGTCAAAAACAACAGATAAAACTCATGATTGTCATGTTTCTAGACCAAACTGATGCAAAAAAACAACCAAAACATGTATTTCCTGTCATTAACTGTTCAATTATTGCCAAAAATGTATTAATGATGATGTTTTACTTTGAATTTAACCAAATTATTGTTGTTGCATTCAGATAAAAATGCATAGAAAGTACACATTTACACACCCCAAACAAAATCCAGTGAGTATATTTTGAATTTTAAGCTCAATGAATCCTCAAATGCATCATGGGAGTTGTAGTTTTGATCTGCACCTTTGTCTCTTCTGTTCTTTTATTCACTTTAAATCAACAAACCAGAAATCTTTTGTCAAAACAACTCTTCATTGTCCTCATTGTAGTCCAGGATATAAAGGAAAAACAGAATTAAAGAGTTACTAAAGTTTAATACTAAGCGGTAGCTGAAGTAAAATAAATCAGTCAGTTCATCTTCACACACAGTTCCTTCCTGTATGAGTGAGTTTTATTTTAAAGCTCCCGCACGTCATCATCATCATCACCGGGGCTTTTATTTTGGAAATCCTGGACGCCTGAAATAACCTCTCTCACTCTAAATGTGTTGAGGGACGAAAAGGGAAAAAGAAAAAAGAGTATTCCTCCTCCTCCTCTTCTATTTCTTCCTCCTCCTCCTCCTCCTCGTCGTACGGTCGAGCAGAGAAACAGTAATGTAGGTTACACGTTCCCCAGCGTTTGAACTGTTCAGACCTGAAAATGAAAGTTTCCTCATCCATCTGCCGCCGCGCAGTCACAACCTGCCAACAAAAAAACCACTCAACCCCCCTCCCTCCCTCCTTCCTTTCTTTCTTTCCTCCTTTCTTTTCTTCCTCCCTTCCTCTCTCCACACTGAGGATGTCTTATTCTTCAGTTGCCATTGGTTACCTGGCACTTACACACTTACTTTCTGCTGTTATAATGTCAATTTACCTACCTGCTCCGGCTTGTTGTTTAACCCTTTTATGTGGTTTTTTTTGTGTGTGTGTGGGTTGAAACCGATCGATCGAAGCTCTCGGACCCCCGGCTCGAACCTGAGCTGATGACGGAGAGGAAGAGAAAGAGGAGAGGGGGAGAGGAGGGGGGGAGGAGGAGGAGAGGAGGTCTGTGTTTGTACTGGTGGACGACCTTATAATTTGCGAGGAGAGCCGTTCTTCATCACCAACCTCTCTGTCATCCTGTACAGCTGTAATTTCCTCCCTTTCCAACATCGCCACATAATTTATCTGCTCATTCAGTGTGTGTGTGTGTGTGTGTGTGTGTGTGTGTGTGTGTGTGTGAGGGAGAGAGAGAGAAAAGAGAGAGAGAAGAGGAGGAGATATGTAGATAAGCAGGGAGATAAAGATGGAGAGAGAGGGGGAGATGAAGGGAGGTAAGATGATGGTAGCAGAGTGTGATGAGGTGGGAAATGGGGGGAGGAGGTGAGGGGAAGAGGGGAGAGGGGGGGGGGGGGGGGAGTCGGTTGCCCATGGATACGACCCCGATATAATTTGATTTGTGGCAGCAGGAAGCAATGAGTGAGCGAGCGAGAGAGAAGAGGGGGAAGAGAGGGGGGGAGGAGGTGGAGGTGGAGGGGAGGATGTGGAAAAAAAAAAGCAACAGAGAGAAAGAGATGAAGAGAAAAGGAGGGCGAGAAAATGAGAGACGAAGGAAGACAGAGAGAGAGAGAGAGAAGGAGGGATGAGAGAAGCTTAGACATGTCGGGGATCAAGAGATATGAGAGATGGAGTGATCATCGTGGGAGAGAAAGATGGAAAGATGGAAAGAGAGTGAAAGAGAGAGAGAGAGAGAGTCTCACATGGCTGCTTTTCTCGCTTTCATCCTCAGCTGTGTCTCTATCTTATCTCCACCTCTCTATCTCCTCTCTCTTCCCCTCTTTCTTTCTTTCTTTCTTTCTTTACTTATTCAATTCATCGCCAATTACGTCCGGCCCAGGAAGTAGACCGTGCCTCGGTGCAGGTAAACCCCTGGAAGCAAGATCGATGCATCATTAGTCCATCGATCGATCCTGCAGTAACAGTAACAGAGTAATTATCATAAACAGACTCTGAGCATCCGTCTGAATGTTTTCACTTTCAGCACTCTAATAAAATAGCAAATATATAAATAAATAAAAGTCAGTAAAGTTGGATATTTACAGGTGCTTTTCACTTGAGTGCTGTGCAGCTTTTTTAGCCCAGCAACGTAGGTAATTTACAGTTTCTAAAACATTTTACACATTAAAGTGTTTAAACCTCCCAGTCGTGAATTCAGCCGTTCAGCGTATCAATAATTAATAGTATAAAAAAGGGACAAATCTGCGATAAAGAGCAGCCCACTGGCTCCGCTGGTAAATGAAATGACTTGGTTTTTTTCTAAACTAAACTGTGTTTCTGAGGCGTAACCAGCAGTCAGACAGGAGGATGGATTCAAATAAAGGCTATTAGCATATGTAATACAAGCACTTTTACAGCTTTGATTGAAGTATTTTTTCCCACTGTAGCTCTAAATGAAATGTTCACATGAATTAGGACACAATTTTTGGCTCATGTTTGGATCTCCACCAACTGGGTCCAAATATCTGGCTACTTTACCTGAGTGCTAAATGCTCCACTTTAGAATAGACTGCAGAGTTGGCGGAGTTAGCAATGCTACTAATGTACGACCATAACAACATGAGTAGCTCACACTGATGTTGCTTGATGTTCACCTTGGTTTTTCAAGTGTTAGCTTGTTTTTAATAGTTACCGTTAAATACAAAGTCATTTTCCTTTTCAGTTCCTTTTTGAAGCTCAGGAAATTTACAACACAGCTTTCAGTGTAGCAACTTCTTTTATTTTACCTCACTTGGCGGTTATTGTGTTTTTGTGATTTTATTACAGGCAGTTTCTTTTGATATGTTTTATTCCACCTTGTAACTTGTTTTTGAAAGGCGCTATATAAATAAAGTTATTATTATTTTAATTAGCATGAATAGGCTATTAAGCTTTTTGCTTTGTTTTAGTTTACAACAAACCACTGATTTCAAATATCTGGCTCTTTAGCAGCTGCATTTTCCACTTTAGCAACTAAAAAACTTACTATGATATTGCATTAAACAAAAAGAAAAAGCTTTCTTCCTATTCAGTTCATCGTGAACTCTCAATGAAGCATTAGCATTAATGTGGAGTTGCGTTTTCTGGCGGCTAAATGTTGCACATTAGCAGCTAAAGAGAAATTTGACTTGATTTTGTGTTGGGGTAACAATGCTAACTTTGTTGCAGTGTTATCTTATTTAGATTGGCTAATTAGCATTACATTTTGCAGCTAAGGCTGATGGGAGTTGAGTCGGACAAGCTGAAACTGAAAGTTACATGGATCACCAGAGTTGTTTAGGATTATCCACTGAATATGTGTCAAAAATTACATTTCTGTTCAGTCCAAAAGCTAAACTAAACTCAAGATATTTCACTCAGAGCTCCACACGGACTTCAAATTAAAAAAAAAAAAAAAAAACCAGAAACAGAAACTAATGAGGATTGAAGTGGAAAACAGAGAACAGGTTTTGGGTTACCACGCCCCCCCCCCCACCCCCTAACATGATGTCACAGAGGGTTTTTTTGGCTTTGACGTCAGATGGAAAATGTGTAGATGTCACTGGTGGATCGCAGCGTGAGTTCAGTTAATACCTACGTCTCCATCTGTGAACACTTTCACTTTCCACTTCTCTCATATCAGACGGCAGATATTGTCGCAGCACCTGAAGCTTTTCCCTTCTCTCTCTCTCTCTCTCTCTCTCTTCGTTTAATCTTTTTCTCCCCATGTGTTTGTGTTTGTGTGTGTGTGTGTGGAAGAGTGAGTGTGTGTTTGTGTTTGTGCAATCCTGTGTGTTTAATCCAAACAAAGCCAAATCTCCCCGGATCGTAAATACCAGTTGGTTATAGCAGGGAAGCGCTTCTAAAGCCAACCAACAGACAGCGAGGGACCGTGTGCTTCAGCAACACTCCCAGCTCCGTTCTGCTTGTTCACAACCGAGGGTGGCTCGCACAAGAGTGTGTGTGTCTGTGTGTCTGTGTGTGTGTATATGTGTGTGTGTGAGGGAAAGAGAGAAATAACGTGTGACAGAAGGAGAGTGTGGAAAAGAGAGCGGGAGAGAGTGTGTGTGACATAGGAGAGCATGGAAAAGAGCATAACAGAGTGTGAAAACGACGAGGACAGTGAATGTGATGGGAGAGAGAGAGAGAGGAGTGTGTGTGTGTGGAGGGAAGAGAAAGCCAGTGTGTAAGTGTGTGTGTGTGCATAATGCAAACTGATTACTCTCAACAGACCATGTTAAGACACTGTCTAAAAGTCTGGGTCTGAGAAATGTCTCTATCTTGTGTGAACACTTCCTCTCCTTCCTCTTTTTCTGTCTTTTATTTTGAACGGTTGATCCATAAGAAAATCTACAAACTATCTCAATGTAGTTTTCCATCTCCTCTCTGGAGCTCTAGTAACAACAGGCCGGTGTCAGCCAATCAGAAGAGAGGAGGGGGCTCTGAACCTCTCTTCTGATTGGCTGACTGTTATCTAAAGTGATTCAATAAAATATAGAACAGATTTCAGAATAAAACACTCAGAGAAACCAAATCCTGCAAAGTTGTTGTTGGATGGTGGGTCCAGGTGGTGAGGGGGCGGGGCTTAGTTGTGACATCACAAAGTGACAGGAAGTCCTGACGGCTGGTTTTAAGGCTCAGTTTCTGAATACAGGCTGTGTGCATTTCTCTGTGGACTGAGGCTTTGATACTTTCACAGTATTAATATAGAACCTAGAGCTGCTTTATAATCACACTACACATGGACATCTACCTTTATACTGTATGGAGCTTTAATACAAACATCTACCTTTATACTGTATGGAGCTTTAATACAAACATCTACCTTTATACTGTATGGAGCTTTAACACAAACATCTACCTTTATACTGTATGGAGCTTTAACACAAACATCTACCTTTATACTGTATGGAGATCCCTCCTCTGATGCTCACCCTGAGGTTTCTCCGATGTTTTCCTGTTAAAAGGGTTTTCTATGGAGTTTTTCCTCAGTCGATGTGAGGGTCTAAGGACAGAGGATGTTGTTACGATGCCATGTAAAGCCTTTTGAGACAAACTGTTTGTAAAAACGGGCTATACAAATAAAATTGCCTTGCCTTGCCTTTAATACAAACATCTACCTTTGTACTGTATGGAGCTTTAATACATGCCAATAAGCCAGTGATTGAGGAGGAACTGGTTCTGGTCCGGTTGAGCTTCAGGTCGTCTCTGCTCTTAAAATACAAAGAACCAGACATATAATCTGAGTTTCGTCATCTCAAAGTCTCCGACTGCAGACAGTGACTCGGTGCACATATGTGAACATAAACGCCCACGTCACCAAATGTTGTATGAAACGACTCGTGTCCGCTGCTGCTCACCCTGCTGCCAGAGCCCATCAGGACTGTAACTGAAGTTGATTGGGTTAATAGCATTTTAAGACCCTTAATCAAGTTGTTCTAATTTATTAAGGCGGTGTGGTTAGCTGACAGCAGGAGCAGAGACATACGTCACTAAACGATAATGTTTATTTATAGAGCCCTTTTTTACAAAGCCATGTTTCAAACCTCAAAACAATCTGATCATAAAAGCTGTTTGTGTGTGAGCAGCTGCAACAGAAACACACAACGTCATGAGGCAACAGAAAGTTTGGCGTCGTCTTCGCTGGTGCGAGTGAAGCTCCACATGTTTGAGAAGAGACTTAATGTCTCGTTGAAGTGTCTGTTTATTTCTAAATGAGCTTATGTGGTTTATTTTGGAGGGGGAAATTTGGTGGGAAATCAAGATGGTTATCGGTGGCTTCTAAACGTCTGCAGCTCGTCCATTCGTTCGTTTTCACACTCTGAAGTCCTGGGAGAAATTCCTCAGGCCCCCGGGAAACAGCACTCACAATAAATAACTGTAATCCGCGGCATGTCCCCGGGGCCGGGGCCTATCATCAAACATTTAAGACAAAAGACCACTTTAAGAAAGATTGGAGGAGAAATCAGCATCAACATCTCGAAACTTGGCAGATTTTGAAATGTAAACAAGTTGAGATAAAGTTTTTTTGGCGATGCGTGATTGATTAAAGGTACATTGTGTAGGAATTACTCCCATCTAGCGTTGCGGTTGTACATCTCAAGCAACTTAATCGTATTTTTCATGCTGCATTCACGTGAAATTGGGCAGACGGCAGACGGACGACAGCCGCTGCACGAGGCAAAACAATACAATGTTTACCTGACCCACGTTTTACCGTCTTTCTCTGGACTTCTGTGACTAAAATGACATCTGGTTTGTTAGCGACGGCCGTCTGCCCGACTGCAGGTGAATGCAGCATCAGTGTAACGCTCCATTCCTCCTCACTGCGTTACCGCAACGACTTTTCACAGACGCCACCTCGACCTGAGCCGACAGCTCCGTCTGGTGTCTCCGCTGAGTTTCCGTGGTTTCCTACCGTCACGCTGCCACTGAACGTAAAAACATGGCGACACCACATGGCAGCCAGCACCGAGCTTACCCGCTCCATGTAGATATGAATGATATGAACGGCTAATTCAGAGCTGAAAGGAACACTTCAGTTTGTTGATGGGGGGATTACTGGTTAATGAAAAACAGACTTTTGAACCAAATAATCGATTTTTACGTAAATAGATAACAGGAGAAGTTACACAACGTCCCTTTAACTTCTTGTCCGTCTTCTTCTTCTTCTTCCACCAGGTGACGTTCACCAAGCGGAAGTTCGGCCTGATGAAGAAGGCGTACGAGCTGAGCGTGCTGTGCGACTGCGAGATCGCCCTCATCATCTTCAACCACTCCAACAAGCTGTTCCAGTACGCCAGCACCGACATGGACAAGGTCCTGCTCAAGTACACCGAGTACAACGAGCCGCACGAGAGCCGGACCAACGCCGACATCATCGAGGTAAAGCGCCGGGGAATGTGTGTGTGTGTGTGTGTGGGGGGGGGCTCATTGATTGATTCTGATGGACGGCTTCGTTTTTCTGTCACGTTGTGTCTGAATGTCAGAGAACCAGGTCGTCTGGTCATCCAGGTCGTTTGCTGGTGCGTCGGGACTCGGTACTAAAATAAAGGTTTATTTTCCCCAGTGGAATCATTAAGATTTAATCTGAACTAATCTAATCTAGTTCTCTCCAGACTCATGCAGACTTAATTAAGTTGAGTCCACTTTATCAAAGCCAGTCCAGTTCATTGCAGCCCGGTCGGTTTAACTGACTCCACCAACGTCTTTAGTCCCAGTTTGGTTCAGTCTGCTGCAGCTTTATCTTGTTTTTTTTACCCAGATTCTTTACAAAGAGCTGATTGGATGAAACAGATTTTTAATGTCCTCAAAATTACTAATTTTTCCTGCTGCAGTTTACAGTAAATATCTGTTGATTATTTTTTTCTACAGATAAGATGGTTGATAGCATAGTTTATGGTTCATTAGCTTACTTTAGCTCAGATTAGCGTAGTTTATCTTAGCTTAGCATCAAGTCTGGAAACAGGGGTTGTGTATGTGCAAAGTTTTTGGACCATCTGCACATTTTAAGTTCAGTAATTAACACGTTGTATCTTGTTTGTTGTTGTTGTTGTTAGCAATGGACAGAGCCATGCTAGCTGATTAGCCCTCTTTTTAGCGTCTATGCTAAGCTAAGCTATCTTAAGTACCACCTTGGATACACCCAAATTCAGATACTACAAGTGTGGTGTCGATCTTCTCGTCTAACTGTCGGCAAGAAGATGAGTAAATCTGTATCGCAAAATGTTGAACAAGTCTAAAAAAAAATATTAATTTATACAAAGTATTGATTTTTTTCATTACTTTTAGATTCTTTGATGTAAACACACAAATTATGTTGGTTTTTTACATTTCAAAGCTTGAAAGATTGAGCATTACTCATTTATAACCCACTTGACTCCCCTAAAATTTAGTCTAGACCAGACCACTGTAGTCCGGTCCAGTCCCCTTTCTGCTTTAGTCCAGTTTGGAGCTCCAGTTTGTCCCTCTGTTGTTTACGGCTCTGCTCTGGCTCAGTGCCTGCTCGCTTACAGGGAGGGCAGAGGTAGGGACAGCTGGGCCTCACCCCTCCTCCCCTCCTCACCCCTCTGGCATCGGCACTGTCGTTACCCAGAGACCTCCACAACAAAAACAACAACAACCACAACAAGCTAGCCAACAACAAGCATGGAGTGGAAACCCACCTCGGCACAAAATGGCCACCAGAGAGGACGAGCATGTGGAAGCAGCTGAGGAATAACTTTGAGTCCATTTGCATACTGACGAGCGGAGAGGTCAGCGGCGAGGTCAGAGGAAGAGTTGCCGGGGCGATTGTTTAATTCGGTTTTTGTGTTTTTTTGTAATAGGAGTACATTCTTCTTCCTCCTTCGCTTCCCCCCGTGGGGAAAAGAGCTTCAGTGGAGCTTGTCAGGCGAACATGGAGCACATTCACATGCCTTGCTGACCCTTTTATACATAATGGCCCTCTCATGAATTGAACACGAGATGGTTAGGTATGAATCAGCGAGCCGTGCACACTGAAGTACAGCACTTAGGCTTCGTATGGAGCCGGATCCCAGCGTGTTCCTCAGCTGTTTTCACACCGATAGGCCGACGGTAAACTCTGTCAACATGAGGTCACCACGAAGCATCTGCAGTCCCTCCAGTCCGGGGGGAAAGTTTATCCAATCAGCCACTTTTATTTAGTTTCACTCCATCATTTTTATATCAAACGGCCCAAAGTCTTATCATCACGCATCTGCAATAATGTGGAATGTGTTTTTTATGAGCTCCATCTAACACTGAGAATATTCCAACAGGATTAAAGATCAATTTCAACCTTTTTGCTCTTCCCTCTACTATTTGATTCACACCTTCTAAAAAACAAACCAATACCTCCTCCGTGTCCCAGACGTGCTGAACTTTGATTCCTAGAGGATGAGTTCGGTTCCCGCTGTCAGGCTGTTCTTATCAAGATTGGATATTGGAAGAAGCCCAGAGGCTTCGGAGATGATTTGATTCATCTCGTGAACCTCTGGGAGGTTCCTCCGACCTACGACTTTCTGCTCCGGGGCATCCATGGGTTTTTTTTCTTCTTCTTCAAGTCGACTGAAGATATTTAAGAACATCTACTGTAAATCAGACTCCTGCTAACAGTGCAGGAAGAATCAGTGCAGGGAGAAATTGCGATATTTTATTAATGCATTATTGCCAAGTATTCAATGTAGTTCAAAACACCACCAACATGCTCTCTAAACATTTTACTGTATAGTTCAACCAAAACATGACAAGACAAGTAATACAATTATTACAGGAAAGAGAGAGACCAATAAGATCAACACAATAAAGTCAAATAAATAAAAATAGGTAATAACATCATCAAGTTAAACCTGATGATTGAGAAATCACAAAGGTTTTTAAGCCGAGATTTAAAGATACCATTGGAACTGACTGGAGAAGCTCTTTATATGAAAAGTGCATTGATAATAGAATAATTAAAGCACTTTTAAATGAATGAGATGAACTTTTAGACACATGTTGACAGAGTTTTCCTTCCTCAGCATCATTTGCAGGTGCTTCAAGTTGATAAAAAAGTGTTGTTACAAGATGTTTGACATGGCGTGATGATGATGATGATGATGCTTCTGGAGATTCCTGCTGAATATATTTCCATATTGTTGTCTTTATTTATATTCTAGTAAAACTAAGTGACGTGGAGGATGTTGTTAGTGGCTGTTGTTGTTGTTCTGTGTTGTGTGAAATCAGAGCCTGCGTTTTGTTGTTCTGCTGTTTTCTGTTTCTGGATCATTGGACTGGTTTTCACAGCTTCACAAGCTTTTAGTGTCTGATCTGCTTCCTGCGTTTGGTTATTAGCGGTCATCATCATCATCATTATTATTATTATTATTATTATTATTATTCAGTTGAGACAGGACTGCGGGTCGCGAGGCCTCAGCACTGAGAGTGTTTCTGTTTCCAGTGAGATGTGCAGCCGCTCTGGCTGTGTAATAACTGCTGAGAGTGAAAGTGTTGGTGAAGCAGTTTTTTGTGGATGTGAGGGGGCTGGAGGTAAAACAGAGGCTTCTTCTTCACCTCCACCTCTCCGCCTGTCACCGCCTGTCTTCCTCTCACCCTTCTCTCTCCCTCTCTCTCTCTATCTCTCCATCCTTCCTCCCTCTCTTCCTCCCTCTCTCTCTCCTAATCTCCTGATTCACTCTGTCACGACAATTTTTCCCTTCTCTCCCCCCATCCCTCTCTTTCCGTCTGTCTCAGAGTGTCAGCGCTAAAGCCTTTCTGTAGGCTGTATCTCCAGCTGCAGATGGCTCTTAAGTGTATGCATGTGTGTGTGTGTGTGTATATGTGTGTGTGTGTGTGTGTGTGTGTGTGTGTGTGTGTGTGTCGTGGCAGGGCGTTGGGCTGCTCCGGGCCACATCAGCTCAAGCTCCACTGGTCCTGTTTGTGTGCATACATGTGTTTGTGTTTTCAAGTGTGTCACTCTGTCTCTCCCTCTCTTAATGTGTGCTCATTTGTGTGTGTGTGTGTGTGTGTGTGTGTCTGTGTGTGTGTGCATGAGTCCACCTCTCTCTCTCTCTCCCTCCCTGTTTGCACGCTGCAGTAGCCCATGAGGACGCCTCATACAATATTCAGGCCTGGTGAGCCTCTCGGTTGTGTGTCAGCCTCCGTGTGTGTGTGTGTGTGTGTGTGTGTGTGTGTGTGTGTGTCCTACATGGGAACCTCTATACTGCCCCCCCTACCCCTCCCTCCTCCCCCCTCGACACCACCTCACCCATTGGCTGCGAGGCATCAACCAACTTTTCTCCAGCGTTTGTCCTCAGCTGTCCCCATCGTCCTCCTCCTCCTCCAGATGTGCTGCAGCAGCACACACACCTCCTCTCTGGGCAGGTGTTGTGTGTTAGTGTGTGTGTGTGTGTGTGTGTGTCTGCTGCTACAGTTGACACTCATCCTGATTATTATTGGTCTTATTATTATTTATACGTCTACTCTGCAGTGACATTTTGAATCATTAAGACCAAACAAAACAAACCCAGACAGGAGTGAAAACACTGAACTCATTCACTTTAATTCATTATAATGAGTTGAGTCACATGATGTTTACACGTCTGTTAATATGGACGTCACATAAATGTCATGGGGTGAAATATGGGGCAAAAAGTTGCAAAAATCTGTGTTATTTATGATTTTATATTTTTTATTGTCAGTAAATCCAGTGAAAAGACTGAACAACATGTTAGTGCATCACTTCATACTTTCTAGATCACCTCCCTGTGTCATTAGTTCCTACTGTAATGACAATGATAATATTATTATAATGAAGTTTATCAGTAAGGAATTATTTTATTCTGGGATAAAATGATAAAACAAACAACAAACGTGCAGATAAAGCTCAAAATGAAAATAGGAAGAAACATTATCAACCATCATGTAACAGTAACTTCCTGAACTAGTAGCTCACTTTTTAGGAACTACTTTCAGCAGCGGATTAATCCAAATCTAGGGCTGGAGTGAGTATCTGAGGCAACAGGACTGACAGGCCACTTACAGCTGCTGCATCTCAGTGAATTAGAACATCATGGAAAAGTTAATTTATTTCAATAGTTCAATTCAAAAAGTGAAGCTAATACATGATATAGATCCATTACACACAGACTGAAATATCCCAAGTCTTTATTTGGTTTAATTGTAATGATTATGGTTTATATCTAATGAAAACCCAAAATTCAGTATCTCAAAAAATTAAAAAATGATTGTTAATACAGAATTGTCCATGTATATGCACTCAATACTTGGTTGGGGCTCCTTTTGCACCTGTATAATAGAGTGTGTTGTTACCATAGTGACTCATTACCTGTGATTATCAATTGTGTCATAGGAAATTAGACGAAAGATCTGATTCATGAGTTTTGTTTGAGTGAAGCAGCTTCATGTTTTCTGCTCTTTATACAGGACGTCACTTCAGAGAGAGGCGGTAGGGCAGTTGGGGCAGTTGGGGGCAGTTGTGGGGGTAGTTGGGGGAGGAAGAGGGAGAGGAGGGGGGGTAACTGGATCGTCACAAAATGTGCCCATTTTGCCGCTCGGCCTCCGTGAGTCTCTCCGAGTGCTTTAGAGTATAAATTATGAAGTGTGGATGTTGTCACGCAGACACACTCACACTCACTCGCTCACTCACGCGCACACGCACACACACACTCGTGCATACGTCACCCTGCATGCGTGTACAGTACCGTACTGTACACGCACACATACACACACACAACCACAACGTCCCTGTGAGCTGAGAAGCACTTAAGTTCACATCGGAGGTTTGTGTGTATGTCTGTGCGTGTGTGTGTATGTGCGTATCTTTGTAAAGACAACACACACACAGACACACACACCTTCCCAGGTCTGTAATGGGGTTCAGGTTCAGGTTTATGTTGGGGTTAAGACACTTTAGGGTAAGTGGCAATGAGGATCCTCACTGAGATGGAAGTGTGTGTGTGAACTGTGTGTGTGTCCGTGTGTGTGTGTGTGTGTGTGTCCGTGTGTGCGTGTGTGTGTGTATTCAGTATTCATCACACGGTTGGACATTCCTTCACTCCAGTGTGCGGCTGAGAGGCAGCACATATGCACACACAGCCTCTCTTTGAGATGCACGTGCTGCTGCTGCTGCTGCTGGAAAGAGTGTGTGTGTGAACTGTGTGAGTGTGTGAGTGTGTGTGTGTGTGTGTGTGTGTGTGTGTGTGTGTGTGGGCAGCCTTCCTCTCCTGCCAGAATGTGTTAATCCGCTTGACTGCAGATTCCAATCAGGGCAAAGGAAGCAAGAAGACGAAGAAGAAGAGAGAGAGAGAGAGAGGGAACACACAACAAGCGAGCAAAAAAACGCTAAAAGAGCGACGGCGGCGGTGATGAGGAAACCGCGTAAGGGGAAGAGCCAAGATGGCCGCGTACGACGGGGGTTGCCCTTTTTCCCTCTAAGCGGCTCAGGGAAGTGAGATCCCAGCGGCGGCGGCGGCGGCGAGCCTCTGTCTCTCTATAGGGGCTTATTAAGGACCACGAGGCCGCGCCCTCATCGTCCCGGGTCTTAATATTTCTCATCGGAACGTAAAAGTTTATTCACAGAGGCACAAACATGACAAAATAGTGAGCACAACGATCCGATAAAACACAAAACTGAGTCGTTAAAGTGACATTGAAGTTCATAAACTATTGAAAATCAATCAATAGAATCACATAGAAACAGATACAATTCATCTGAAAGTCTGTTTAAGCCTAACGAGCTTCAAATAATCTGCATCTTTAAGGAGGATTCTGGTTTTATTAGTCTGTACTGTTTTAATATGTAACTTTTTTATGCAAAATTTGAAATAAATGATCATTATAGAGATTTAGGATTCTTAGGACCACCAGCCGTCTAAACAACATCCTGGTTGTGCAGGACAGAGATAATTATATTTGAAATAAATAAATAAAATTCTGGATTTTTTTAATGGAAAAATGTACTAAAAGAGTATTTTTGTTGTTCAAACACTATAAAATATCAAGAAAGTTCAACGTTAACCTGCACAATAAGCTCTGGTCTCATTATTTTATTAGGAAACAGACTCATATTGTTCATTTTTAAACATCTAATCTTTTTTATTTCTGCTTTTAAAACATTTTGCGTCACAACACAACATCAGGTGATCGACATAATTTTGTGGTCGGGACACAGATCGTAACAGTGTGTAGTTTTGTTTCGGGGTCGTTGAACATTGAGATGTGTGTGTGTGTGTGTGTGATTCAACAGAAACTCTCACTCGTTCTCTTTTACACAGTGATTAATAGTGCGACACTGGGAAAAAAAAGGGGCCAAGACTCCATTAAAAACATATTAAGGCCTGGAAGTCCTCGACTGATGAATTAGTTACTCAGCCAGACTCATTCATTTTGTAGAGATACTGAATGATTGAATGAACGACACACACACATACACACACATACACAGACACACACACCCCCTCCTGAGAAAACAAACAAAAACAGACCCGTGGCATTTAGTAAAAACCAACGTCACCTCCTCCTCCTCCCAGACTCTTTGTTCAGGGCTGAGGAGGGTGTGAGGAGGGTGTGATGGGTCGTCCAACAGGAACTGTCACTGTCAGTGTTTAAAGACAGGTTTACAAACGTCTGGGCGATTATAATCCTGTAATGTCAGATTTTTACACCTTAACCTTAACCTTATGTTAAATTACAGGGACATTGTGTAACTTCTATTCACGAAAATGGAGCGTTACACTGATGCTGCATTCACCTGTAGTCGGGCAGACGGCCGTCGGTAACAAACCAGATGTCATTTTAGTCACAGAAGTCCAGAGAAAGCCGGTAAAACGTGGGTCGGGTAAACAATACCACATCGACATGACAACATATGTCACGTGTATTGTTTTGCCTCGTGCTGACAGACCACTTGTTTACATAGAGGCTTGTTTATGCCGTTAGGTGCAGCGGCTGTCGTCCGTCTGCCGTCTGCCCAATTTCACGTGAATGCAGCATGAAAAATACGATTGATTTGCTTGTGATATACAACCACAACGCTAGATGGGAGTAATTCCTACACAATGTACCTTTAAATTAAAGATAAAGTTGTCTCTTTTTTCCACTCATCCTTACACAAAAAAAAATGCCCTAAAAAAAACAGGAGGTTTGTGTGCGTCTAATAAAAGAATGAAAGAGCTCACATGATGAGGATGAGACTGTTCAGATATTTGGAGATGTGGAAATTGATTTTTAGAGCACCAGCCGGTTCCTTCTCGTCTGTCGGCTCCGTCGACGACACGAGAAACAACAACTGCTGATCTATAATACAACATCTGAGCTGCTGAGACTGTGGACGTGACGTCCCATATGACCGACTGCAGGGGACTCAGTGTGTGTGTGTGTGTGGGGATGTATGTGTGGGTGGGTGTTCTTGCTCTATGTGACATGTTTCATTGGGATGTGACTTTGAATTCGTGCTTCATGTCGACCAGATCTGGACTCAGCCGTCTGCGTCCTCCAGAGTCCACAGAAAGTCGACAGACATTATCCAGAGATAAGACGACACACGCACACACACACACACACACACACACACACACAACAGGAAAAAGAAACAACATAAAACACAACCAGGTCAGAATATCGGGCTGTTAGCATGTCGACTAACAGAACGAGTTTGAAACGACATGTTTAACGAGAACTTAATGAAGCAGCTGTTAAAATACTGATTTCAAAACCACGACGTTGACGAAACAGTCATTACTCATTAATCATTATTATTATTTATTAAAATCACCAAACACACAAGAAGACAAAGACTGAGCTGTGATTTCAGCTGTGTTTATAGCGTTAGCATAGAAAGATGTGAAGGGTAGAAACGTATGTTGCTAGGTTTGTTTGATGTGTTTCATGGTCGGCAACCAATAGGAAAAATCCTACACTCGTCTAACTGACCAATGGTGTAGCCTAACTTCATCACTCAGTCAGTCACTGCCAGTTGAATTTAATTAAAGCGGCGTTCAAGTTACAAGTTGGTAATAAGCTAACATTGTTATTAGCATTGTTAGCTACATAGCAACACAATACGTGATAGTTAACGCATGAAAGCGGTTGAATATTATTGTCACTACAACAAATTTAATGACACAGAAACAAGACTAAGTGGTTAATGTCCAGATTTTGTTCACTGTTGACACACGGAGCGGCCATCTTGGATCGAGAGCTCTGTGCTAATAAAGTTCCTCTGAGTTTTAGCGTTGCAATTTCTAATTCATGGGATGTTTTCAGATGATTTGGCCAACTGAGATCTTGGGGAAACTTCTGAGCTATAACAAATTGCACCATTATGAATTCATGCATGTACAGATTTTAACACAGAGAGTCGACCAAGACAAGACACGTTTTAGCTGCAGCTGAGCATGTGCTAACCAGGAAGTAGATTGTCTCTAAAAATCAAAGGGCTGCAGTGTTAAGATACAGATTCTAACTGTTCAACAGCCATTATCGTGTTGTTTTCATCGCTGGTAGTCGAGGCGGATGAGCCAATCAGGAGCCCCTGTAGGTGTTGACGTCATTGATTAAAAATGTAATTTCGGCGTCCAACAGGAACACACCCCCAGAGTTTTTCAAAATAAAACAAGGTCAACAGATCAGCCTATTGAAAATCATCTGGAAAACTCTGTTGTGTGGACATAGAAAGAAAATTAAGCAAAAGAGATATGTTTCAAAACAAAAAACGTGAAAAGAGAGAAAAGAGAGGGAGCTGTGTGAGTTTGAAAGTTTCTGATGCCAGTGTTCGCAAATATCAGACATAAGGAAGTCGCACACAAAACTAGAAACCTGGAAACGACACGTTTTGATCAAATCAGGAATTAATCTGATCCAAGTCTGAGGCGTCAAGATGGTGAATTTTTGAGGACCAGACGTTCGATGCCGACAGCGTTCAATAGTCAAACCGAAAAGTCTGTGGAAAGGAGAAGAGAGAAAAAAGAGAGAGAGCTAGAGAGAGTATGGGATGAGGATGAAAGGATGAACAGCAGGAGGAGAAAGAAAGAGGGAGGGAGAGAAAATACGATGGGAAAGCTCTGGGAACAGGTCAAGAGAGAGAGCAGGGCAAAAGAGGACAGAGGGAGGGAGAGAGAGTGGTGGGAAAAAGAATAAAAAAAAGATGAGAGGAGGAGGAGGAGGAAATGGGCGACCGGGGAGAGTCACATATGGAGACATTACAACAAGAAGAAGAAAAAAAAGGAGAGAGAGAAAGAGAGAGATGTTCAGGGTGAAAAAACCCCACAGAAGGACGAGTGTAAGACTTTGCACTTTCCTGTGAGAGAGAGTGAGAGGTGGTCGGCAGAGAGATGAGAGATCGAGGCTTAGCCTACTCATTAATCCTTATTATTATTTATTAAAATCACCAAACACACGAGAAGACAAAGACTGAGCTGTGATTTCAGCTGTGTTGATAGCATTAGCATAGAAAGATGTGCAGGGTAGAAAAGTATGTTGCTAGTTTTGTTTCCTTGCGTTAGCCTGACAACCAATAGGAAAACACCTACACTCGTCTAACTGACCAATGGTGTAGCCTAAATTCACTCACTCAGTCACTGCCAGTTGAATTTAATGATCTAAAGTGGCGTTCAAGTTACAAGTTGGTAACAAGCGGGAAAACCGTAAGCTAACGTTGTTATTAGCATTGTTAGCTAACACCAATAGCAACGGATTACCTACAATTAACGCATGAAAGTGGTTGAATATTGTCACTATGACTAATTTAATGACACAGAAACAAGACTAAGTGGTTAAAGCAGAAGCGGGAAAACCGTAAGCTAACGTTGTTGTTGTTGTTGTTAGCATTGTTAGCTAACACCAACTGATAGCAACGCATTACGTTAAAGCGGTTGAATATTATTGTCACTACGACTAATTTAAAAGAGGACAGAGAGAGAGAGAGAGAGAGAGAGAGAGTGGTGGGAAAAATAATTTAAAAAAAGATGAGAGCAAGAGGAGGAGGAGGAGAGGAAAAGGGCGACCGGGGAGAGTCACATATGGAGACATTAGCTACAACAAGAAGAAAGAAAAAAAAGAAGAGAGAGAGAAAGAGAGATGTTCAGGGTGAAAAAAAAACACAGAAGGACGAGTGTAAGACTTTGCACTTTCCTGTGAGAGAGAGTGAGAGGTGGTGGGCAGAGAGATGAGAGATCGAGGCAGACAAAAGCAGAGAGAAGGAGAGAGAGAGGGAGAGGCAGCAGCAGCAGTGTTTCATGGAGAGCTGGAAACAGAGGGCGGGCGGACGGACAGGCGGGTGGGCGAGCCAGCGAGCGAGCGAGCGAGCCAGAGGGGAAGGAAGAGAGGGAGGGAGGGAGGAGAGGAGAGGTGGTGGTGGAAGAGAGGAGAGGAGATGGGGGGAGGAATGGGTGAGGGAGGGGGCGGGGCTTGTCGGCAGCCGCAGCCAGTCAGAGGCCGGCGTGCTGCTCTGCAGGGTGAATCTTACCCTGGCAACACAATGGAGAGAGAGAGAGAGAGAGAGAGTTGGAAAGAGAGAAAGAGAGAGAGACGGTGGACAGGTGAACAGATGGCTGACTGAGAGACAAGCTGATCAGCGGACTACTGAGTGTGTGTGTCGGTGTGTGTGTGTGTGTGTGTGTCAGTGTGTGAGAGAGAGAGGAGGGGAGGAAGCGAAGCATGCCCATGTTTGAAATGTGAAATAACAAAATATCAGTTGTGTTTACACGAGAAAAAGAGAGAGAGAGAGAGAGATAGTTGTGTCATCCAAAAAATAAGTGTTTGTTTGTGTAAAGAGGGAGAGTTTAGTGTGTTTACAGTGAGACAAGTTTCACATTAAAGCTCCATACGGTATAAAGGTAGATGTTTGTATTAAAGCTCCATACAGTATAAAGGTAGATGTTTGTGTTAAAGCTCCATATAAAGGTAGATGTTTGTATTAAAGCTCCATACAGTATAAAGGTAGATGTTTGTGTTAAAGCTCCATACAGTATAAAGGTAGATGTTTGTATTAAAGCTCCATACAGTATAAAGGTAGATGTCCATGTGTAGTGTGATTATAAAGCAGCTCTAGGTTCTATATTAATACTGTGAAAGTATCAAAGCCTCAGTCCACAGAGAAATGCACACAGCCTGTATTCAGAAACTGAGCCTTTAAAAACCAGCCGTCAGGACTTCCTGTCACTTTGTGATGTCACAACAAAGCCCTGTTGTTACTAGAGAGATGGAACAAACCTCATGGATCATAACTTTTTAAATAAAACACATAAGAAGTGTATGGATGACGGGGCAACTTCCTGTTTCCACTTTATTTGCTAGTTTTCAACATTTCACTGGATGTGCTCACTTCCTGTTTCACCTCCAAAATAAGAGGTTTAGCTTGCTGCCTTTGATATAGATAGATAGATAGATAGATAGATAGATAGATAGATAGATAGATAGATAGATAGATAGATAGATAGATAGATAGATAGATAGATAGATAGATAGATAGATAGATACATAGATAGATACATAGATAGATACATAGATACATGGATACATATAGAAACATACACATACGGTATACATAGATGTGAGTCTGTTTTCACATTGAGGATAGGAAACGGCAATGTCAGAAATTAAATGTGTCACTGACGGCCCACTCCAGTGCACTCTGTGTGTGTGTGTGTGTGTCTGTGTGTGTCCATGTGAATGACGCCCCAGCATTGCTCCAGTGTCATTACAGTTTTGTTTGCCGGCTCTTTATCTCTTTGTGTCCTGACAGTCGGAGGTTCACGCCTCCATCACGTCGTCCTCCACGCTGCCTCTGTCACACGCCGTCATTGTCATGTTGAAAGTAGTTTTTTTTATTATATATTTCATTTTTCCTGTTGTTCCTTTGTTCCCTGGATTTTCAGGCCACCACAGAGTTTTGTGTTTTCTGTAAACTGTGGACAGCAGAGAGAGAGTGTGAGTGTGTGTGTGGTGGCCTCGGCCTCCTCCTCCTCCTCCTCTTCCTCCTCCTGCAGGTTAAATTTGCATTAAGCTGCAGATCAGAGCGCCGACTTGTTCTGGGTGAAGCCGAACAGCTGAATCAGGCGACGACTTGTCTCCGTGTTGGAACAAATCTGTCTAATAACCTGTTTCTGTGGAGATAGATAAAACGCCGCTCTGACACCACGTTGCTGCCGCCGCCGTAGTAATAATGATAATAATAATAAATATAACAGCTTCCAGTTTTAATGAGATTCCTATCAAAGGCTGCTACTGTTATTAAAACAGAGAGCGTCTTTCACCCTGACATCCACACGCCGCCGTTAAACTCTCGTCCTCACCTGTTTTTTTTGTGTTGTTTTTTTTTCATAGAAGAGGATTTAAGGGCTAATTCATCCAAAATTAAAAGCGCCTCTGCCTCCTGCGCCTCCTCGGGGGTTTAAAGGGGCGAGGGGGGAGGAGGGGAGGAGCAGCAGTTCTCGCAGGTACGAGTTCCTGCCGGCTCCACTTCCGAGGCGGCGAGTTGCAGGCGGTTGAATCATCCTCACTTAGCGGTGATTGTGCGCAGTGGGAGTCTCTGAACATGAGCTTATGGTTTAATCAGTCCACCGCCGCCGCCGCCGCCGCTCGGCTCTCCACACAGCAGGTGGTTGTTAATTAAAGAAAATATAGGGTGCGTGAAATATTGAACACAATCTGATATGAGCACTTTGACACTAATGGATGATCAATGAAATCTTACACTGTAAAAAAGTGAGAGTGAGTCGAGTTGATTTTTCTTCTGTAATTTTGCCTTTAAAGGACCAAACCAGGGTTTTTTTGTTAGTTTTATCTACAAATCGTGTTTATATTCACTATTTTTAATGCGTTTATGTCTGATTTTATATATTTTATCATCCATTTTAAGACGCTCATACATTTAGCAGCTTCTAGCAGTTGAACTTACATTGTGTTTTCTGGAGCTCCCTACAGCTTTAACAGTGTGTTGGCATCTTTGAGCTCCTTGTTTTGTGCAGCAGCAGCAGTTAGTGCAACAAATGAGCTACATCCTGTTTTGTGTGCAGGTGGTGGAGACCAAACAGGAGCTAAAAGGAGATGAAACACTTCTCTTATGTTGATTTTAATGGCCTGAAACTGACTGTATATGATACTAATCTAGTTCCACCTCTTTAAGTTGTAAACAGATTTATCAATTGTACATGACCAAAGCTTGTACTTTTAACTGCTGCACAAGAGTCTGTAGAGCGGCAATTGTTGAATTTTACTGATTTTAAACATATTTGTCCTTTTTATCCCAGTTTTAGTCACTTTATTACAAAAAGTGTTTGAAACCCACGACCACAATATTCCCACAGTTTGTCTGTCTTTTGTCTACTTTTCAGTTTTTTGTAGAAAACAGAAATGTGTGATGGTTTTCTTCAGAAAAATCCATTTTAAACCCCTCAATACAACATAGTTATCAATATTGTTGACACATTTTATTACAGTAGGGTAATAATAAAATATAAATGTGATATCTAAATGATTTGCAGTTTTAAATTCAGCCTGTAAAATCACTTCTCAGGCCTTTTAAAGTTGCAGAAAGTTTAGTTTTCTTTCTCCTGACTGGTGTTGGAGTCTTTTGGACACAGGGTGTAATGATCTTCTGCTACACGGCTCTTAAGAGAATGAGGTTTTCAGGGCTCAGCTTGATACCTTGGAGGGTTTTTTCTCTTTTTTTTGCAGTGTAGGACAGTTTATTATTCTTATTATTTCCTCCTGCTGGAAGATTGTCTCCTCTTTTCTGCAGCACTCTGCAGGGTTAAAGCCTGCGAGTGAGAAACTCTGGCGGCTTCGCTCTAAGATCCATTCAGCTGCGAGGAGGATCCAGTGTGGTCAAGGGCCCGACAGGCAAAGCTACTTACCAGCAAATCTTGTTTAGCAGAATCCTCTCAAAATAAGAGCCTCTATCGCTCTCTTTCTCCTCTCCTCTCCCTCCTTCTCTTCTCTTCTCGCCCTTTCCAAATTGTGCTAACACCGACACATCCCTGACTGCCGTTAGCCGCCACGCTGAAACTAAAACCACCACTGGCTTCTTAACTTCACCCTTTTCTAGCCTTTTTTTCTCTTTCTCTCGGTGCAAAGCTTCACACCAATTACCCACACTGTTGATGAGGCGACGTGCACGGGGAGGTGTGAGGCCTCCGTGTGTTTTCTGACACGCAGCTCAGGTTTATACAGAGTTTGTGCATCTGTGAAGGAAAAGTGCGACGGGCGGCTGCAGCAGAGGAGGAGTTGTTAGGTGTTTTCTCCATCCACCTCCTTTTGATTTCACAGAGTCAGGAGCACAACTTGACCTACATGATGGTGTTAACTGATTATCCTCGGTCATTGACGGGTTTTTAAACCTATGACGGGGGGAAAAAACAGACAGTTTTGTCCAGTTGGTGGACAGTTTGTGCATATTAATGAGCTGTTGTCTAGTCCTGGTGTAGCTATGACCTCGTTGTCTGCACATGGAGCTGCTGTCCTGCTGTCTCTGTCATGTTTATGACTTTTTACATGAAGTTATTTTGCCAAACGAACAGAGAAGAGCTGATCATCATGTGTCTCTGTTGGTGTTGTTAGCAGGACGACTTGCTAGCCGTCAGATCTTTCCGAGAATATTTGTCTTATTTCTTGTCAAAAATGTCTCATTTCTAGTCAAAACTAATCTCTTTCCAATTAAAATAAGACTCATCACCTAAAAATTAACTTGTTTTTAGATATTTTCACTTGAAATAAGTAGAAAAATCTGCCAATGACAGCAAGTTTTTTGTGCTTGTAATAAAAAAGAAATTTTCTCTACTTATTTCAAGTGAAAATATGCTTGAAAGAAGTACAAAACAAAGTGTCTAAAAACAAGCTTTTTCAATTTCAAGTATAATTTGATTTGTTTTGACCTGAAATGACATCTTGACTAGAAATAAGACAAATATTCTTGGTAAGATTTTGAGTTTTTGCAGCGATCGTCCAGGTGGGGACGAGTTGGTGCAACTTGCATGAGCAGCATTTGATGCTTTTTCTGCATCCATGGTGAACACACTGTGAAATACACATGATCTTATAAATGAACAGTTTAAAGCTTGTTTGGGTTGAATATTAATTAGAAAAGAATGAATGAAAGTTAGATGCTGTTGAACATGTGTTGATTATCATTTAGGACAGACATTGACAGACGTGTACTGCAACCTTCTGATATGATCTGACCACCATTTGTTTTCACTTTAACCGACTTTATTAACATATTGGGCCCAAACATACACAAGAATCTCATTCCATCACTTTGTCCCGTTTTGTAAAAAGACAAAAAAAAGGACGTATATATGGAAAGAAACACAAAATATTTCTGTTCTATGAAATTAAAATGATCATATCTCTGGTTTTGCATGGTCTATTGGTGTCAAACAAAAACTGGGAGAGAGTTTCACATCTGCTCTTCCCAGTGAAGTTGATGGCAGAGCTGCAGGTGACCTTGTGTTTTTTCTGTTGCGTTGCTTTGGAAACGTTGTGTGATGATGTGTCACCCTGCAGCAGCTGGTTTGGTGCTCATGGTTCGTTTGTGGTCGATTGAGAACGATCAGAGATTGAGAATGTGTGTTTTTCATCATCAACAGGTTGCCAGAGCTCCATGGTCCATTTCTGTGTCTGGCGGGAAAAAAACGCTGAAACTTGTCTTGATCCCAAACTTGTGCATGAGAAGTAATGTAAATATAAATCTGCCTCCTCCTCCTCCTCCTCTTCCTCTTCCTCTATCCTCCCTCCTCCCTCCTTCTTCTCTGACCGCTTCAGACGTTGCGAAAGAAAGGCTTTAACGGCTGCAACAGCCCCGAGCCCGACGGCGACGACTCCATCGACCAAAGCCCGCTAAACGAAGACAAGTACCGCAAGACGGAGGACCTGGACAGCCTCTTCAAGCGCTACGGCGTGAGTACCGTCACACTTTGGTCACCTTGTCTAACCTCGCCTTTCTCTTCTTCTTCTCTATCTACCTCTCTCTCTCTCTCTCTCTGTCCACTCTCTTCTTCTTCTTCCTCTTCCTCTTCTTCCTCCTCTTCTTTTGTTTGGGGAACGAAGGCTCTGAACAAGAAAGAGCACCGGGACTCTGAGAGCCCAGACCCCGAGGAGCCGTTCTCCCTCACCCCCCGCACTGAGGAGAAATACAAAAAAATTGACGAGGAGTTTGATAAAATGATGCAGAACTATAGGCTGTCAGTGAGTACCCCTCCCCCCCTCCTTCCTCCCCCTCCTCCCCCCTCTGTGTAACACCCTCCCCCTCCCTCCCCCCTCCTCTCCTCTCCTCATGTTGGTATCCTCCTCCTGCTGCTGCCGCTCATCAGACGGCCCCCGGAGCCCACAGAGGGGCCAAACTTACTCACAGAGCACTCGCCTTCACTTCACTGCTCCTCCTCCTCCTCCTCCTCCTCCTCCTCCTCACCCCTTCACCTCCCCCACTCCACCACCTCTCACCCACGGCACCTCCACCCATCCACCCATCCACCAAAATCGCATCACTTACCCACAATCCCCCTCTGATGGTGTGTGTGACTGAGCACAAAGGTCGGGGCAGAGCGGCCGAGGGCAAACTGTTTAACACTTGAGGTGGGGCGGGGGGAGGGGTCTGATCAATAGGCCGCTGACTTATAATACGTTAAAGGGATACGCCAAATGTTTTTTTTTCATGTCTTGCCTCACTCCCGAGTCCTTGACCAGCAGATAGACACCATCCTTTCGACTGTGTGTGCAGTAACAAGGGAGATAACAGGCAGAGCTGGCGCACCGCTAATTAGCTTAGCTCAAACGCTGTAAGTGTATGGGTAGTGTTAGCCTGCCTCCACCTAAAGTCGCTAATTAGCTTAGCTCAAACGCTGTAAGTGTATGGGTAGTGTTAGCCTGCCTCCACCTAAAGTCATCAGAGAAACTCTTCAGCAACAGAGCTGACAAAACTCTCCGGTAAGGCATCTTGAGCGGTCAAATGCCGGTAACGGGACGAGATCGGTCAAAACGGAGGGTTCAAGCAAAGACGGTTTATTTTGGTTCAAGCAAGCTACATCGAGGGTAGGTTAGCTTCCTATTTCAAAGTAAAAGCACAAATTCTATTGTCATGGTTTTCTGTATGTAAAGGGCAACGGGTGTTTTATTTTGTGAAAGTAACCGGAAGTGCGTTGGTCACAACGGCTAGCTTGAGTAGCGCCGAATTCGTCCGAACAAAATTGTAAACAGCTGGTATTTAGACAAATTAACGACACACTGCTGATCTAAACGGCTACTCTCTCACCTAAAAATGCTTGAAATGTCGATAAAGTGATATATTTATAGAGTTTAGAGCTAAAATGAAATCAGATTCTGACTGCTGATTTCGGCTCAGGTAGGAGGCAGGCTAACACTACCCATACACTTCCAGTGTTTGAGCTAAGCTAATTAGCGGTGCGCTATCTCTGCCCGTATCTCCCTTGTTACTGCACGCACAGTGGAAAGGATGGTGTCTATCTGCTGGTCATGGACTCGGGAGTGAGACAAGACACGGAAAAAAACATGTTGGCGTATCCCTTTAACACTTGAGGTGTGGGGAGGGGGGAGGGGGGGGTGATCAATAGGCCGCTGATTGACAATACATTATTGATCGGTCTGCTTCCAATCACCGATCTCCACCTGTGGTTAAGGCTGTCATTTAGCCCCGCCCCCCTCCTCCCGCTGTGAGCACCAACAACACAAACTGACCCTTTTTTACAAAGACACTGATCAATTGATCAATATCAGCTGATCACACACTCACACATCGGTGATCAATGGCGGCATAAAAGAATAAACTGTGAACAACAACATGGTGCTGGGTGATGTCATTGAGTAGCAAGGGATCATGGGAGTTACCATAAGCTACTCTCAGGTCAGAACCATTCAGCGTCAGTGGGTCAAGAAACCAAACACACCCAGAGTTCATACAGTAACACAGAATTAAGATTTTAGATTTTTTTTCTCATACAACTTTATAAACCAGAGTTTTTTTTTATTTTTCACAACAGTTTCACTTAAAAAAAAAAAAAAAAAAGAATAAAAAAATCAGTGATTTAGCGACGCACTCAGCAGCTCTGAGAGCAGCTGGGCTCAAACATTTACTCAGCTTCTCTCTGATCCAGACGTTTGATCACTGAAATCCTTCGTCTGGTTAAAGCACAACAACAATAACAACACAAAACAACAACCGAGGTGTAAAAACTGAATCTAAAAATACTGTAGCAGGTATAAAGGGAGGATGTCATTGATGACGTCATCCCAATACAATATTAATATCACAGATTTGAAAACTGACGGACATACAGTATTTAACTCAGTGATACATAACATAGGTTAAGATGTTGTTAACCAGGTGGGAATTAATGGTGTTAATTTCTTAATTTATGATTTATTTAAAGATACAGATACAGATTAAAGCTGCAAATCTTAAACAATCAAAATCATTGCCAATTAATGTCCCGTCAATCAATGAATCAACAATTAAACACATCGTTTTTCTTTTCTTTTTAAAAAATATTTTATTTTTGCTTTTTTTAAACTGACACAACATAATCAAATCAGGGGAAAATTCAAAGTAAAAATGATAAAGTAAAAATAAAATGAACTCACAGTGACAGGACAATATAAAGTGGAAAAATAAAAACATAAAAAAAAATAAGTAGAAAAAGTAATAATAATAGTAGTAATAAATTAATAAATAAAGTACATTATACAATAATCAAAGATACTGAGAGAGACATAGGGTAGCATCAAAGTTCATACCAAGTCAAGCTACAAACCTGGTGAGCTAATAATCACATCTTTATTGAAAGATCTGGTTTTTATTCAAAAGTTTAATCTGTAAAAACTTGATTGAGATGACGAATCCTCCAGTTTTAATGTTATTTTAAAAACATAATCCTCCTGTTCTCTCAGATTTCATCTTGTTTTAATAAAGAAAAACAAACTTCTCTTCAAGTTGAAGCAGAAATACGAAGGAAACGACGTCAGCGAGAGATAAAAACGATACGGAGTCGGAGTCATCACAGTGAAGAGCTTCTTCTTCTTCCCCTCAGGCTTTAATACTCTGATGCTTCTGCAAGTTCAGCAAACGCACCAGAATAAAAACAACAAGAGACACAGACAGAGAGACAGAGAGAGAGAGAGAGCGACACTAACTAGGTCCCAGGTTTTTTGTTTTTTTTTTTGAAACAAAAGTCGGCATAGCAACAGGAAACCGTGTCTTTACGGTGATAATCAACACGTTTCGGAGCGATGCCTCTGAGCGAAAGAAGGAGAAGCGATTGTGTAACATTCAGCAACACTCAGGAAACAAGTGTACAACTGAGGACGATGAGTCTGTGCAGGTGAAACAGGGAGGGAGTCTTCGTCCTCCTCCTCCTCCGACATTATCCAGGTTCTGCCTCCTGACTGGCGCCGGTCCAAACCCTCTTACCGCTGCTGCGCTCCCGTGCCAGCTTCATTTCTCTTTTTTTTTTCTCCCCGTCTCTCTCCTCCTCTGTGCTCAATAATGCCATTAATGTCACTTTAATGAGCAGCACTCAATTTACAGCTCCTCTTCTTCCCGTCTGCCAGCTCCTCTGATTGGCCGCCGGGGACGGGACGTTAACGGCAGGAAATCCCCCGTATCTTTAGACGAGGTGTTAGCAGCTGGACGGGAGGGGAAGAAAGAAAGAAAAGAAAAAACTGTTCTCTTTCTACTGAACTTTAATTTAAGATACACCATTGGAAAATGAGACAAAACTATTGGACACGAACTCTGTTACGGAGACGTTTGGAGAAAAAAAGCAGATGGAAGTTGGTGGTGTTGAGTTTATTGGGTGATTGGGAGGAAAAATAAAAGTTGAAATCGAAGTGTGAGGGGAAACTAAGGCCACGCTTTTATTTTGAAATGATCTCAGACCTGAAAATGCTCAAAACCTGAGTGAGCAGAGCAGACTGGTGTCGACAGGAAGTAAGATACAGTAGTTGTCTCTGTATCTTTTGGTCAGAATCAAAGCAAAGTTCTGCAGTTAAAACGCTGAATTTAATTTAATTTAGTCTCAGTTTTCTGTTCATACAAATGACAACACATATCAACGTTTCCAAACTAAGTCGTGTCCGTTTCAGAGATTGAAAACTGCAACATCGTGCGTACGAGACGAGAAAACGTGTTTTCTAAAACAACATCGTAGTCATGTGGATGTGGCCTGAAAGACAGAAACAGGACAGACAGAAGCTGTTGTTCCTTAGACGAATGCTGATGCAAAAACAAAACTGGACCTGCACTAAAAGCTAACAAAAAGCATAAGTTTTGTCCCTGTCTCTTCAGTTCAGTCCAGGTCGTTGGTCACTAAACTGACAGACGACAGGACTGAATTAAAGATAAATACATTAATCATTAAAATAAAAACACACAAACCAATAGAAAACACATCAACAACTGTGCAAATATTCTAATACGAAGAACAATAATACAGAGAAATGACACTTTTTGATTGAACACTGAGCTCTGTGATTGATAATCATCAGCTATGTTACATACATGCAGCGTTTTATTTGTCATCCAAGACGTATTAAGCATCAAACTTTTTTTGTTTGAACAATTTTTTATTCATTTTCCATGTCGACATACTGTATACTGTAGCAAACATGAAAATCATTATAACAAAAGACAAAATAAAATAAAAGCATACAGACAAATCAAGTGTATTCACAGTTGGCAAACAACATACTATTGACTGTATATTCAAAAACTAATAATTAGTAATTGGTGATAAATGTATTGATGAATAAATAAATAAAAATAAACCAGGACGTTTCCTTCAAATTAAAGGACATCAGTAATTTCCCTAATAGAGAGGATGAGCTTCCTCCTCCTCTTCCTCCTCCTCCTCTTCCTCACTTTAATCAGCTGGATGAGTTTGTCCTCCTCACTTCGACCCCCCCCCCCCCCTCCTTTCTGTCTGAGCAGCGACAGGAAACAGAGTCGTGGCTCTTGGCGCTCGTCGGTTGGACGCCAGCCGAACAGCCGCTAGCGTCGCAGCATCCCCAGCCCACCCCCCCCAACCCCCCCGTCACCACACCACCACACATACCCCCCCCTCAGTCCCTCAGTCCCTCTGCCAGCTCGGCCCCACCACCACCACCACCACCAGCACACCTTTTTTTTTTCACACGGGGCATCGGCAAACAGGAAGCACCCGGCGGCAGCAGCGATGCCCCCCAACAAACCCCCTCTACCCCCCCACCACCCCCCCACCACCCTCAGCTTCATAATCCCCAGCCTGACAGCTAGGGGCCGGGATATACACGCTTAATCCCACTTGTACTAAAGTACCTCCTGAGGTAGAGGAGTAGAGGAGGTGAGGAGGCCAGGAGGTGAGGAGGTGAGGAGGCTAGGAGGCCAGGAGGCTAGGAGGCAAGGCAAGGCATCTTTATTTATATAGCGCATTTCATACCAAGGCAACTCAATGTGCTTTACATAAAGACAAAACATTTAAAAAAAGAGAAGCATAAAACAGAATAAAAACAAACACTAAAAACAGAGTTAAAAGTAAAATAAAAGAAAATAGATATGAGGAGGCTAGGAGGCTAGGAGGCGAGGAGGCTAGGAGGTGAGGAGGCTAGGAGGTGAGGAGGTGAGGAGGGACGGGCCCCGAGCTCATGGTCGACCTCCGAGCTTCTTCAGCTTCTGGAAATTAAAATAAGAAACAGATCAGCTCAGTGTGAATGTGAAGGAAGGAAACAGATGGAACCACTAAATCCTATAATATAATATAATTAATAATCAATACATTCATTCAACAGCACTGAAGCGTTTACTGTTACTAAAACAACACGTTTAACTAATATAATGTTGATGGTTAGGACAGAAATTCAATATGTACGATATGAAATGATAAAACTGAGCTCTTGAACCTTCACTGTCAGATTATTAAACGTATTTAAATTCAATTTAATCTCATTTTTTGTCATGAATATTCCTGCAAATCATCATCATTTGTCAACAAGTAGAAAAACAAGAGACAAAAACAAATCAACTAAGAATATAAATGAAGCAACAGCTCGGTCCATCAGTAGATAATAATCAATAACCTGTCAATCAATCAATCATTAATATAAAGAGATTATAACTTCAGGAGTCGCTATAAGAATCTCTGGTTTCCGAGCCGCCCTCAAACGCCTCGCTACACCTGAATCACCTGCTCACACCAGGACTTTTTTTTAACACATTTTAAAATCTTTATTTCTGCTGCACGTTAAAATCAGAATCAGTGGAGGAGGAGGACGGCGGTAACCATGACGACTGGACATTACAACAAAACAGTTTCAAATCCCAGAAAACACAGAAAAGTTTATTGATGTTTAAATATATAAATAATCTTTATAATGAAGCATGAACTCACTCTGTTAAATCTTTAATTACATAAGTGTGATTAGTGGAATATGATGAAGAGACCTCATTAGCATATCGTTTACAATAATTACCTCATTCTCTGAGCACTGTGACATCATCAGCACACACACACACACACACACACACTCATCATATTTTCTGTAAACACCAACGACCTCGTCTGTGATAGGATCGGTTTTTTTTACACATTTTGTAATTTAACACCACGAGAGCAAAAATACACGCTGCTCAACTCAACTCAACTTTATTTATAAAGCCCTTTAAAACAACCACAGCTGAAACAAAGTGCTGTACATAATGGAACATATGGAAATAAGACAATGCTGTTAATAGTTAGTGTTCAGATCCTCGGACGGCGCTGATAGACTGTTTGATCTGTAATCAAGTATTAGAGAAGAGGAGGAGGAGGAGGAGGAGGAGGAGGAGTCGAGGTCAGGATGCTAAAAAATAGATAAATAAATAGATAAATAGAAAGACTTGACTTCCAGAAGTTGCTGCTGCTGCTGCTGCTGCGCTTCAGTCCCACGGCTGCAAACAAATCGGATGCGACAATCCTGAAGTTGAAGAAGGGAAATGGGAAAAAAAAAAACTTTCAAAGGCTTCCAGGACAAGAGGGAGGAGGAGGAGGAGGAGGAGAAACTAGGCCATGAGTTTAATTCATTCTGATTTACCCTTTACCATCCAGGAAACACAACCTCACACCAGCTACCAGTCGATTATTTACCCAACAGCTTCTTCTCTTCTTCTTCTTTTTCTTCTCTCTCTGCGTCCACTTTGCAATTAACCTCCTCCTCCTCCTCCTCCTCCTCCTCCTCCTCCTCCTCCTCCTCCTCTTGTCTGTCGTTAGTTTAGTTTTAGTTTAGTCTGTTTATTTCGGTCTTATAAAAACAAGTACAATAGACAAATATAAAAGTATAGATACAAAACACAACAATGCAAGACAATGCACTTTGACTGAAAAGCTGCAGGCTGAAGCATCATGAAGCTGATTTTACCTATAGCCTTCTTAAATTAACATTTTCCACTCACTCATTTTAACATTTTTTAACAGAACAAAAAAACCTGCATATTCTACATACAGCAGTTTATGAGCACACTAATTCAGTTTTATATTAATATTTTAAAATAAGTTTCTGAATGTATTAAGTGTGTTACACAGTTTGATTTCTAATTCTAGAGCAGCCGAAACGTAAACCTGTTTGTATCAGAGAGAAGAAGCTTTTAAAATTCATCATTTTAGAAAAAAAGATGGAGGTGAAGAGGGACGAAGAAGGTTTTTCTTTTCTCTTTTTCCTTTTTTCTTAGTTTTTGGTCGTTATGTCGCCCATCGCCTAGCAACCGGAGGCTGGCAGCAGCATCACGGGCGACGAGGTCCAGCCGAGAAACAAGTCGCAGCTAAATATAATAAGACAACGACAACAGCAGAGACACGTACACACACACCTGAGGAGGAGTGAAGTTTCAAACTTTATTAACACATTTCAAATTGACAAATATACAAATGTAACACATGCAAATTAACACGGACGTGGTGACATCCAACAAAACACTGAAAATCTTCAAATTATCTTGTTAAACTCTTCGTGTCGTCATAAAAAGTATTTATTTATTCAAAATTTAAACCAAAATAAAAGAATAAAACAGGGAAATACTTTTTTTTATGTTGTTGTAAAACACAAATACCTGCACAGAAAGTCGTCAGCTCGTGTCGTCAGAGAATGGAGAGATAATATATGAATTAAAATAATTACTCAGGCATGTTTATTTGTGCAAAAAATGAACTTTATAGAGTTTTTTTCAGGTTTTCATTAATGAATAAATCAGCTGTTTTATGTAAAGGTTTAAACTGACTCAACATGTGCATCAAAAATACAAATATGAATATAAAATCACAGTTTAGTGAGTTTTAAAGTGGTTTGTCTGGAGGTCAAAGGTCATCCAGCTGAAACACACTGAACTGCATCCTCCATGTTTACACACCTCCACTCCCTTAACGCTAACACACACACACACACACACACACACACACACACACACACACACCTTCATCCACCCCTCCCTCCATCGTTTACCCCCCCACCCCCTCTCCCCAACCCCCCACCCCCTCCTCCCTCCCTCTGCTTGGCCAGTGTGCAGTGGTGCAGTGCTGTTAGCTGCTGCTATCTTCACCCGCCCTGGTCACAAACACACACACACACACACACACACATGCACATGCAAAGCGCTTTGATGATGGCTGAACTTTTAAATCGCCTCGTTTTCTACTGGAAGTGATCAAATCTAAACAAAGAGATCAATAATGCTCCTTTCATTTCTAAGATTCATTCATATAAAAGTGTTTAAAAATCACAATTATTAAAGGAATGGTTCACCAAAAAATGAAATTCAGTCATTATTGTCTCAGTCTCACCCTCATGCTGATGAATACTCCGGAGTAGTTTTTTATTCCTCAAAGTGCATCTGGAGACCCAGGAGGCCGGTTCCTAGTCCAACCAAAACTTTATACTGTATGAGAGTCAATAGGGCCTGACACAAAAACGTCCATAAAACTACACAAAAACCATTTAATATTCCTCCACACTGCTCGTCCACTGCAATCCAAGTGTCCTGAAGGGAGATAGTCCAGAGTTTACCCAAAACGACGGCATGTTTAGGCTGTAAAAATGTCCTAAATGACATTGTTTCCAGTAAACTCTGGACTATCTCCCTTCAGGACACTTGGATTGTAGTGGACGAGCAGTGTGGAGGAATATTAAATGGTTTTTGTGTAGTTTTACTAAACATTTTTGTGTCTGGCGCTATTAATCTCATATAAAACTTTTGTTGGACTACGAACCGGCCTCTGGGTCTAACCCCTAACCCTGACTGAACTTCATTTTTTAGTGAACTATTCCTTTAACCTTTTCTCACTTTGATAATGCAGTGCAATATTTATAAAGAAAAAAAAGTCAAAATAACGCCTAAAATGTTGAGCTTTTCTTTAATGCCCTGTTCAAAAAAAGTTACGTTACTACTGTTCGTGTACATTTTGTACATTGAACTTTAAACTGCAATAAAATTATGAAAGATTAATATTTTTTCAAAATTCTTTTTTTATTTTTTTCATGAAAGACTGCTTGTTTAATTCATATCATGAAATCATGATTTGCAAATAAATTTAACCCTTTAAATGCCGGTTTCAATCATGTACCACTAACCGCTTATTTGAAAAATGCAATAAAATTCAATAATCAAAAATAAATTTTGACTTTGATTATTACCAGTATCACCGGCTGACCCCTCTGAATCATCACTGAGAAAATTAATTTTGGGGCATTATTACTTTTTGAGTAATGTCAGATTGAATAAAAAAGTTACGTTACTACTGTTCGTGTACATTTTGTACATTGATCTTTAAACTGCAATAAATTTATGAAAGATTAATATTTTTTCAAAATTCTTTTTTTATTTTTTTCATGAAAGACTGCTTGTTCAATCCATATCATGAAATCATGATTTGCAAATAAATTTAACCCTTTAAATGCCGGTTTCAATCATGTACCACTAACCGCTTATTTGAAAAATGCAATAAAATTCAATAATCAAAAATAAATTTTGACTTTGATTATTACCAGTATCACCGGCTGACCCCTCTGAATCATCACTGAGAAAATTAATTTTGGGGCATTATTACTTTTTGAGTAATGTCAGATTGAATAAAAAAGTTACGTTACTACTGTTCGTGTACATTTTGTACATTGATCTTTAAACTGGAATAAAATTATGAAAGATTAATATTTTTTCAAAATTCTTTTTTTATTTTTTTCATGAAAGACTGCTCGTTTAATTCATATCTTGAAATCATGATTTGCAAATAAAATTAACCCTTTAAATTCCGGTTTCAATCATGTACCACTAACCGCTTATTTGAAAAATGCAATAAAATTCAATATTCAAAAATAAATTTTGACTTTGATTATTACCAGTATCACCGGCTGACCCCTCTGAATCATCACTGAGAAAATTGATTTTGGGGCATTATTACTTTTTGAGTAATGTCAGATTGAATAAAAAAGTTACGTTACTACTGTTCGTGTACATTTTGTACATTGAAATTTAAACTGCAATAAAATTATGAAAGATTAATATTTTTTCAAAATTCTTTTTTTATTTTTTTCATGAAAGACTGCTTGTTCAATTCATATCATGAAATCATGATTTGCAAATAAATTTAACCCTTTAAATGCCGGTTTCAATCATGTACCACTAACCGCTTATTTGAAAAACGCAATAAAATCCAATATTCAAAAATAAATTTTTACTTTGATTATTACCAGTATCACCGGCTGACCCCTCTGAATCATCACTGAGAAAATTGATTTTGGGGCATTATTACTTTTTGAGTAATGTCAGATTGACTGTTTGTGACACATTTTGTTCCATAGACTTCCATTATAAATGCATTTTTTAAACCCCCCCCTTTATAAAAAAGTGAAAAAAATATTTTGTCTTAATTCTTCCATTTCTCTGCAGCAAACCTCTTGAAGTATTGTAAAAACAATGCCAATCCAAAAAAAAAAAAAAAGTATCACTAGTGTGTGTGTAAGCGTGTGTGTGACAAAATAACAGCATTTTTCTCCAATCATTAGAACATCAATCACCAGAATAGTGAGAATCATGAGGGAAAATCGTGTGTGTGTGTGTGTGTGTGTGTGTGTGTGTGTGTGTGTGTGTGTTGTGTGTGTGTGTGTGTGTGTGTGTGTGTGTGTGTGTGTGTGTGTGTGTGTGTGTGTGTGTGTGTGTGTGTGTGTGTGTGTGTGTGTGTGTGTGTGTGTGTGTGTGTGTGTGTGTGTGTGTGTGTGTGTGTGTGTGTCTGTGTGTCTGTGTGTCTGTGTCTGTGTGTCTGTGTCTGTGTGTGTCTGTGTCTGTGTGTGTCTGTGTGTGTCTGTGTGTGTGTGTGTGTGTGTCTGTGTGTCTGTGTGTCTGTGTCTGTCTGTGTGTGTGTCTGTGTCTGTGTGTCTGTGTGTGTGTCTGTGTGTGTCTGTGTGTCTGTCTGTGTGTGTGTCTGTGTGTCTGTGTGTGTGTGTGTCTGTGTGTCTGTCTGTGTGTCTGTGTGTCTGTGTCTGTGTCTGTGTGTCTGTCTGTGTGTCTGTGTGTCTGTGTCTGTGTCTGTGTGTCTGTGTGTCTGTCTGTGTGTGTGTGTGTCTGTGTGTCTGTCTGTGTGTCTGTCTGTGTGTCTGTGTCTGTGTGTCTGTGTGTGTGTGTGTCTGTGTGTCTGTGTGTCTGTGTCTGTGTGTCTGTCTGTGTGTGTGTCTGTGTGTGTCTGTGTCTGTGTGTGTCTGTGTGTCTGTGTCTGTGTCTGTGTCTGTGTCTGTGTGTCTGTCTGTGTGTGTGTCTGTGTGTGTGTGTGTTTAATGCTCATCAGTGCAGCCGGATGACACATGCGCTTTTGTGATATTGGGTGTATCTGAATCCTAAGAGCTGCCGCACCTGGGTAAACAAAACTGATGCCTACTGCAGATTGTTTACATTCTCCCAACATGCAATTGGCTGCACTCAAACTTCAAAAACTTTGTTCAGGGGCATTGGGGTCATGTTGAAATTTTCTGCGAAATTGAGGTGATAGATTTGAACCTTCAGTCACTTGTTGAAATTTCCAGCGTGTGTGTGTGTGTGTGTGTGTGTGTGTGTGTGTGTGTGTGTGTGTGTGTGTGCATGCGTGCATATGTGTGTGTGTGTGTGTGTGTGTGTGCGTGTGTGTATGAGAGAGAGAGAGAGAGAGAGAGAGAAAGAAAATGAGTGCACATGTGTATGAGAGGAGATTTACAGCCCAATTATCTGATGACACATACAGTACAAATAGACACATACACACACACACACACACACACACAATCTTGATTTGACATGAACATGCAGGCAACAACCCTATCTTTCAATTTCAGAACAAATTTGCCATTTTCGTTTTGATTTTTTTTCACAGTGGCCTACAACACAAAAATTTGACAGAAAATATGAAAATTCATTTTTTTTCTTGTTTTTTTTGTGACGGCGGTGCGTTCCTCAACGGGAAACAATGTGAAATGCATGAATCAACAAAATATTGGTAAAATTATAAAATTTGAGGTTTCTCCTTCAAAATAAATGCCAGACATGATGAAAATCTTGATTTTATCTTGCCATAACCAAGGAATAAAAAATACTGGTTTTATGGATTTTTACGTGTTTACAAATAGCATGTTATTTACATAACAATTTCAGCGTCTGTGTTTGATTACACACAGACAGACTCCTGGAAAATATTTTTTCACTTCAACCATTCTGACTGTAAGAGGTTAAACCTAGCAACACATCAAAACCATTTTTTGGAGAAAAAACTGGATTGAACTGGTTTTCAGTAATCAACTAAATAAGGATGATAATTTATAATAAAGCGTCACCATAGAGGTCAGTGGGGGAGGGGCTAAAACTTGAAATTTTTTTGATTGACATAATTTTTACAAAACTTGATGAAGTTTGCTGCAGAGAAATGTAAAATTAAAGACAAAATCATTTTTTCATTTTTTTTTAGGGTGGGGGTCAAAAAATGTGGTTTTAATGGAAGTCAATGCGTACTTTTTGTACACGAACAGTAATAACGTGACTTTTTTGATAAGTCAGTCAAAATTAAAGTGAGATGAATGAAATTCTAGAATTTCAAAGTTTATGGAAAAATACAATGTATTACAAATTTTCATTGAAATAGAACAATCACAGCCAAAGTTATCACAATAAATCACCTCAAATAGCACAAGAAGTACACGAACAGGGCATGAGGGTTAAATTAGATTTTCTTCTCAATTGGAACCGAAATCCAGTGGAAACTGATCAGAAAAGAGTCGTTTTTTCCACTTTGGCTTCTTTATTTCCTCCATAAAAACGATCCAGAGGAGGAAAAGGAGGAGGAGGGGGAGGAGGAGAAGAGGAGGCAGCAGGGATGAAGGGCAGGGAGGTGTCCTCGTCCTCCTCCCTCTGTGGTAAACTGGGTCCCACAGTACAGTGCAGCGCTGGCCCATATTCTATTAATAGAGGTTCTGCTTTCAGATTGAGTTGGAACAGGGTGAAATGGGTCGGACGGCTGGACAACCCCAGGTCCTTGGCCTTCATTTCATCCATTTATTTATTTATTTATTTATTATTATTTAATTTCCCCAGGACCGCCTGGAAAAACACGTTTTAAAGGAATAGTTCACTCAAAATTGAAATTTCACTCATTATCTACTCATTATCTCATGTGGACTAAGGGCTGGGAGAAGTTTCTCCGTGGCTTCTCTGAGTTACAGGGGGTCTCGGCGTAGCAGTCCATGTCCATATAACGGTTGCAAATGGATACCAACTGACTGTCTTCCTAACAAAAACACACACCAAAAAACATCCAAATACCTCCATGCTGCTCGTATGTAATGTCTGTCTTGTATTGAAGCCCCGGAATGCGAAATTGTCCCGAAAAAAATTAAATAAGTCTATATTTCAAGCTTGTTTTGTAGCGGAAGCTTCTCGAAGCTCCTCTTCAATACAAGACGGACATTACATACGAGCAGCATGGAGGTATTTGGATGTTTTTTGGTGTGTCTTTTTGTCACGAAGACAGTTGGTATCCATTTGCAACCGTTATATGGACATGCACTGCTACGCCGAGACCCCCTGTAACTCAGAGAAGCCACGGAGGACTCTGAAACTTCTCCCAGCCCTTAGTCCACATGAGGGGGAGGAGATAATGAGTAAGTGAAATTTGAATTTTGGGTGAACTAACCCTTTTAAAATGTAATAAATGTTGTTACAGTTAGAAACAAACTCCAGGTGCACAGGGATGAGCACACATCGGTAGGGGGGATGGGGGGGTTGGGGGATTTAGTGGAATGTGACACACACGCCATGATGAAATGTCACCAATAACCCGACGCAATAACCTGCTGCTGCAGCCGCCGCCACGTGTTTTAACCTGGCATGAGGCGTGAAAGGAGACACGCAGCTTCCTGGCCTTTTACACCGAGTCACTGTGCATGTTCAGACTGAGCAGAGTGTGTGTGAGAGAGAGAGTGAGTGTGTGTGTGTGTGATAAGTTTTTGTGAAGAGCTAATTTCCAAAACCTTTTAAGTTTTTTTCACCGACTCAGGTCCAGTTTTAATGACCCGGCCTTTTAATCAGATTGGAAGTCGATCAGAAATAAACACACAACGTGCTGAGAGTGAATCTCTTCTTGGCTCGAATGTTTTTCAAAATAAGAGTCCTATTCTTCTCTAGTTTCTTTTTGACAAACATGAAAAGAAATATTCTCAGCACCAAGAGATCATGTGTGTTTTTTATTGGTAAAATATGAACAGGCTGATTCAATTTAACTTTATTGTGACAAAACAGCATGGCGAGGGTCTTTTATTTTGGAGGATTTTTTTTTTTAAGAATTAGAAAATAAAACAGATTTTCAACAAGATAGATAGATAGATAGATAGATAGATAGATAGATAGATAGATAGATAGATAGATAGATAGATAGATAGATAGATAGATAGATAGATAGATAGATAGATAGATAGATAACTTTATTAATCCCCAAGGGGAAATTTAAAATGTCATACTGTAAGCAGCAGCAAAGGAAAAAAAAAACATGACAATGGAGAGAAAACTACACAGATCGTGAAACACTGAAGTAATATACACTAAAAAAAACGTAGTGTATTAAAACACAATAATAAATCAAAGTTAACTACAGTATTTTAGATGTGCATTCACTTTTATTCACACTATAACCTCTTAAAACACTTTTTGGTGTTGATATTTAACAAAAATAAGATTTCGGAAAAAAACAAAAAAATCCTCCATATTATAAAATCATTTTGAGGCACTGAGCTGTAAAATTGTCAATTTTTGATATGATATAATTTTACCCTGTTTTAGACATAAATCAACTTTTTTCACGCCTTTGTATTTTGAAACAATAATGAAACGATAATAAAAAAGAAAATTGTCGAAAGTTTAGAAATTATCTTTGGATTTTTCACATTTGCCGCAATTTTTTGTGAAATTAAAATGATAATATTGAACTTTTGAGGGTCAGAATTGATTATGTATAATTTGAGAGTTTTAAGGTGCAGAATGTTTCATAAAATATAATATAATAATAGGCTGTAAGAATGTATTGATTAGGGGTGAACGTGGTTTTGGAAACAGTCTCTTCCTGTTGTGATCGGCTGCTTCTCTGCCGATCAATAACTCATCACCTGTGTGTGTGTGTGTGTGTGTGAGTATGACATCATCCACGCAGCTCGCTCTAAGCCCCTCCCCCCTCTTCCTTCCTTCTCTCCACCACAGTCCACAGTCCCTCAGCCGACCTTCTCCATGCCCGTCACCGTGCCCGTGTCCAATCAGAACGCAGCGGCGGCGGCGGCGCTCCAGTTCAGCAACAACCCCGGCGGCGCCTTGGTAACCACCACCTCCTTCGTCACCTCCACCCTCACAGACCCCCGCCTCCTGTCGCCACAGCAACCGGCCCTGCAGAGGAACACCGTGTCGCCAGGGTTACCGCAGCGACCAGCCAGCGCAGGTAAGAGAAAGACAGACAGACGGCGGTGAAAACTGTGAACGACACGTTTGCGGCTGTGAAGTCAATGATCTGTGTCTGAACGCTCGTCTGGAAACGTTAACGTCACTTTGAAATAAAATGAAGCAGAAGAAAAAACTTCTTCAAAACAAACAAAGAGGAAAAAAGAGGCTGCACCGCCCACACGGTTTGATTGACAGGTGTTGTGTTGTGTTTGAAAGATAAATAGACTCTGGTTCGTCTGTCACACGAATGTTGAAAGTTACAAAAAGATAAAAAATAATTACAACAGCAGCTTTATTTATACAAACCCTTCAAAATGAATTTTTAGAATAAAAACAGAAATGCAAATAATAAAATCCAAACTAACGCATACAATAAAAACAGTGATAAAAGTGAGTTTGAAGAAGATTTAAAGGTATAGTTCAACATTTTGGCAAATTGTTACCAGACAGAGTTGTTTTAGAGGTAAATCCAGAGACTGCTTGATGAAAAACTGTCCCTGAAGGCAACGTGCATCAGCGGTTTTGCATGAATTTCCCTCTAAAACAACTCTCTGGTAACATTGTGTTATTATCTCATAGCGTGGTGAATGTGCAGGTCACAACTTGTCCACCAGAGCGTTGTGGAGTTGTTGGATTGTGTATTTGATGAGTTTGATGAGGGAAACCAAGAAATCCCATAATGAGCCTCCGTAGCGTAGCTCTGAGCAGCTCACGGCTCTGCTCCGGCGTTCTAAAAATAGCTTGCACCGACAATTAAAGGTAACGAACCTACTGCTATGACTAATAGGGATTATGGCAATGGGCCAATTTGCCAAAATGTTGGACTATCCCTTTAAAATGAGATATAAACTTATAGAAGAAGTATTTATCTAAACCGTATTACTTACAAAGCAAGATCCAAAAAGTTGCTGCACTAATTTGCATATAAAATGCTATAAATCTGCTAATTAGCATGTTAATGATGTCTGTGTCTGTTAGCATTTAAGCGTAGGTATATTGGAGCTATATATAAACTAGTAATTACAGTAGAAAGTTGAACAAGGTTGCTGTGCTAATTAGCATATTCATAATATCATTGTCCAGTACATTTAAGTCTCTATATGAACTAAAGATATAAATGATATGGAAAGTAGCTTAAACTTCTCTAAAAAAGTTGCTTCACTAATTATCATGTTATTGATCTCAGTGTCCAGAACCTGACAGTTTAATAACAGGCAACTGAAAGAAGCTAAAATGGCTAATTAGCATATTCATGAGGTCATCACAGGACACAACGAGGCCTCCGAGCTCAGTTTTATGGAAAGTTAAACTAAAGTTTGTCCCAAAAACAGTAAAAAAAAAGTGAGCAGGACGCAGTAGAAACGACCAAGGGTGAAACTCCATCACTCAGTCACTCAGTAGGTCGACCTGACAACACACACACACACACACACACACACACACACACACACACACACACACACACACACACACACACACACACACACACACCCAGCCAGATGTGGGTCATGTTCAGATGCAGCTGCAGCAGCTGTCGACCCGTCGTCTCTTCTCTTCGTCCCAGTTTTCACACTTCACCGTCGTTATGATGTCGTTGTCGTTGTTGTTGTTGTTTTTTTTTGCTCCAAACTGTTGGAAAAATGTTTCTGATCGAACGAACAAATACAGCACTGACCTGGTTGTCAGGGCAACGCAGGTGGACTGAAGACATGTTTCATTAGTGGGATGGATGGATGGAGAGACCGACGCACAGACGGATGGATAGATGGACTGACAGATTGATGGACTCAGGATACAGTAGATAGATGGAGGAAATGATAGATGGATAAAGGGGTTGCTAGATGGATGGACAAATTGATAGATAGATAGATGGATAGATAGACGGATGGATAGATAGACGGATGGATGGATGGATGGATGGATAGATAGATGGATAGATAGATGGATGGATAGATAGATGGATGGATAGTAGATGATAGATAGATGGATAGATGGATAAAGGGATCGATAGATGGATAGATGGACGGATGGTTAGATGGATGGATGGATAGATACAGTAGATGGATAGATAGACGGACAGACGGATGATAGACGGATGGATGGATAGATACATAGATACATAGATAGATAGATAGATAGATAGATAGATAGATAGATAGATAGATACATAGATACATAGATACATAGATACATAGATGGATAGATAGATAGATGAATAGATAGATAGATACATAGATACATAGATGGATAGATACATAGATAGATAGATAGATAGATAGATAGATAGATAGATAGATAGATAGATAGATAGATAGATGAATAGATAGATAGATACATAGATACATAGATGGATAGATACATAGATAGATAGATAGATAGATAGATAGATAGATAGATAGATAGATAGATAGATAGATAGATAGATAGATAGATAGATACATAGATGGATAGATACATAGATAGATACATAGATAGATAGATACATAGATAGATGGATAGATAGATAGATAGATAGATAGATAGATAGATAGATAGATAGATAGATAGATAGATAGATAGATAGATAGATAGATAGATAGATAGATAGATAGATGGATGGATGGATGGATAGATAGATAGATAGATAGATAGATAGATAGATAGATAGATAGATAGATAGATAGATAGATAGATAGATAGATAGATAGATAGATAGATAGATAGATAGATAGATAGATAGATAGATAGATAGATAGATAGATAGATAGACAGACAGACAACAGTGTTTTTCTCAGTCAGTGTGTTAGTCAGTGTGTTGGTGTGGTGTTTACCCAGCATGCACCTTGCTGTCAGTGCCACCTGCTCAGGTGAGCTGCTGCTGCTGCTGCTGCCTCTGTCTGTGTGCTGGTGATTTATCTACCCAGCATGCACCTTGTTGTTGCCCCTCCCCCTCTGACTCTAACAGGATTTGTGGCCCATTTCTTTGTCTGAGACAAGGTTACTTATCGAGCTTTGTTCCGACCAGTGTAATCTCATTGTAAGTCAGAGGGTGGTGATGTAACGAGCAACAAACGCATTACGCCGTCTTTCACAACGGGCAGGAGGGTTTCACATGGCACAGTAATGGACGCAACCATCCCTCCCTCCCTTTCTCCCCCCTCTTTCTCCCTCTTCCCCTCTGCTACAGTATGCACCTTACATTACCAGAGATGTCTTGGGTTCGTGGTCGTTTTTATTTTTTCCACGTGTCGCTCCACGTCCAGATATTTCTCATTCAACCCCGACGACGACCCCCGACCGGTTACTGAGTGACTGAGCCAAAACAATAACACATGACTGAATCTCAAAACCACGAAAAGGGAAAAGAAAATGTTAGCAGATTTTTCAAAAATTCCCATCTGTAAAAAGTGAGAATAATGTTTGAAACAAGATAAATAAATAAAATATATATGTATAAAGATAATATATTGTTGTGTGGCGTGATAACTCTGAGTTATTTAACATGTTTCTGTTGAGTCAAAGTTAATTATACTCACACAGATTAAACTGTTGTAAAGCAGAGCTCATTTCTATAGAGAGAAAACATTATAAACTTATATTAACTCATTGAGTGCCAGACCTTTTATAAAATGGTCAGTGCCAGGTGCCAGCGTTTTGGGGCATTCTGAGTAATATGTAAAGACCCAGAGAGTATTTTGTATTATGACTCTGAAAACACCAAACAGCTCAAAGGAAAGAGGAGACTCTCTATATAACTAGGGAAAAAAAACATTTGTTTGTACCTTGTTCCATTCTTGATTTATCTTAAGTTGAATAGAGCCTGGTTGAACCAAAAAGACCACTTTTTTTCTAGAAAGCTGAGAAAAATGCATTTTTGTGAAAGAGAGTCTCTCAAGAAAAACAGTGATTTATCCGTTTTAATTTTGGCTTCAAAAACATGTAAGACCTCTGAAAATTTCATTTCACATGTTTTTTCATTGAACAAAAAAAAAAAAAAACTAAAATACAACAAGTAGGAGTCTTACTCTGCAGAGTGATGCCTGCTCTCCTACTCCTCCTGCAGTTGCTGCCCCCTCACCCCGATCCTAACCCCCTCCTCTCCCCCCCTCTCTGCCCCTCTCCTCTCCTCCTTCTCCTCCTGCTGCATCGTCTCTGAAGTAGGGAGGGAGACGTCGTGGCGTCTTCAGCCTCTCGCTGATCTCTCGGTTCGTCGTCACGACGTCGGTTTACAGCAACTGGTGAAACTGATCCGCTTTCGCTTCTGCATTTCGGTGCTGATCATCTAGATGAGTTTACCTTTCCTGCCTCCTCTGATCACTTCATGCTGGAGCTATGCTAATAGCACCGTAGCTAAGCTTCCTCCAGCTCCACGTTACACTTGTTCCAGGCTCTGCCTGTCGTTTTCCTCTAGAAATAGAAACTTTTCCCAACTTTGTTATCTCTGTACCGATCGCACTCGTCTTCTCCTTCTTCTTCACTTCTTGCTCTGATCTACAGTCTTCTTCGTTCTACACATCCCAGAAGCCCCAAAATTACTCACAGTGTGCGCAACAGCGTCCCCATTTACCAGCCGCAGAAAAGTGCATTTGACGTATATATACGTCAATGGCACTCAAGCGTTGGATTTTGATTGACGTATATATACGTCAATGGCACTCAATGAGTTAACAAAGATTCACAGGAAGAGATTTGTTTTTGGTCTTTGAATAAGAACTGTTAAAAAAGAATAATGAAAATAAATGTAGGTATATAGTTTATGTACTTAAAAGTGAGCTAATTATTGAGTAATTGTACAAAATATAGAAGAAAAAGAGATAAAATTGAATAAGGAAAAGAAAGTAGGAGTAGGATTAGTCTGAATCAAAGAGAAATATAATATAAAAAAGTTTAGTCACCTCAGATTTTCTCTTTTCCTGAAACCTCCTTGTTAACAGTTAATAATAGATAAATATAATTTGCTCTGTATTAGATCCTCATTAGCTGTGCTCTAAAGCACCACTATGTTAAACACTACATTTAAAACATACATTTACAATCATGACATAAATAAGACAAGAAAAGTCGACAAAAACTTACATTAAATCTTTACAATACGTATAAATAATCACTCTAAATAAAAAAAAACATACATAAGACACTCTAATGTACAGTGGTTATGAAATAAAAAGGCAAAACAAATCCAAGTGACGACAACAAAATATTATAATACGTCCAGATCATATAATTTACATGATGAACCAGTTTATATTATTTACAGTGAAACCAAAACAATGAGCTGCTGATGATTAAACCTCTGTGGGTTTATCACAGATTTATACATGATAATTAATTCCTTAGCACAGCCTTAAACATGTCGGTGTGATCGTAGCAGCTTTCGCCCAAAAGCTCATTTACACCTGCAACAACTAAAACTAAAACTGAAAACATCTAATGAGTTAACAAAAAAAAAAACACTACATCAAATATCCAAAGTTGTCTTTAAAGCAGATGTTTTATTATATATGTTTTATTTAACTGTTCTTCATCGAAACTGTGAGATTGAAATGTTGTTTATATGTTCATAATGGTTTTATTATCACTGGATTATGAATCCAAATGACAGTATTTACTATATATGATGGATTATGTGTCTAAATTGTTATTATAATGTTTTAAAATTACAATATTACTGTGATATTTGTGTCAAAAAGCTCTGGTTTTCTTTCTATCAACCCATTTCACAATATTACTTTGACAGTCACACAGGAAGCCGATGGGCCTTTTTTCTTCCAGCTACAGTACGCTCCTGAATATGAAAGTTAAACATCTTGTATTTGTAAAACTCCTGTGGGTTGAAGCTCAGGTTAATAATCAGTCTGTGATATTTGAATATGAGATAAGTAGCAGAGCGAAGTGGAGGAAGCTGCTCCGCTCTTTATTACAGATTAAACCGCTGCTGCTCCATTGAAACCAATTATGGTTCTTCACACGCCGAGGAGCGTTTCAACAGCAGCAGCACTTTTTAATGACGCACTTGATTTAATGATGTTCTTCATGGTACAAAGAGGAGATCTGCACTTAGATCTGTTTAATGGGGTTTTTATTTTATATACAGTATTTTATTAGGAGTGGGAGAGAAAAAATCGATTCACATAAATATCGCGATATCTTTTTTGACGATTTTTTTTTTTTTCTAATTGTTTTAAATATTGTGCAATGTGCATTTGTTAACCTTTTTTACATACAGAAAGTACAGGTTTTGAAAAGGGTTTAAGTTCACTTTATAATGGAGTATGTTCATTTATAGGCTCCTACAGTATTTGTGTGCAGATAAATGTTAAAAATGCTAAAGACTAAAAATCGAGAGAATCGGCAATATCGTAGAATCGCAATTTAAAATCGCCATCCAAAAAATCGTAGAAGAATCGAATCAGGAGAAAAGCATATCGTCCCAGCCCTAGTATTTATTATTATTATTATTATTATTATTCCTATTATTATGATGATCACATGTACTGATCGTGGTGTGTTTACTGTCCTAGGTGCTCTGTTAGGAGATATGGGGAATTCAAATGGAGCGTGTCCGAGTCCAGTCCGTAAGTGAACCTCACCCTCATGTCATGCCGCACATTTTTTGTGAAGCAATGACACACACACACACACACACACACACACACACACACACACACTCATGAACACACACACTCATGAACACGTACACACACACGTACACACTGCAGCAGGTCGTCTTCCCGTCTCTCTGCTTTTGAAGGGAAATGAGTTGGAGTCGGAGCGGTGCAGAATATTTCTCTGTGTGGCAACAGGCTGCGACGCTCATGAAGCACGAAGGCACCTGTCGCCACGCCGACAGCTGACGGCCGCCGCCGCCCGCCACCACCGCCGCCACCGTGGCACAAGCTGCTTGTAAACAGTCCAAAGAACAGAACGGGTTTCAGGTTGTTGAGCATGAGACACAGACACAGAGATACAGAGAGAGACATGGAAACTCCTCAGCTGCTTCTGTGCAGCTCATAAAAACCAGAACTGAACTCTGAGTTAGAAAATCATTTTGTCTTTGCCTCAGATTGTCAGATTTAATGTCAAATTCACTTCTGTTTGTCACAATAATCAAAGTTTTAGTGCGACTCCATCGTGAATTATTTGTTAGATAGATTTTATTTGTTATAGTTTGGAAAAAAACCCTCGACAGACGAGCTCCTCGTGAGGAGAAATGTTTACACGAGGCACAAGGACGGGGGTTTTATTGGGAGGACGACTTTTATGGTGTAGGAGGAGAATTTAGGGAACTGTTCCTTTAAGGAGAAGAAGAAGAATTCAGGTCGTGACCGTTAAAAATTTCCCGTCTAATCAGAATAAATTTCCATTTAGTTTCACTTCTTTCACTCTGACGTTGGCTCGTTTCACTTCTTCCTGTTTGGTAGAAGAGAAGAGAAGAGAATATTTTCTTTTTCTTTTTCTTTTTTTTATTATATTGCATCAGCCAATCAGCAGCCGGCGGTGACATCATCGACGTTAAATCAACACGTGTTTGGACAGCTGCAGCTGTTGGAGCAGAAACATTTCACTGTGACGTTACAAAATAATGAGGACGAATAAAAAACTGTTAAACACAAACATTAAAACTTTATTTATGAGTTAAAGCTAAAGAGTTTTTTATATTCTCAAAATCTTAGCAAGAATATTTGTCTTATTTCTAGTCAAAATGTCATTTCTAGTCAAAACTAATCTCATTATACTTAAAATAAGACTCATCACATAAAAAGTAGCTTGTTTTTAGACACTTTTTACCTCTTTCTAGCATATTTTCACTTGAAATATGTAGAAAAATCTGATAGTGGAGCAAGTTTTTCTTCACTGGCAGATTTTTCTACTTATTTCAAGTGAAAATTAGTTTGAAACAAGTGAAAATGATCTAAAAACAAGTTAATTTGTAGGTGATGAGTCTTATTTTAAGTGGAAAGAGATTAGTTTTGACTAGAAATGAGACATTTTGACAGAAGAAATAAGAAAAAAACAAATATTCTTGGAAAGATTTTGAGTTTTTTACAGTGGTCAGTGAACGCACCACCGTGTGTTTCCCACAGTAACGTCTGATTTTTAACCATTAAACCTCCTTCAGTCCACTCCTCCCCCTCCCCTCTCCCTCCTCCCTCCCTCCCTCCTCCCATCCTGTCGCTCTCAGCTGTTCCCACTCGTCTCCTCTCAGGAATAATCTCCCGCCCCACCCCACTCACCCCCTCCCCCTCCCCTTCCCCCTCCCCTCGCCCAACTGTCCCTCGTCTTGGCACCGGCGTCTCCTCAGAGGTGACTTTGACACTGGACAGAGCTCCCCCCTTAAATCCCATTAGCCAGGACAGATACTGCCAGGCTGCCTGTAGTAATAGATATGGTGTGTGTCTTTGTGTGTGTGTGTGTGTGTGTGTGTGTGTGTGTGTGTGTGTGTGTGTGTGTGTGTGTGTGTGTGTGTGTGTGTGTGTGTGTGTTCCCATATTCACTTGATCAACATATTGTCTCAGAAATCAATACATTACATTAACTCTCTGCAGCGGCAGTGGAGCCAACTCTCTATATTGATATTAGTCTTTTAGTTTTTTTCTTTTTTTTTGGTTTATTTATTTATTTATTTATTTTTGGTCCGTGGTTATTAACGATAACGACTTCCTGTGAATCGATCGATGCTCAGGTGCAGTAAAGTAAGTAAATGTCAGACTGAGTGCACTGATGCCTCCTGCTGGTTGAAATCAGTAACACACGTTTAGCTGTGATCTCAATCTGGATGGAAAACGCCGGCAGGTCAAACTGCATTTACACGTAGCTGTGTTTGTATTGAATTAAATTAAATTGAATTAATTTATTTAGAGTAACAAAACAACCAGGGTTTAGGATTATCATAACGTTGCTGCTCGGTCTCCATGGCGACTCCTAACTAAAGAATATAGATCTGTATTGATGGATTTGAGCTTCAGTGGACCAGATGAGGATTTCCATCAGGTTTTTGTTGTTGCAGCAAGGAACTGTGGGTCGGCATCGTCTCCTTTTCCTTTACCAAAGGAAGAAGGTCCAGAGGAAAACAGACTTTTATCTTCCTCCTGGATTTCTTATTATTATTATTATTTTTATTTCCAGCAGACTTAAGTTCACTGCTGCCTCCTACTGGTCGAAAACAACAACACATTTGTTTTCTCCAAATGGAAAAAATCAGCGTATAATGCAGTGGTTTCCAACCTTTTTTGGCTCGTGACCCCATTTTGACATCACAAATTTCTGTCGTCAATCAAGATGCGTCAGCTCCGATATTTTTATACGCTGCTTTTTTTATATATATATATATATATATATTTATAATTGATAAAGTGAAAGTATAGAATACAGTTGTTTAAGACTGTGTGTGGTGTTTTTAATCATAATTTTAAAAAGAAAAATTAGTTAAGAAATATTTTTATCAGTAATTTTTTCCAATTACTAGACATTCGACCCCCAGGTTGAAAAACGCTGGTGTAATGAGTTTATTTAGTCAGAAAAATACATTTAGACAGGTGAATGTACGTATGAACGTATGGAGTGACGAAGTCGGAGCTTTACACCTGTGAGTGAATCACCTGAGACACATTGAACAGGTGTTTTGCCTTATATTACTTTAACAACGCTTTGCAGAGAGAAGAGTTTTATTCTGAAATGCTTCACTTGATCTGACTCATTGACTTGAATCTGAGTCGACATGTTCCTGCACTTTCTCCTAGTTTCACTTTTTATTTTTATCAGGTGTTTTGTAGAGTTTTAAAGTCGACTTCATCACGTTTGAGTCCAGACGAGCAGAGATCAGAGATTCACTCCGTCTCTATCAACAATAATCTGATTTAGTTTTTAGTTTTAGTCGTATCAACAACAGGAAGTAGAGTAGAGCAGCGTAGCTTAGCGCCGCCTTGTGGCTGCTCTGTGACGATGAGTGAAGTCGATGTCAGACGAGACTCGCTGATGAAGTGATTAAGTTTTTCCTCGTCTGTGTGTGTGTGTGTGTGTGTGTGTGTGTGTGTGTGTGTGTGTGTGTGTGTGTGTGTGTTCAGTCCGTGCGTCTCCCTGTTGCAACAGTCACGAATGGAAACATGAAACCTCCTCAGGTGACCTGATCCACCACGAGCTCTTTGTCCTTCATCCCTCTCTCTCTCTCTCTCTTCCTTTCTTTTTCTCCTCTTAGATCCTTCTCTTCTCTTTCTTTTTTTACTCTACTCTTTCATTTCTTCTCCTCTTTTCCCACCTCTCCAGCATCTTCCTTTCCTCCCATCCCCTCTTCTTCTTCTTCCTCTCTCTCCTCCTTTACTGTCGTCTTCTCCTCTTCTTCTCTTCTTCCTCCTCTCTCTCCATCTTCTCCTCCTCAGTTCATGTCCAACTTTTCTCCTCTTCCTCCTCCTCCTCCTCCTCCTCCTCCTCCTCTCTTCTGATCTGTCGTTCTCAGCTGTTGTCCAGGGACTCGGGGCTTCGGGAATGTCACCATTGACGTCACCCAGCATTCCTCACATTCCCACGCCCAGCCTCGCGTAATAGGAGACATCACACACACACACACACACACACTTTTACTCACACACACACACACACACACACACACACACTCTCTCACACACACACACACACACACACACACACACACACAGAGAGAGCAGCAGCAGCAGCACATGTAAAGGCCACAGAGACAAACATATAAACAGTCAACGTTATGTATAAATACGTCACCGTGCTGCCGTGACTCACCGACTCTCAGAAGAGGAGTGTGTGTTTGTAAACTACACACACACACACACACACACACACACACACACACACACACACACACACACACACACACACTCACACTCATGCAGACTCAGTTTTTTAAAAAACCTTTAACTCTTTTAGTTCATTAAACCCTGAAAAGACACTGAAGAATAATTGGTGAAAGGTAAACGAGGGAGCAGGGAGGAGGATGGAGGGAAGAAAAGAGGTGGAAAGTGGGAGATGGAGGAAAGAGAGAAAGAAAAAAGGAAAGGAAAGAAGAATGAGCTAGGAAGTGACTGAGAGAAGGCAAGGCAAGGCAAGGCAAGGCAATTTTATTTGTATAGCCCGTTTTTACAAACAGTTTGTCTCAAAGGGCTTTACATGGCATCGTAACAACATCCTCTGTCCTTAGACCCTCACATCGACTGAGGAAAAACTCCATGGAAACCCTTTTAACAGGGAAAAGTCGGAGAAACCTCAGGGTGAGCAACAGAGGAGGGATCCCTCACCCAGGACGGACAGACGTGCAATAGATGTTGTTACAGACAGGAGAAGAAGAAGGGAGGAAGGATAGATGTGGGAATAAGGGAAGGGAAACTCATGGGAAGGTAAAGAAGGAGGTGGGAAAAGAGAAAGGAGAGAAAAGGATGAAAGGAGGTGGAGAAAGAGAGAAGGAGGTAGGGAACGACAGAGGGACGAGGAGACAGGAGCGTTGTGTTCATGTCCCGTCTCCATCCTTCCCTCCATCCTCCTCCCCCTCCTCCTCATCTCCTTTCCTGTTCCCTCACTCCTTCCTTATCTCCTCCCTCCTCTCTCGTCTGTTCAGTCTTAAGTCTTTTATTCTTCTTTTTCCCTACCTCCTTCTCTCCACCTCCTTTCATCCTTTCCTCCTTTATCTTTTCCCACCTCCTTCTTTCCATTTTTTACTTCTTGTTTCATCCCTTCTTCCCACATCTATCCTTCCTTCCTTCCTTCTTTTCTCAGTCATTAGCTCATTCTTCTTTTTTGATTTCTAACTCATCCTCCTTCCTTTCCTCTCCTCTCTTCTCTTCTACCTCCCTTTCTCTCCTTTTATCATTTCCCTCTTTCCTCCATCTCTGTCCCATCTTCTTCTTCTTTCACCTCGTTTCTTCTCTCCATCCTCCTCCTTCTTTTACCTTTCACTTCTTTTTATTCCGTGCCCCTGTTTTACTTTTCTCCTCCTCCTCACCACCCCCTTTCCTGTTCCCTCACTCCTTCCTTATCTCCTCCCTCCTCTCTCATCTGTTCAGTCTTAAGTCTTTCTTCTTTTTCTCTATCTCCTTCTCTCTTTCTCCACCTCCTTTCCTCCTTTCTCTTTTCCCACCTCCTTCTTTCCATTCTTTACTTCTTGTTTCATTCCTTCTTCCCACATCTATCCTTCCTTCCTTCTCTCAGTCACTTCCTAGCTCATTCTTCTTTCCTTTCCTTTATTTTTCTCTCTTTCCTCCATCTCCCACCTTCTTCCTCCTTCCCTCCTTCCTGACTCCTCCCTCTGTCCCATTTTCCTCTTCCTTTACCTCTTTTCTTCCCTCCATCCTCCTCCCTGCTCCCTCGTTTACCTTTCACCTCTTTTTTTTAAATTCCTCCGCCCCAGTTTTACCTTCCTCATAATTTCTCCCCCTTCCCCTCCCCCTCTTCACCTCCTCTCCTGTTCCCTCACTAACTCCTTCCTTCCTTATCTCCTTCCCTCCTCTTTTTTATCATTGTGGATAAAAACTTGTTTGGTTTATTCACTGAACTCCTCTTTCTTCTTTTTCCCTCCATCACTCCATCCTCAAACCTCCTCCTCCTTTCTCCTCCTTTCTCCTTCCCGCCATTCTCCCCCTCTCCCTCCCTTCCTCCTTCCCCCCTCCTCCCACTGAGCTGATAGCAGAGGTAGTGTTCGCTTGTTGTTGTTGTCAGGTCAGTTTATTGTGTGTGTGTGTGTGTGTGTGTGTGTGTGTGTGTGTGTGTGTGTGTGTGTGTGTGTGTGTGTGTGTGTGTGTGTGTGTGTGTGTGTGTGTGTGTGTGTGTGTGTGTGTGTGTGTGTGTGTGTGTGTGTTTCCCTGGAGTGTGTGTGACTGAGATAAAGCAGAGTCACATGCCGCTGTCGTCTGGAGGCGGCGTCATGGAGAACTGCTATCTGCTATCACACACACACACACACACACACACACACACACACACACACCCTGACTGTGCCTGTCTGAGGGGAATACAGTGTGTGTGTGTGTGTGTGTGTTGGGAAAGTCCCCGCTTCACACACACTCTGTTTTAAACCTCGGACTGCAGCCGCGCCCCGACGCTGCTTCGGTAAAACTACAATAAAAATAAAAATCAATAATTCATCCTTAAAGCAGAAGTAAGCGATCCCGTCGTTTTGGCTAATGCTGCGTTCCAGGCAGGCTTTTGAAACCGTAAATTACAGCTTCAAGTCACAACTTACGACTTTGTAGCGTTCCAGGCAACCTGTAACTCGTGTTTTTCCGACCTGTTTTACCTGTGAAAGTCACTATAACGGCCACTCGTAACTTCCGACCGGTGAACTCGTACCAGATCGAACTGGTACGACTTCACAGGTCGGAAAAACACGAGTTACGGGTTGCCTTGAACGCACCATAACTTCTTGTCAGCCGATGGAGTTAGCAGCCCCCGCCCTCGTCATGGATCTATTGGTCCTCGTCCCTACGTCACCACATTCAGGCGCATCCCTTGGCTGCGCACAGAGAGGACCGCCCCTTTATGCCGTTCTCTCTCCTCATTGGATAAAAACTGTAGGATACGAGAAAAGTTTTCTCCTGGGCTCAGAGCAGAGCAGAGGGACTGACAGACCCGTGTTTCAGACCAAACACTCTATGTAAGTGATTGCTGTCGGAAGATAGAACTATTTAAGACTTATATTAACACAAAAATATCACTTACTTCTGCTTTAATATATAAAAACTCACAAGTCCAGGAAACAGTAAAAGACGAAAACGCATAAAACACACGACGACACACTGAGGCTCTGAGCTGTCACCGAGGCCTCGTCAGGTCGTCAGGTCGTCAGGTGACATCGTTGTTCTTGATTTCTATGGAAACGAGCGGCCAATTAAAAAGTTTGTCTGAGAGGGAAGGAGCTGTAAATATATTATATACTGTATATTGTCATAATTAAAGGAAAAATGCGGTGACGTTGTGTCATGTTGTTTCCACTATAACTCTGATGTTAACTGTTGTTTCAGTCTCGCTTCAAAAGAACGAGTTCAAAGTTCAGTTCATGAAGATAAAAAATGAACTGATTCATGTTCATGGGTTCAGTTTTAGTTTGTTTTCTGAATAAATAAATAAACTGCTGCTCTTTCTTCTCTCTCCATCAATAAATCACTGAACCACTGAAGAGTCACAGACTTAAGTCACATTTAACTAAAAACATGAACTAATACTGATATTTATATTATTTAACCTTTAAAACGTTGAGTTTTGTTCTGCTAAAAGTAAAAAAAAAACATCAGTCGTTTAGCTTTACTGCATTTAAAAAGTCTGACTATTGATTATATCTAGTAACTATGATGTAATATACAGTAATTGAATACATATCAAGAGCTGTTGATTAAATTAATTAAATTAAAAAGAAAGTTTCTGAAATAAAGTAATTAACATTTACTAAATAGGTGAAATTGATTTGTATTTATTAGTAATAATCACTTTATTGATCTAATCAATATCTCACCTTCTTGTCGTTATTGGAGTTTAATTAAATGTAGTTCAAATACATTCAACCTGATGGAAACACTTTTGCATCTGATTCATCTCTTTGTTTGTTCACAAAACAAACTTCGGCAGTTTTAGATGTGTCGTCTGTACCGTCTGTTACCGTAGCAACATGCCGCTGATTCTGGGCCGTTTCCATGGAGACCGTCCTGGTTCAGGTTCATCACTTCACTTCACTTCATCATCACAAACTGAAACTGATTCATCCAGAGTTCAGAGTTCATGAATCCTACATAACTCTGCAAAAAAAATGTGGATTCATCCGCCGCTGAAAGTAGTGGTAACACTTTACTTGAATAGGTATTCATAAGATTGACATAACACTGTCATAAACATCAATGAATACTTATGACAGCTGTCGTTAAGTGTCATTCGGTAAGTTATGACACTTTTGATGCAAAGTTGACATTGTTTGAGATGTTTTTGTTCTGACAACTTTATTGTTTATTGTTAATTTAAACTGTCATAGCAGACCTAATTGCCAAACTTTATTTAAAATTATGTCAAGTTCTCATAACAAGGACATCTCAAATAATGTCAACTTTGCATCAAAAGTGACATAACTTACCGAATGACACTTAACCACAGCTGTCATAAGTATTCATTGATGTTTAGTACATTCAAGTAAAGTGTTACCAAAGTCAGGGCCGGCCCCTGGCATAAACACTCTACGTGGTTGTTTAGGGCCACAGCCGTTAGGTGGGGGGCCACATGATCAGAAAGGTACCGGGGTTCATCAAGTCATTTAAACATCCTGAGGTCTGCACGTGCACGCTATGAGCTTTATATGTAATGTGAAGTCAATATTCACAGGGTTCCTACGCAAGTATGGAAAGTATGGAATAATATGGAATTTGATTTTATTCATTTCCAGGTCTTGAAAAGTATGGAAAATGGAAACTATTGTATGGAAATATATTTATCTTAATACTTATTCAGTCTTATTCACATTTTGTATGCGCTATTGTAGGCTACCTAGCTACAATCTCCTGGAAATTATTTGGTTACATAATGGCATACAAATTCAGAATAATGAAAACAAATTAATTGCATAATTTATTAGCATGAAACACATCTATTGGCTCAAATGTCACAAATTATTTGAATTTTTTTACTGAGACACTGCAAAAACTCAAAATCTTTCCAAGAATAGTTGTCTTATTTCTTGTCAAAATGTCTAATTTCTAGTCAAAACTAATCTCTTTCCACTTAAAATAAGACTCATCACCTAAAAATTATCTTGTTTTTAGATCATTTGCACTTGTTTCAAACAAATTTTCACTTGAAATAAGTAGAAAAATCTGCCAGTGAAAGCAAGATTTTTGTGCTTGTAATAAGAAAGAAAAAACTTGCTCCACTATCAGATTTTTCTACTTATTTCAAGTGAAAATCTGCTTGAAAGAAGTAAAACAAGCTACTTTTTATTTTAAGTATAATGAGATTTGTTTTGACTAGAAATGACATTTTGACTAGAAATAAGACTCTTGGTAAGATTTTTAGTTTTTTGCAGTGGATGTCCGGAAATTAGGGTCTGGAAAAAGTATGGAATTTGGAAATTTAAAATGTGTAGGAACCCTGTATTCAGCTTCTTTTATCTCACATTTGAGACATTTGGTGAAAATAGAACGGCAGAATGACAACATTTGTGCTCAAAAAGCAATCTTACAAAATTTCATTTTAGATTTGTTTTCTACACTTATCTATTACTGTATTCATATCCTATTTCAAGCACCAAAACAGTTCATTCTCATGACTGAAGGTGTGTTTTCACAAGGGATTTGAATTTTTTTCAAAAAGCAGACCTCAAATTTCCAGCATTTGGCCTAAATTATTTCTTTCTACAGTGTTCTAGGACAAACTGGCCTCAGTGTGCTTACAGCGGAGGTTCTAATATTTAGACATAAAACACTTGAGTATTGTTACATCTGCAAGTATCTTAAAAAGATAAATTTAAGAAAATATGTAAAAGTTGAGAAAATGGCCTCAAACCTCAGAGGGCATAAACACGTCCATCTTTATTTACAGTTGACGAGACGAACAGGAGAGATGTTTTCTGACGCTTTGAGCTGATAAAGAGCGAGTAAATCACGCAAGTGCTCATGGGAAATGAAGTTCACAAGGTGCAGAAACACAAGAGGAAGCTGAAGTCGCTGTGATGTTGGTGAAACAAAGACTCGTTGTGTGTGAGAGAGAGGGAGAGAGGAGGAGGAGGAGGAGGAGGAGGAGTGAAGGATGGAGAGAGTCCAGGGACGAGTGTTTGTCTGTGTGTTTGTTTTACATCAAGTGCCGACGAGACGAATGAAACAAAAAGAGGGAAGAGTGAGAGAGAGAGGGGAGTGAGAAGAAGAAGGGAGGAAAGGAAGGTAGGAAAAGAGGAGAAGAAAAAGAAATGAAAGAGGAGGGTAAAAAAGAGAGAGAGAGCGAGCATGACTCGGTGATGTTTGATGTTTTTGGAGGAGCTGCAGCAGAAATCAGAGCGTCGCCAACAAACGCAGCGCGAGCGGCAGAGATGATGAGGAGCATGTGGTGCCACGGAGCCATCCAAGTCGCTAATGAGACGACACACACACACACACACACACACACACACACGATACACACACACACACACACACACACACACACACACACACACACAATACAAAACACACAGTTCACACTAAACACAAACACTGAAAACACAGAAACAGACAAGATCCTCCCTCCTTTCTTTCTCTTTCTCACTCTCTCTTTTTGTTTTTTTCTCTCTCTCCCTCCTCCAGCTAACGGCTACATCAGCGCCAGGGCCTCCCCGGGCCTCCTCTCCGTATCCAACGGCAACAACAGCCTGGGGAAAGTAGTCCCGGCTAAGTCTCCGCCTCCGCCCAGTCCTCAGATGGTCAACAGCCGCAAGCCGGACCTCAGGGTCATCACCTCGCAGGGCGGCAAGAGCCTCATGCAGCTGGTGAGGAGGGGGAGGGGGGAGGGGGAGGGGCTACGGCAGCCACACTGGGACAAACTAAAGACGGAGAAACGGTTAACACTTTAGATTATTAGGGAACACATATTCACCATTAACTAGGTGCTTATTAATATGCATATAAGTAGCTTACTAGCTCCTTATTAGTCATTATTAAGCACGTATTAACACCTTATTCTACCTCTATTACACCATGAATTAAGATTTTCCCTCATATTAAAGGGATAGTATCATTTTTTTAAAGTGGGGTTGTATGATCTACAAATAGCCCCTAAGTTTTTAATTGCAGTAGTAGACTCTCTGCACTCCTCCCGTTAGCAACGCCAGCCCATAATAGCCCTGCCCAGAGATTTACAACATACAGTGTTGTGAACAGACCCAAAGAAACGGCCTATTTTCACGGCCTAAAAGAGGTTTTACCTGCAATTAAAGTACTTAGGGACTATTTGTAGATCATACAAGCCCACTTTTTAAAAAAATGCTACTATCCCTTTAACAATAATAATACACATATAAAAGAGACATATCAGACTGAGACACAGAAAAATACATTTTATATACGAGAGTGAATCAAAACTTTGTTTATTGACAGATCCACAGTACAGAAATTCTGAGAGTGAAGTTCGCCGAATATTTTAGAAGCAAAATATTGTTGTAAAACATTTTAGAAGTGATTTTAGTTTGAAAACGAATCAGAAAACCTTTATTGTCTCCTGCAAAAAGTGCATAAAAGAAACACAAGTTAAGAAAAACACAAAACATAAAACAAACAGCAGATAGATACAGAATGAGTAGAGACACCTGTAGTATCAGTATGTGTAGTATAAGTATGTACAGTATACATACTTTTTCCTTTTTTAAGATTTTTCCTGATATTAACTCTAACTAATTATGGCTTATTCATTGTAAATTAATGCATTAATGCTACAGTATACTAATTCAGAGTGATAAAGGAGGAATTACTGTTCTTGTACAAGGCCCCAATAAACCACTGGTTATTCACATCATTATTCAGAAACAACAATGCATTCATTTACAATGAATAAGCCATAATTAAGAGTTAATATCAGGAAAAATCTTAATTCATGGTGTAATAGAGGTAGAATAAGGTGTTAATACGTTCTTAATAATGACTAATAAGGAGCTAGTAAGCTACTTATATGCATATTAATAAGCAGCTAGTTAATGGTGAATATGTGTTCCCTAATAATCTAAAGTGTTACTGGAGAAGAAACTTGTCTGTGCAACAACAACAACGTCTCAACATCTGGATCCAGTCGTTCTCCTCTTGCTGCTGTTGTTTCTATTTCTCTTCCGTCTACTTGTTGTAGAGACGTGTAACCGTCCTCTTGTTTTTCACCTCCTTCCCCCCTCCCCTCCTTCCTCCTTCCTCCTCCCCCCTCGGCCGGCCGTGCAGACAGAGGAGGAGCTGGAGTTGGTGAGTGAGGTGAATAGACTTTAGACTTCTTTAGCCTGAAGCCTGATGTGGTGTCGACTCTCTGTGTGATCTCACCCAGCAGCATGAGTGTGACACCGTCAGTCAGTCAGTCAATGCATCCCATTTATCATCAGAGAGAGGAGACGTTGGGCTTTTATTCTGAAGGGCAGATTTCACTTCCTGGATCAGGTTCAGGTTTTTCTGGTTCCTCGACAACATCAACGACAAAATCAGACAACAACAATACAGAAGAGAATAAAACAGAAAGGCGGCGGCTCGCTGCTGCTGTGTGATTACCAGGCGTGTGCCGAGTGAGTCATGACAGGTCCATTCAACAACAAGAGAAAGTTAGAAACACGTTGAAACTATGTCGCACTGCATCATCAATATCAATATTAATATTATATTAATGAATAACTTAATTAGTGAAATAAAGAGAGTCTTTTATTTAATTTTTTATCTAGTTTTATTGAACTACAGAGTGAATTTAAAGAGACATGTGAGTGTCTCATGGAGGTAAATGTGAAGCTGCTGGAAACAGGACGGAGCGGTTAACTGTCAGTCGTCACAAGGTTCACGAAGAAGGTGAGAAAGTTAATCTGTGAGTTTCCCACAAGGTCAAGTCAGTTTTTATTTCTATAGAAACAGTTCACATCAGAAAGTCTCTCAACTTTACAAATGTATAGAAACAACTTTTCAAAATAAGAGAGAGAGAACAACTTTCTCCAAGACTTGATTTGGACTTTCTGAAATAACTGCTCTGGGTATGATCATATCAATAATAATAATAATAATGATGTATATTATTTAATTACCTTTATTTAACCAATAAGTCCCATTGAGATCATAAAATAAAGAGACCTGGTCGAGTTATACATATAAGATCCACAATAAACAATAAAAGAAAGTGTCAGCTACTCCGACACAGTGACTGAATATTCTGTATGATTCTCGTAAAATCATTAATGGATAGAAATGTTTTTAGTTTAAGAACTTGCACAAGTAGATCCAGATGAAAATAACCCTACGTGAGCATCATAAGAAGTGTGGATCAGCAGAATAATTCTAAAAATACATACAACAATATATAAACGACACATATCAGACTGAGACACCGAGAAATACATTTTATATACGAGAGTGAATCAAAATTTTGTTTAGTGACAGATTCACAGTTCAGAAAGTCTGAAAGTGAAGTTGACTGAATATTTTAGAAGCAAAATATTGTTGTAAAACATTTTAGAAGTGATTTTATTTTGAAAATGAATCAGAAAACCTGTATTGTCCCTGCAAAAAGCAGTGGAAATTCTTCTTTGCCGTGTGCATAAAAGAAACATAAGTTAAGAAAAACACAGTTTAACAAAACAGCAGATAGATACAGAAAGAGTAGAAACACCTGTAGTATCAGTATGTATTGTATTATCACTGTGTGTTGCGGTGGAGTCCAGATGAAACCGTAGAAACGGAGCGCGACCAGCTGATGGTCTGGTGCATGTGCATGTGTCATCTGAGGATGTGAAGACGGACACACACACACACACACACACACACACACACACACACACACACACACACGTGCATGCTAACATTGTGTTCATGCATATTTCACTCCCTTAAACACACACACACACACCTCAGAACAAACACACACACCTCACATTGTGAATTCATTCCTCGCATACCTCTACACACACACACGCACACACACACACACACACACACTCACTCGGTGGTGCATGTGTTCCTGTCAGCATGATCCTGCAGCACGGCGTCGCCTCTCATCATCACACCTCTTCCACCGTCACGCCGTATGTATGACACCAGCACCCCGGGCGCCCCCGGCAACGGCAGCGGCAGTAGCAGCAGCAGCGTTGCCGTGCCAACGCCACGTTAAGATGCGAGACACTTTCTCATCCTGCACGGCCCCGATGTTAAAGTGTCACAGAGATGAAGTTGAAACGACCTCATCCTCTTCCTCGCCGTCGTCTCAAACTTCCAAGTCCAAGTTGTTTTTATTTCTGCCTCAATCAGAAGCAGCTTCTGTGTTTAACCCCCCCCCCTCCCTCCTCCTCTTCCTCATCCTCCTCCTCTTCCTCCTTCATCCATGTGCTGCACAGTGAGAGCACATGTTAACTATTATCATCATTATTATTGATGTTGAAAATGGATGAAGTCACGATCGGCCCTGAACGCCTCACGCTCAGACCTTATAAGGAGAGAAAAAAAATACCCACGACCAGGAGCGAGGCCTCAGCTTCATTATTAGATTTAGTTTGACTAAACCCCCCCTCCTCCCCACACACACACACACACATATCACCTCCTCCTCCTTTAAAGGAGACATATTCTGCCCCCTTTTCTACAAATTAAAATAGTTCCCAGGTGTCTTAAAGACCAAATCCCCAAGGATCAAACATCACAGCTCTCTTCATCCTCTCTAAACAGCTCTGTTCAGAACGGCTGGTTTCAGTGTCTGTCCCTTTAAATGCAAATGAGCCACTGCTTGCCCCGCCCCCTTCTACCGGTACCAGGTAGGGGCGGGGTTATGCAAATTCGAAAACGAATAACATCATTGTCAGACAACTGAAGGATGGATTTCAACCTCGGGAGGCTGAAAATTACTGATTTATTTGTCAATTCTCACATTTTAGGGGCTCGAAAAGGCAAAACAAACACCTAAATATATGTTAAAGAGCCTTCAAAAAGTGGCATTTCTATAATATGTCCCCTTTAAAATCCCTTCTATCTAAGTCCTTTTTTTTTTTTTTAAGATCCACTGCAGCAGCGTCCTTCACTTCCTGTTTCCTGTTAACACTCAACTTCCTGTCTCTGTTTCTCTCTCTGTGTTTTCCCAGAATGCTCAGCGGCTAGGAGGCTCCCAGGTGGCACAGTCGCTCACCACCCCGGTGGTCTCCGTGGCAACACCCAGTCTCCTAGCGCCCTTCTCCGGGATGCAGACGGCCTACAACACCGGTAGGAAGTAGAAAATGATTTCTTTCTTTCTTTCTTTCTTTCTTTCTTTCTTTCTTTCTTTCTTTCTTTCTGTATTTCTTTCTTTCTTTCTCTTTTTCTCTATTTCTTTCTTTCTTTCTTTCATTCTTTCTGTCTTTCGTTCTTTCTTTCTGTATTTCTTTCTTTCTCTTTTTCTCTGTTTCTTTCTTTCTGTATTTTTTTTTTCTTTCTATATTTCTTTCTTTCTTTCTATATTTCTCTATTTCTTTCTTTCTTTCTCTATTTCTTTCTTTCTGTCTTTCTTTCTCTTTTTCTGTATTTCTTTCTTTCTCTATTTCTGTATTTCTTTCTTTCTTTCTCTATTTCTGTATTTCTTTCTTTCTCTATTTCGTTCTTTCTGTCTTTCTTTCTTTCTCTATTTCTTTCTTTCTCTTTTTCTTTCTTTCTTTCTGTATTTCTTTCTTTCTGTATTTCTTTTTTCTTTCTATATTTCTCAATTTCTTTCTTTCTTTCTTTCTTTCTTTCTTTCTTTCTTTCTTTCTTTCTTTCTTCATTTCTTTCTTTCTTTATTATTATCACTATTACGACCTTATATTATACCTGAAATATACATTGATGTGTGTTCACTGTGTTGTTTGTCTGGTATTTCACAAGAAGAGGGTTAGTTAGAGTTGGATTTAATTCTATTAAAAATGAGTCAACGATTTTAAAAAAAAAACATGAAGTCGAGTGGAGTTGAGAGAAAATCTTGTGTCATGTTAAAGAAAAGAAAAGGGAGAAAGTAGGAAACGTGTGGATGTGATGAATATTCACTTTGTTCATTGTGTGCGAGCTTCTGGAGCGATTCCACTTCAAAGGTTTCACATTAATATGGATCAGAGCTGATTAATATTGATGCAGCAGAAAGTTGTATGATGTAAAACAATCCTCCTCTCCTCCTTTCTCTCTCCCTCCCTCCCTCCATCCCTCCATCCATCCTTCCTTTCCCTCGCTCTCAGAGTACCAGCTGACGAGTGCAGATCTCACGGCGCTCCAGACGTTCACACCATCCGGGCTGGTGCCTGGCAACATGGCTACCTGGCAACAGCAACAGCAGCCGGCCGTCTCCCAGCAACAGCAGCAGCAGCAGCAGCAGCAGCCACAGCTCCTGGCGTCGCTCAGCAACTTGGTGTAAGCTCCCGTTACATTTCTGATTTTGTACCCAGAACAAACTCACTTGATTAGAGTGATCTGCTCCTGACCTTTGACCTTTGACCCGTGACCTTTGACCCGTAACGCACGGCGCCTGTCAGCTGATTGAGAAACAGCAGCTACTTAATGAAACACTGGGAGCTGTAGCAGCATCACTCCAGCTGTGGTCGATTCATCTTCATGGTGACCTAGATACTCCCCCTCCCCCTCCCCCTCCTCCCCCCCTCAGCTCTGCCTCCCACTGGAGCCTCTCATTTAGCTCAGAGAGAGAAAAACAGGAGCAACGTTGTCACTACAGGAAGTCACTGGTCAGTCAGCTGATCGCCGTAGCTCCGCCCACTCAGGTGTTTTCAGTCTCTGGTCCTCAGGACTCACAGCTTGTAAAACTTTAACAGGTCATCTGTAAGTTTAAAACTTTAATTTCACCTTTAAAAATGAATTATTATTATATTATATTACATTTTAGCAGATTATATTATATCATATCATATCATATCATATCATATCATATCATATCATATATCATCATATTACATTATATTATATTATGACTTTATTAATATTATTTGGTAATATTTTGAATCAAAGAATGAAACATGAAGGATTAAATAACAACTTTTAGGTCATTCAGGGCCATCTATTACATTTCACTTCAGCAGATTATATTATATTATATAATATCATATATCATCATATTATACTATATCATTTTATATTATATTATATTATATTATATTATGACTTTCTCAATGATATTTGGTAATATTTTGAATCAAAGAAGGAAAGATGTAGGATTAAATAACAGCTTTTAGGTCATTCAGGGTCATCTAGTTTCAACAATTTTTATTGATTTTTAGCAGTGAATTAACAAACAGACACACAAACAACAACAAAAAAATCTTACATTTTCTTGGTCGTTCAGGGTCATTTGAGGTCAGAGGTCACACAACAGACACACGCGTTCTGTTTGAGTAAATGAAAAGTTTAAAGTATACAGTATTGATCAGGAGGAAGGTTTCTATAAAAAAAATATTATTTTCTATTTAAATGTTTCTTTTTGTGTTTCAATATAAATAGAAGTGATGATGTTGTGTCATATTGATCATTGATCCCCTGATTCAAAACCAATCAACTTCCTGTTGTGGTGCCTTTAGGTCATCGGCAAAGACCGTATCAATGTCTTGTTGAATCTGTTTTATATTATTACTGTATAGGATGTGATGAAATGTTTGATTAGACAGTGATTATTGGTAATCAATCACACATTTACCAGAGTTTGAGTTGAGTCTTTGTCACTGAGGTGTTTGTGTTGTTGGAGCTCCTACTCTCCCATCAGCCCCCTCTCTCTCTCTCTCTCTCTCTGTGTGTGTGAGTGTGTGTTAGCATTTAGCCGTTAGCGCTGAGCCTCAGAGCTCCAGACTGGGGAGCAGCTTTGTAACGGCCTCTTTGTTTTGTCCCTCCCCCCCTCCCTTCCTTTTTCTCCACAGCATGTGGGGTGCAGAGAAACAGAGTGCGGAGATGGTTAACTGCATCTCCAATTTTGCTGCTAACCTGAGGTGAATGACACGATATGGCACCTAAACGCCTCACGGCTTCGCCTTGTCTCTACTTTTTATCTGTCAAGTTGCTCAAAACAACCCCAGAAAAAAAAAAAAACTAAACACAAACACACACAAGAGGTGCAATTACACGACAAACATGAAATCAAACTGTCGTGTCTTTGTGTTTGTGTGTCGGCTGTGATGCCAGTTGTTGCTTCGCTGTGTGTGTGTGTGTGTGTGTGTGTGTGAGACTCCAGTTCAGTCCTGAGTTAGTTGTGCTGAGATCTGAGACTCGTTGGAAGTGTCGTCGCCGCCGTCACAGAGGAAGACGTCTCGTCGTCTCGTTAGGGTTTCGGCTGTGAAAGTCGCTCTCAGTCGCACGCAGACGCTGAACCAGTTGAACCAACATCTGTGCACAGCTGTCACTCTCAGGTGACACACACACACACACACACACACACACCATGCAGCGCCCGAGCCTCAGATGCACGACGGCCCTTAAACGCATCGCTACTACAGAGAATAATCCAGACGTCGCGGCGCCGAGCTGTCGAAGCTTCTGATAAAACAGAAAACAGTCTCACGTCTGATCTCACTGTGATTTTTACATTATACGAGGAATATATATTATATTACATTGTAGCAGATTATATTATATCATATCATATCATATATCATCATATTATATTATATAATGACTTTCTTAATAATATTTGGTAATATTTTGAATCAAAGAAGGAAACATGAAGGATTAAATAACAACTTTAAGGTCATTCAGGGTCATCTATTACATTTCAGCAGATTATATTATATCATATCATATATCATCATATCCTATTATATTATACTATATCATTTTATATTATATTATATTATATTGTGACTTTCTCAATGATATCTGGTAATATTTTGAATCAAAGAAGGAAACACGTAGGATTAAATAACAGCTTTTAGGTCATTCAGGTCATCTAGTTTCAACAATTATTATTGATTTTTAGCAGTGAATTAACAAACAACAATCTTACATTTCTTGGTCGCAGACACTGAACCAGTTGAACCAACATCTGTGCACAGCTGTCACTCTCAGGTGACACACACACACACACACACACACACACACACACACCATGCAGCGCCCGAGCCTCAGATGCACGACGGCCCTTAAACGCATCACTACTACAGAGAATAATCCAGATGTCGCGGTGCCGAGCTGTCGAAGCTTCTGATAAAACAGAAAACAGTCTCACGTCTGATCTCACTGTGATTTTTTTTTTAAGGCCGACGCCGTTTGTTCCCAACAATCACAGCTGGTCTTTGAACGCATCGTCCAGCTGCTCGGAGGGGGAAAAAAAAGATAAAGAATAAGAGAAATGTGTTAAAAAGGAGAGTGAGAGTAACGACAGCTGTCTGTGTCGGTGTGTGACGGGCTGAAGGTTGTTGTTGTACATAAATATATCTGTGTGTGACTGTCGCTTCCTGCAGCGGTCGACCAAAACAAAACATGTGGGAGAAAAGAAACTGAAGCAGACGACAGATCAGAGATGAAATCAGAGGAAAATGAATCAGAAACAGTTTATTTAGTTCAATAAAAGCATCAGAATCAGGATCAGATACTTTAATATGTTCAGTTTCAGCTGCTTCGTTAAATATGAAGTTAGTTAAAAAGATAAAAATACAACAAATATGACCTTATATTATGAGATCTATGAGGAAACGTAGAACATGTAAAGATACGGGGATGTTGGTAACAAAATGTTTAATTCTCCTGTTTGTCCTTCTGGGTCAAATTGACCCAATCTGTTCCCTTCCTCCATCCTTCCCTCTTTCCTTCCTTTCTCCCTTCCTTCTTTCCACAATCCTTTTTCTCTTCCCTTTTCCTTCCTTCCTTCCTTCCTTTTTGACCCAATTGACCCAATCTGTTCCCTCCCTCCATCTATCTTTTCCTTCATTTTCCCCTTCCTTCTTCCCTCAATTTGTTTCCTTCCGTCCTTCCTTCCTTCCTTCCCTTCGCCCTTCCTGCCTTCCTTCCTTCCTCCTTTCCCTTCGTCCAAAAAAAACAGCAATTACTAAAGAAAACAGTTTGTAAATTCACTGGAAATGGCAAAAAATAACAACAACTAATCATTATTTCCATCTGTAGTTGTATTAAATTATAGATTTTAATCACTAACTAATAATAATCAGGATTTTTATTGATAAGCAGACTTTTAAAACGAGCAGCACAGAATCATGGGAACTCTTCTCTAGGCTCAGACTCTCCGGTTTGTTTTTGATTTCATCCATCCTCCTCTCCCCCTCCCTCCCTCCCTCCATCACACCCTGACTGACACTCTGTCGGAGAGCGTTGCCTTCACTGTCGCCCTCGCTCCTGTCATCTCTCTCCTCTCTGCTTATTTCCTGCCTCTTTTTTCTGTGCGTCGGCCTTTAATTCTCCAAACACCTGTTGACTCTCATCTTCAATCTAAATGTTAATGTCGCGGCCGCCGCCCTGCAGAGCCGCAGAGCCGCAGCTCGCTGTCTGTTTGTGTGTCTGTGTGTGTGTGTGTGTGTGTGTGTGTGTGTGTGGATGTGTTATCGCTCCGACAGGAAATGAACAGGGGGCAACTTTTAGAGACGTTGTCGCCGTCGTCGTCTGCTGCATCAACTGTTGTTCAGTCTGTTTGTTTATGAAACTACGAAAGGATCAAATGTTTCTCTCCTCCGTTCCGTTCCGTTCTGTTCTGTCTGTCCGCGGTGGTTTAAGAGGAAAAATAGAAGAAGTCGAAGAAGAAAAAGAAGAGAAACCACTCGCAGACACTTCCACACGTCGCTAAATTGCTTCCAGGACGCAGTGTTTGTCAGCAGGGCACAGAGCAGCTCAGTAAAACCTCCCCAGACGAATCAGTGTTTTCCCAGACGACAGATTAGAAGCAGAGAGGAGGAGGAGGAGGAGGAGGAGGAGGAGGAGGAGGAGGAGGAGGAGGAGGAGGAGGAAGAGGAGGAGGAGGAGGAGGAGGAGGAGGAGGAGGGGAGGAGGAGGAGGAGGAGGAGGAGGAGGAGGAGGAGGAGGAGGAGGAAGCAGCTCCATTAAACCTCCTGCTGCTGCTGCTGCACAGGAGATAAAAACTGACTCTGAAGCTGCGACATGTTCAGAACCGTCATCAACATCATCTTCATCATGTTGGTCTGCAGGATGCAGCAGGAGATTTTAAAGGGATAGTTCAACATTTTGGCAGATTGGCCCATTGCCATAATCCCTATAGTCACAGCAGTAGGTTCGTTACCTTTAATTGTCGGTGCAAGCTGTTTTTAGAACGGCGGAGCAGAGCCGTGAGCTGCTCAGAGCTACGCTACGGAGGCTAATGGGATTTCTTGGTTTCCTTCATCATCAAACTCATCAAATACACAATCCAACAACTCCACAACGCTCTGGTGGACAAGTTGTGACCTGCACATTCACCACGCTATGAGATAATAACACAACGTTACCAGACAGAGTTGTTTTAGAGGGAAATTCATGCAAAACCGCTAATGCACGCAGTTTTTCGGCAAGCAGTCTCTGCAATTCCCTCTAAAACAACTCTGTCTGGTAACGTTGTGTTATTATCTCATAGCGTGGTGAATGTGCAGGTCACAACTTGTCCACCAGAGCGTTGTGGAGTTGTTGGATTGTGTATTTGATGAGTTTGAGGAGGGGAAACGAAGAAGAAATCCCATGAGCCTCCGTAGCGTAGCTGTGAGCAGCTCACGGCTCTGCTCCGCCGTTCTAAAAATAGCTTGCACCCACAATTAAAGGTAACGAACCTACTGCTGTGACTATAGCGATTATGTCAATGGGCCAATTTGCCAAAAATGTTGAACTTTCCCTTTAACATCTGCAGCTCCTGACATGTCAGCTCTAGATAAAACCACGAAGAGGCAAAGCCGATGATTTCATGGAGTGTAAGACAGTGTTGTGTGTTGTGTTGTGTTGTGTTGTGTTGTGTTGTGTTGTGTGTTGTGTTGTGATCCGAGGCTCTAACTCTTCCTGCAGCTCTAACATCGACACCGTGCGACTGAAGCAGCTGTCGGGACCTTTTGTAGTTTTCTCTCCCAGTGACCGTGAGCGTCCTCCGTCCTTCTGTTTCCCCGCTGTTTCTTCTTCCTTCCTTCTTCTGCTTTTATTTTGTAAAACTTGCTTGTCTCCCCCCCTCCTCTCTTCTCTCCCTTCTCCCTCTCCCTCCCTCCACAGCTTGGCCTCTCAGTCCAACTTGCTCTTTGGCAGGGAGGAGGCTCTCTGCTGGTACTGTACCTTCTACACTTCAGTCACACGGCTGCAGCTCCACGCTTCCCAAAATACCAGCTGCACCGAGGAGCAGAGTGACAGTGACCTGGTGGTGACACAAGCACAAGAACATGATATGAACTAGAAGAAACAGGGAAGTAGAGCTAAAATAAACTGATTCTTAGTATTTAAACAATTGGACAACAGGTAATAATCTATAGTCACAAATCTAATCTACCTCTTATATAACATAATCACCCTATATCTGTATATCGATATAGGAAGATATAGTAACATTTGTTCATGTGCATATACTGAAAATAATATCTATATGAAGATGTTGCAACCATGCATATACAGTATTAGCAATATATTAAATTAAATACATATTTAGTTTATGTTTGCAAGTTTATTTAAACAGCAAACATAACAACTCTATATATTGTATGTTTTGCTTTTCAATGTTGAGATACATTTACATTCTGTTTATAATATCAACATATACTGACAGGTTAGACCTTCATACACTTTGACATACATGTATGTGTGGACTCGACATGTACATAATACAATCCACATAATATGTCATTAATAGAAATGTAATATATGCACATATATTTGATAACATTTTCTAACGGTGACACCCACACAATATTAAAACAAGATATAGCAACACATGAAAGGACTTGGTTATTTATAGAACGATACTGGGATGGTTTTAATATCTTATTATGGATCAGACTTTCAAACTAAAACACAGGCTGAAGCTTTCAAAATAAAAGCAGAGACATGAACATGCTCATCACTTCAGTTTCGACTCGTTCTCATGAGGGAAACATTCACAGAATCAAAGTCAAACACCACAGGTTTCTAAGTGTTTCTGTAAGTGAACTGAACTCACCCCAGTTTCCTCGGAGCAGCAAAGCATTTTGGGAAACGTGGCTGTAAACAAAGCGTCTGCTGTTCTTTCTTTCTTCCCTTCTCTCTGTGCTGTTTGCTGCTGGATGTCTTGTTAGCGCTCTGAGTGTGTGTGTGTGTGTGTGTGTGTGTGTGTGTTGGGGCTACAGCAGCTCTGCTCGCCGCTGCTCGCCTTCATCACTGTCACCACCCGCGCTGACTCGGCCCTTTTTACACTCGCCATAACAACGGCACCGCGCGGCGCCCCCCCTCCCGTGGCACCGCCATCCATCTACCTGAGCCGAGCCGAGCCGGGACAGAGCCGAGCTGCAGGCTGATGAAGAGGCTTAGTGCTGCCTAGGGACTCGTTTATATGTGTGTGTGTGTGTGTGTGTGTGTAGGAGGAGGGAAGGAGTGTTGTGTTTGCACAGAGCTGCAGACCTACATCACCTGAAGGAGACCGACCGTCTGTCTGTCTGTCTGTCTGTCTGTCTGTCTGTCTGTCTGTCTGTCTGTCTGTCTGTCTGTAGCCGTGTCTCAGTTCAAGAGACTTCAGAGAACGCATCTGAAGTCAGATTACGTCGTAGCTCCATGACAAACCCTGTCCCGATTCAAGGTTCCTCCAAATCCGTCCTTCTCTCACGTGTTCTAGGACGACACATCACACCTGCCTCTTTCCACTACACAGTTCCAGCTCTATTTATGGGATAGTTCAACATTTTGTCAAATTGGCCCATTGCCATAATCCCTATAGTCATAGCAGTAGGTTCGTTACCTTTAATTGTCGGTGCAAGCTATTTTTTAGAACGGCGGAGCAGAGCCGTGAGCAGCTCAGAGCTACGCTACGGAGGCTCATGGGATTTCTTGGTTTCCTTCATCAAACTGAGCAGCTCATGGCTCTGCTCCACCGTTCTAAAAACAGCTTGCACCGACAATTAAAGGTAACAAACCTACTGCTATGACTATAGGGATTATGGCAATGGGCCAATTTGCCAAAATGTATATCACTTTCAACTCACCGCTCCATGGATTGATTTCTCACCGGCTTCGTTGTTGAAAACAAAAAATGCACATGTAGGAGAGGAGGGTTAGAGACACAGAGGAGGAGACACCAGACCTGGAGAGTTCAGATTTAAACCTCCAACTCGGCCTTCATATGCATCCTCCGAAGGACGAAGCCACTGAACTGAGACACAACTTGTTGACTGTGTTTGGACGCAGTCAGGAAACGCTCCGAAGGATAGACTGTCCCATTTACCAACGGTTTCCGAAGCCGTCGCCTCCATAGACTGCGTAGGCCGCGTCCTCCGAAGGATCCAGACCCTGAATCAGGACACAGCTCCTTGTCTGTCTTCACCCCCCAACACACACACACACACGTCTCACTCTGCCTCAGTAATTGAGGGAGCATTAGAGACACAGCGCTGCAGATGGCTCATGATATGACATATTAGAACAGACCCGGGGGGCGAGACGCTGTAATTGGGGGCTTCAAATTCACATCGACCGAGTCAAACTGAGAGAGAGGGAGAGAGAGAAAGACAGAGAAAGCACAGTCTGAAAAAAATGCTGTGGAGACGCTCACAGTGCAGCGTCAACAGCCGACGTCTGGATCGGTGACAGGTTCGACACAGCCTCCAGCCAGAGGAGGAGGAGGAGGAGGAGGAGGAGGATGAAGAGTGTGAGGAGGAGGAGGAGGAAGAGGCTGATCAAAGGCTGGTGGCAGGTCGATGCTCAGACGCCGACACAGACGGAAAAAGATGTGAATTTTGTCCCGAGTGTCTCACAGCTCGTTATTTTGTTATGACGACTGAAGAGAGATAAACGTCTGTGCAGAGTTGTTGCATCACTCTCCACATATATATATATATATATTTATATATTTATATGTTTATATACACACTCAACACACACTTTGCCGTTCTGGCCCTCTGAGGTTTTTGGTTCTTATTAACATGAGAGCATCAAACAGCTGCTGCAGATTCAACATCATCTTGAATCAACCGGTGAACTCATCGTCATGTTTAAGGAACTAGTTAGAGATGATCTGAGCTCTGGAGCAGGAAGCAGCTTTAGAAGATCCAGATCCGGTCAGTGACGACACTCAGGTCAAGTGAGATGTTCAAAGATCGGACTTTTCCGTCGGCACCTGAACGTCTCATCAGACCAGACGACGTTTTTTCCTCCTTCTGTCGTCCGAAGCTTCAGTTTCCTGTCGTTTCGCCGACAGGAAGTGAGACCTGCTGTGGTTCGAAGGTCTCTGGATCTTCTCCGAAACACTGCGACCAGAACAACCGTGCTGCGTTCAAGGTCTCTTAAAGGTCCAGTGTGTAAAATGGGAGGTAATCAGATTCTAGTTTGCAGCTCGCTCACACTCCTCCGTCCTGTCTGCAAAGTGACGGTGGCCTCTGAGGACAAAAAAGTTTGTTTACCACGACTGGCACGACTTGGAGTATTTCAGGAGCGATGAGGTGAAGTTTCCTCCTCCTCCTTCTTCTTTCCATCCTCCTTCCTCTTCGTTGGTTTATTTATGAACGTGAAACTCTTGAAACGTGCTCTCTGGTTGGCTGGATTTTCTGTTCAGGCTGCCGTACAAAAATGGCGGCGCAAGATGGCGACACCCTTGCTATATGTTTATACTGTATAAAAGAATAATTATAAGGCTACGAAACCGAACACATTTTATTTTATAGCGATTATACACTTATACTAATATATTCATGGGTTGTAGATTCAGATTTTAACAATAAACCATGTTAATTATTACACACTGGACCTTTAAATCACAGTTCTTCTTCATTCTGATGCAAACACAAGGTGCCTTCAGGTGCAAGGGGGGGAAACGTGCATCTTACCCTGGATCAGGTGCATTATGGGATGTTTAATAACCTCTTTGAAACTCGGCAGCAGCAACAAATCCACAGAGTGTGAAGGAGCAGACGAGTCTCAGTGTTACATGTTGTAATTAGGTTAGCAGCTCGCTAACGCTAATTAGACAGCTCCAACTTTCTTCTTTTTCTTCGTCTTCCTCTTCTTTCTGTCGGTGACATCGTCTCATGTTTTCTCCTAATCGTCGTGTTCGGAGCTGCAGACCCGGGGGCGTCTGGGTTTAAGCGTCAGGAGAAAAAAAAAAGGTGTTCTGGGTAATCACCGCCTCGGGTGCTGTGTGTGTGTGTCTGTGTGTGTGTGTGTGTGTGTGTGTGTGTGTGAGGAAAGCAGCGTTGAACCAAATATTTCAGCAACAGTCGTGTAAAAAAGACAAAAACTAAAAAAATATCTGAGTTGTGATGCAGTTTTTTAAATTTTTTTTATCTAATCCAGATTTTTATTAAACAGATGTTGAGATGCGTTCGCCAGCAGCTGGTCGACTTGAACGCAACACAAACACACAACACACACACACAAACTGAGACTGATGATGACTCTGCTTCTACATCTGCTGTGAAGCCGGTGACCTGTCAGCAGCTTGGACGTTTCCATAGCAACAGACTCCTTTTTTCCAACCGACATGGCGGCGGCTGCATGGCTTCACTGTGCTCTGCTGTGCTGCTTTAACGTGACCTCAAACGTCGTCGTCGTCGTCTCTGTTGTTTCGTTTTTGTGTGGTTTTTTTTGCCTTGTTCACAGCTTCCTGGTGTCGTCAGCTTTTCAAAATAAAAGCCCAGTTTATCTGTTTGATGCATTGTTTTCATCCCTGCAAACTTTTCAAAATAAAAGTCCAGTTTATCTGTTTGATGCATTGTTGTTTTCATCCCTGCAAACTGCTGTCTTATGATGATGATGATGATGATGATGATGATGTGGCGTTCAAGGACACGGCCAGTTGATTCTGACGTGTCGATGCTAACGGCGGCCGTGTCTCTGTCTCCTCAGGCCGGTGGGTCACATCCCTCAGGGCGCCGCGCTGACCGTCAACACCAACCCCAACATCAACATCAAGTCTGAGCCCGTCTCGCCCAACCGCGACCGCAGCACCCCCAGCTCCACCTGCGGCGGAGGCGGCGGCGGCGGCATCATTGGCGGCGGCGTTCAGGGCCAAGGTCTGGTGACGGTGGCGTATCCCGGCAACCTGCGCTTGGAGGCGGCGGCGGCGGCGTTGGCGGGTCAGGGCCGCTCGCCGGTGGACAGCCTCAGTAGCAACGGCAGCTCGTACGACGGCAGCGACCGGGACGACGGCGCCGGGGGTCGAGGTGACTTCCACCACCAGGGCGGCGGCGGCGGGGGCGTTGGCGGCGGCGCCCAGCAGCAGCAGCAGCAGCAGCAGCAGCAGCAGCAGCAGCAGCAGCAGCAGTCCACCATGGTCCTGATGAGACCCCCGTCGGCCGAGCCGCAGGAGGACGGGACCAACGTGAAGAGGATGAGACTGGACGCCTGGGTCACATAGAGGGACGGACCGACGGATGGACAGACGGAGGACGGAGACGTGAACTCTGGCCTGTGTACATGCCCCCACCAGCCCCGACGCCCCCTCCACCCCGCCCCCCCCCCCGCCTGCACACACACACACACATATACAGACACACACATTAAAGGGATACGCAACTTTTTTTTTTCCGTGTCTTGCCTCACTCCCGAGTCCATGACCAGCAGATAGACACCATCCTTTCGACTGTGCGTGCAGTAACAAGGGAGATACGGGCAGAGCTAGCACACTGCTAATTAACTTAGCTCAAACGCTGGAAGTGTATGGGTAATGTTAGCCTGCCTCCACCTAAAGTCATCAGAGAAACTCTTCAGCAACTCTAAACGGAAACCGGCGGGCCGATCTTCGTCTCAGAGCTGACAAAACTCTCCGGTAAGGCATCTTGAGCGGTCAAATGCCGCTAACGGGACGAGATTGGTCAAAACGGAGGGTTCAAGCAAAGACGCTTTATTTTGGTTCAAGCTAGCTACATCGAGGGTAGGTTAGCTTCCTATTTCAAAGTAAAAGCACAAATTCTATCGTCATGGTTTCCTGTATGTAAAGGGCAAAGGGTGTTTTTATTTTGTGAAAGAAACCGGAAGTGCGTTGGTCACAACTGCTAGCTTGAGTAGCGCCAAATTTGTCCGAACAAAATTGTAAACAGCTGGTATTTAGACAAATTAACGACACACTGCTGATCTGAACGGCTACTTTCTCGCCTAAAAATGTTTGAAATGTTGATAAAGTAATATATTTACAGAGTTTAGAGCTAAAATGAAATCAGCTTCTGATTTCGGCTCGGGTAGGAGGCAGGCTAACACTACCCATACACTTCCAGTGTTTGAGCTAAGCTAATTAGCGGTGTGCTAGCTCTGCCCGTATCTCCCTTGTTACTGCACGCACAGTCGAAAGGATGGTGTCTATCTGCTGGTCATGGACTCGGGAGTGAGACAAGACACGAAAAAAAAAAGTTTGTGTATCCCTTTAAACCTGCCATCAATCCACACAGGAGACGCTGACCTCTCACACACACAGACACACACACATCCAGCATGCTAACACACTCATGTTGCACGTGTGGACACTTGATGCACTTGTATGACAACGTGCACACGTATTTGAACTCTAATGAACTTTCACACACAAACACACACAAACACACACACACACACACACACATGAATCCACCAAACCAGGGACTGTTTGTCTAAATAATCACGACGATGGATTTTTAATCAGCTGTAAACCAGAGAGGAGTTAGTGAATGAGTTTTTTTTTTCAATCAGGACACACTCAGAACAAAAACACGCCGCCGGCCTCAGTTTCCCAGCAGCCCCCTCTCCTCTGCTCCTCCTCTTCCTCCTCCTCCTCCTCCTCCTCAGCGCTGTATCAAAGAGTCCAGGTCTTAGTGTTGGAGCTTCGTCCTTTTGTCTCGACTGTTCCAAGTTCTTTTCGTTTTGTTTTGAGTTTTTTTTTCCCCCAAAATGAAGACACTAAAGAGAAAAGAGATGACGTCACCGGGGTTGGCGCCTTCTTCTGGCCCCGCCCCCTTCCCCCTGCTCCTCCTGACTCCTCCCCCCTCGCCCCTCCCTCCAAGTTTCTGCTGAAGCTGTCAGACGGACGAGGAACACGGCGGCGGCGACAGACTTTTCTTTGAATCAGGGACTCAACCAGTCTCGCCCACATGGTGTCAACCACAGATGCTGAGAACGACGACGTGTGTGTGTGTGTGTTTGTGTGTATGGGTTTGTTACCTCAACTGGTTGTGTGTGTGTGTGTGTGTTTTTGTTGTTGTTTCTTTGTTTGTTTTTGTAACAAAGTGATCTGGGCAGAACTCCTCACTGATCCCTGAACACACACACCTGCGATGCAGCAGAAATTATTTTTGTGAAGCGACTCGTGTTTTGAATCGACGGCCGAGGCGGCGGCGAGGTGGCGGCGAGGTGGCGAAGTGGTGAGGCGAGGTACCGTGTACATAAGCAATCTGTAACCTTTGTGGCTTTTTGTGTGTGACAGGGATTTAATAATAATAATAAGGTGTTTGGACGGTTTTAAAAACAGCTGTTAGAGGTCGTACAGTAGAGATCGTATTCAAGTCTATATTTAAAGAGCCAGAGCAGCAGACCACAGGGATTGTACATATATATAAACTATATATATATATATATATATATTCGGCAGGATTATCCCTCAGCGACAACGACGACAAACGAGTAAAACAAAGCAAACAGGTTGATTCTCAGTGGATCGGTCTCTTTTTTAGATTCTTATTTAAGTGTGTATATAAAGTGTAACGTGTCCAGCAGCCAGCAGAGGGCGACGCTGCTGCTGCTGCTGCTGCTGCTGCTGCTGCTGCTGCTGCTGCTGCTGCTGCTGCTGCTGCTGGACGCAGAAAGGGACGACGATCGTAGCCGTGGCGACGTGGACTGTTCACAGTGAGCAATGGGTTGGACTCTGTCACTGATGGAGCACTTTACCTGAACCCCCCCAACCCCAAACCCCCTCCTCCCAATCCCAACCCCCACCCTGACACCTGAACACACTCACACATACATACACCAGGGTTGGACTGATACAACAGCAGGTTTTTACTGTTATTTAATCCTCCAAATTGTTATTTTCAGTCATTTATTACCATCAGAAACTCATTTATTTAGTTTAATTACAACATTTCTGAGAGAAAATGTGAGAAAAGACAAATAAAATAGTAAGTATTACTATTTGATGGAAGGTCAAGGTCAACTTCTCTGTGAAGAGATGAGACTGATAACGTTACTGAACCAGTCAGTTAATGAACATTTGTTGTGCTTTTTTAAACAAATCAAATCACAAAAGGACCAATTCATTCTTAAAATGAATCAGTTGAGGAACATGAATGTTTCTTTTTCTGTACATTTAGTTGTTGATGTGTTTATTTGGATTCGCAGAGTGAAATCTTCTCTGTCACAGTTCAATATTTTATCAACAATAAAAATAACAGACAGTCAGAATACTGTCAATAATAACAACAGTAACAAAAACCCCACTCACTAATAGAATAAATAGGTCGATGTCTCTGTGACCTCACAAACCAGATAACAAGTGAAAAGTCGACATTTACTGCATCATTTTTACATGAAACCACAGTTTCTAGTTCACCTGCAGAGTTTAAAGACACAAAAAATCAGTTCTGAGATGATCACATGGTTCCTACACAAGTATGGAAAAGAATGGAATTTGATTTTATACATTTCCAGGTCTGGAAAAGTCTGGAAAATGGAAACTATTGCAAGGAAATATATTTATCTTTAATACTTATGTGAAGGTATTTCGTATGCACTACAGATGAAATTTAGCTGGTAGCTAATTCTGGTATGGCTGAGAGCCGTGCACTGTCCCTGTTAAATAAACGATTAAATGCACTATTAGCTACAATCTCCTGCAAATTATTTGGTAACATAATAGCATACAAATTTGGAATAATAAAAACAAACGATTAATTGCATAATTTATTTACATGATACACATCTAATTACTCAAATGTCACAAAATATTTGAACTTTTTTTACCAAGAAGTCTGGAAAAAGTCTGGGATTTTAAAATTTCCAATGTGTAGGAACCCTGTGATGAAATCAGTGAGGTCACCGTCAATATTTATTGTGAGGTCATTTTTTGTGGGTTGAATTATTGAGTTATGCCAGCGAACGTATCAGTCGGACTCTAAACACACACACACACACACTGATTTGCAGACACAAGCCAAGGAAGTTCCTCTCTGAGTAAAAGCCATGAAGAGTCTGGATGAAGCAGCTTCTCCTGCTCCCACCTGTGTGAAGGAGTGTGTCTTGTTTCTCTTTTTCTTTTCTTTTTTTTTCCTTTTCTTTTCCTACGCTGTGAAAGTGGCTCTGGGTGGAGGGCGAGGGGGGGTGAGGTGAGGTGAGGTGATGTGGGGTTTAGTGGGTAGATCTCTATAAAACCCCACAGTGGTCAAGAGTGCAGATTCATGTATTTATTTTCCTAAAAGCTCTGTGAGCCGCGGCCGCCGCCTCGTTAAAAGCTTTCACAGCCGCCGCTCATCCTTTAATGACCGGCTCCCAAATCCACACACTCCTCCACTCTGGGGTTTTTATACCTCATCCTCCTCTTCCTCCTCCTCTTCCTCCTCTTCCTCCTCCCTCTCACCCCTGTCATTCACTCACCCACCCCTCTCTCTCTGGAAACTTCATCACACACACACTCCTCTTTCTGTTTACTCCGTCCAGACGGCCAAATGACAACTAGTCAAATTATTTTCGGGTCATTTCCACACACACACACACACACACACACACACACACACACACCCCCTCCCCTCTTCCTCGCCCCTCCTCCTCATCATCATCACACACTAATACTCACTCCATCTCTGGTTTCTCATTTTCCCCCTTCCCTCCGTCTGTCGCTCATCATCCGACGAGTCTGAGCGTCAATTTTACTTCTTTTTTTTTTCATTATTTTTTAATTCTGAGCGAGTGGCAGTGAGTGAACGTTACCCCCCCTCCTCCTCCTCCTCCTCCTCCTCCCTCCCACCCACGCTGAGTGTAAACACTTTGACTGTTATAAGACTGTTTGTGCCCTGAGCTTCGAACAAACAAAAAACAAAAAGAAAAACTCAACAAAAAAAAAAAAGAAACAAGAAGAAGTCGACCGCGCACGCAGGTTTCAGGTGGAAGCACTGACTCGTTCCTCAGAGCAACACTAGGGGGCGCTGTGATCACAAAAAAGCAGAAAGACAAAGACAAGACAATCGTGCTGAGGAATAGTTTTGCCCCTCCTCCCTTCTCCTTTCACACACACACACACACACACACTGCCCCCCCCCTCAGTAAATCGGATCGATTCTTCCTCCTGTATAATGATGTTTAGAAAGTCTCACTCACTTTCCAGTGTTAATTTGTGCTGGTGACAGTCTGTTTTAATTGTTCTCTGAGAATTGATATTATTATCATTATTATTATTATTATTGATTAATTATTGATGATCGTCATGGTTACCACAGCTTTTACCGGTGGCGACTGACATGATGATATAGAACTCTGCGGTTTTTATTTGTTTTGTTTTGTTTTTTTGTGTAGGTTAGACATGTTTTTTTTGGAATTTGATTTTATTTTATTATATGAAAATATTCTATAAATATATTTTTGTTTTCTCTTGTTAATTTTTTTGTGGGCGCGAGGGCGGGCGGGGGAATGGGGATTTGTTTTTGTTGCTTTCTTTTTTTTCTTTTAAAAAAAGGGTGTTACTAATGTTGCACGATTTTTATGACATGAAACAACACAACACAAGCGTAGTGATATTAGTACGTGTGTGTGTGTGTGTGCGTGTGCGTGTGTGTGCGCGCGCGTGTGTGTGTGACCGTGGACGGAGGCGCTGAACGAGTCGACCGCGACACAAAAAAAACAAAAAACGACAAACAAAACGCTTCAATGCTGCAATTTTGAGTCCAATGTACAAACCTCTTTTGTCCACATGTTGTTATAATATGAAGAGGGGGTGGGTGGGGTATTGAGGGTGGGGGTGGGGGCGGGGGAGGGGGTGGGGGCAGTGTGACACGTCTAACTTATTTCTGACCAGACACAATGATGTCAATGCATGGGCGTTTCAAAAACAAGAGAAGAGTGAATCATGTTATAGGAAATAAAATGTAATATCCACACAAATATACATCACACAGAAATACATTTAAGAATAAAAAATAAAAAAAAGAAATTGAAAAAAAGTTTAAAATAAATTATAGCTAATATATTGTGTTCGGCTAGTCTGCTTTTTTGTTGTAAAGATAATTTTTTTGTTGTTTTTGGAGAATGATATACAATTTGTGTATATTTTCATAAATAAAGTATGCACTGATATGTTATTACAAATTCTATACTGCTTTTACAAAAAAAAGTGTTTGTTATTGTACCAAAGTATCCATTGGTCCCCTCTTACCCTCCTCCCTCTTTTTGCGTATGTTTTACCGTATTTTATATATTAAATAGACAAGTTGACCTACAGACAAGTTGGACTCTGTGTCTCCTTGTGTCTCTTTGCTTGTGTTTCCCTGTTGGCACCACTAGAGGTCGCTGTGGTGTTTGGTGTGAAAGCTGCAATGAAATGAAGCTTCAAAAGCAGGAGCTCATATTTCTACAAATTCTATATATTATATTATATTATGGTAAAAAGTCAGCAAGTCTCCAATTAACATCTTGAATCTGTCTTGTTATTTTTTGATGCATTAAGGTTATAACAGACAAACAGCAACATTTGAAAGGCACCGCATTCTAGTTTCAGAAAATGTGCTTTTATTGCATTTGACTAAATCATAGCCTGACCATACATGGCATTGTTTGTATTTTTTTTATCTTCGCCTGTGAGAATGTCATGTTTTATAAATAGTTTAATAAGATATGCTTCATACAAGAACAATGACTCCAGTAAACTCCAGAATATTAATTATTATAAGTCATATTTACTTGTTATCACAAACTCTCCTGTGCAGCTTAAAGTCCTCCAGACCCAATTACTTAGTTAGTTTAATAGGAATTTATAGTTCATTAAAACAAAACAAAAAACAACTCTCTACATGGAAAACTGGGGAGAAATGTGAGTAGGCTAAACTCTTTAATATGAGATAAGTTAAAAGATCGATATCAGTAATAATACTACTACACTGTTTGTCCTCCATAAATAGTTCATTGATAACAATAGTAACAGTTGTAGGTACTGACACTTGGCTACTATCTTGCGTAGCTACCAGCTGCCAGTACTCTGTAACTAAAGTATAAATACCTAACTATAGCTTAGGTAACAGCATAACTGTTTAAGTTTACGCACCTACGTCCTTGGCTCTGATTGGCCAGTGGAGATGTCCATCTACAAGCTACAAGACGTTAGTAAAGCCGTGAAAATAACAGACTTTTTTCTTGTCATGCATTACATTGACGCTCGGTGTCGGTGATGCTCCGCTGTCTTTCCCGAGCCTCCAGGAGTGAAACCTGATGGATCCGGAGAGGTGGCCGCCATTTTGGAAACAGGAAGCTAACGAAAACAGATATAGGTGATGAAAATACACCAGAAAAACGAGTGGAAAGCGACAATATTTACTCTGAAAATACCCTGTACTTATTTTTGTGACCTTAGTGAGTTCATCAAATGAAGGGATGGAGAGAAGATCCAACTAACAGGTAGGCTACGATCCACACCGCCATCTTGGTTCTCCTGGTATTGATAAATTATATTCATGTGCACATTATTTGCGCAGACTGAATGGGATATTTGAATTCTAGAGACTGTAAGCAATGTTACAAGGTTAAGATTGAATAATATTGACAGAAATATTTACTCAGAACCTTTTACATTCAGTACACAGGCCACTGAGTGGTGAGTGGTTCTTCTAATCTACAGCTTTACAGGAGGATATAAAAGTTGCCGGTGGTGATACATGGAGCCACTTCAGGCTCAGATCAATAATTGATACTTAAAAGAGAAATAGTCTGATAGATCTCCTCCTCCTCCTCCTCCTCCTCCTCCTGTCTCCACAGGGGACAGAGCTGCTGATGGTCTGAGACAAATCTGTGACTCTTGGATGTGTAAATAATATTGATGGAAACTTCCCCTGGAGCCGGAGGAGGGGGCAGGAACACTACTGTGGTTCAGTTCAGTCTCTGAAAGTATACATTACAAACACATTAAAGGGATAGTTCACCCTAGAATGATATTTCGCTCATTATCTACTCACCCTCGTGTTGACTAAGGGCTGGAAGAATTCTCAGAGTCCTCCGTCCCTTCTCTGAGTTACAGGGGGTCTTGGCGTAGCAGTGCATGTCCATATAACGGTTGCAAAGGGACACCAGAGCTCTTCGTAAAAAAACACACACAAAAAAACATCCAAATACCTCCATGATGCTCGAATGTAATGTCCGTCTTGTGCTGAAGTCCCAAATTGCGTAATTGTCCCGAAAAAAATTAAATAAGTCTATATTTTAAGCTTGTTTGTAGCGGAAGCTTCTCGAAGCTCCTCTTCCTGGTCCGTCCAAATCTCGCGTGATTCGCAGTAACCGCACTGACGCCGGCGCAAATCACGCGAGATTTGGACGGACCAGGAAGAGGAGCTTCGAGAAGCTTCCGCTACAAACATGCTTGGAATGTGGACTTATTTAATTTTTTTCGGGACAATTACGCAATTTGGGGCTTCAGCACAAGACGGACATTACATACGAGCATCATGGAGGTATTTGGATGTTTTTTTGTGTGTGTTTTTTTACGAAGAGCTCTGGTGTCCCTTTGCAACCGTTATATGGACATGCACTGCTACGCCAAGACCCCCTGTAACTCAGAGAAGGGACGGTGGACTCTGAGAATTCTTCCAGCCCTTAGTCAACACGAGGGTGAGTAGATAATGAGCGAAATATCATTCTAGGGTGAACTATCCCTTTAATCAATAAATTGTCCAAAAAAAAAAAAAACACATTATGAAGACAGAGCAGGATTTGTAATAGATCTGTTAAACCACATCTTGTAAAGATTAAACTGTAACATGCTCATTTCTTGGAGATAACTCGCATGAAAACAATTTGTCCTCTTTTTTCCCCCTCTTCATCTTGACACCAGGCGTCAAAACTCAGAATCAAAGAACAATTATTTTTCTGATAATTGGGTAAACAAAGCTTTGCCGTGTCTGCCGGGCTAAGAATAAGTATTTGGTGATCACAGGAAAACTGCACATGTCAACTTTAATCACCAGCAGACGACAAAAGAGGAGAAATAAATAATTTCCTGCATCTTTTCAAGTCAGGCAATTTGTTCAGGTCTTTTTTTTTTGACAGGCGACCAATGAGAGAGCAGGTTGGTTGGTTTTTAATTGATAAAAACAAAATTACTGATAAAAATACATTTTAACTGATTATTATTATTTTTAAAATTATGATTAAAAACACCACACAATGTTACACAACTGTATTCTATACTTTCCCTTTCTCGAATATAAATCCAGTTCAAATAAAATGCAGCGTATAAAAATATCTGAGCTGACGCATCTTGATTGATCACATTACTGATCACGTGATTGGGCGTCGCCAGAAATTTGTGATGTCAAAATGAGGTCAAGAGCCAAAAACGGTTGGGAACCACTGGTTTAGTCTAATCAACAGTTACTGTATTGTAATGAACTACCTGTTTTCACTTCTGTGTTGCATCACTGAATATTACACCACTACATCAGTTACAGCTCAGTTTTAGGAGACATCGTTTGGTTAAAATTGTGTTGATTTAAACCATCAATACCAAACTACTGTTAAAAAAAGAAAAGAAAAAAGGAATGAATAAAGGTCTTGAATTCCCCGGTTGAATATTAATGTGTTGGTTGTGTCAACTTTAACCACCAGCTTTCATGGTTTCAGCAACACTAGAGTGTGATGTCGTCCGTCAGTGGTTGCAGTCGGCTCTAAGCGTGAGACTGCAGCCAAACATCCAGTGACTTCACAGGTTTTGCATGATGTGGCAGTGACTCCCACCCCCCCAGACTAGGGGAGACCGGGGATGGTTGTAACACTTTTTGTCTCAGCTCCCATAACTTGCAGAGTGTTTATGGTAGGGCTCCCACATTTTGACACAGAGTCCCCTCATTTGTCCACTACAAATAGCAGTGCCCTAAACTTCTGAAAGTTGATCACAGAATTCACTATTTGATGTCAAATGCAAGGAGTGCCCCTGTTACAACCTATACCCCGTAACAGTGAGATTAAAAACTAAAAACTTAGACCAAACCAAAAAAACATGCATCTATGTAAGTTTATTATTGTGCATGTGCCACAAAGCATCTTCCTGTGTCAGTTTGAACAAAAAAAACTCATCACTGACAGCTAAATGAAGAACAGTGTCAGTGGTGTGGATACTAATATTAGAAAGCTGTCTTATAGAACATCTTGTGATAATGATAATATGATGATTTGTTGCTATGTGCCACTTATGCACCTGTGCTGTGCACTTTGAGGTTAGCCACTCTACATGCACTTTATGAGGCAGCATAGAATGATGATGGGTATAATGACGAACTGTGTAGGTATTTTTACTGTTTCTTATTTATTGTATTGTTTTTGTATGAATGTCTCTCACTGCGAGCCAAATTTACCTGCGGGTACAAATAAAGCAATCTAATCTAATCTAATCTAATCTAATCTAATAATACTGATCAATGCTGAACACATGTATGAATGGAAACCTTCAGCAGGAGGTCGGAAGCAGCTCATAGTCCATGTATAATTCCAGGAAAGATGGTTGACACTTGATGACACTTACTAAAACAACAAAGGTAAAAGGTGTTAGCCTACAACCATCCTCACCTCTGTCAGCCACTGTTTGGCCGGTTGTACCAGCACGGTGGTTTGAAATAAACATTGATGAAATTACTCACATTTTACCTAAAACCTACTCTTTCTTCTTATATAAGTTACCTAATTCAAACTTCAACAGTATCGATACGAGTCAAAATTTAGACTTGGTCCAAAATATTAGTTTTTGACCTAAAAAAATGGGGTGGGTACACATGATATTGGTCACATAACTCTAATGTTATCTCTTATTGGTGATGCTGTTAAACCATCCCTTTGTTACAACCATCCCCGGTCTCCCCTACCCCGGCCTGTTGGTGGGGGCTGCAGGCCGTCAGCTGGCGGGGGCAGGCAGTGTGTCCACCGCTTCACGTCTCAGACAGACACACACTCCTGGCTCAACAGGCGGTTAATAATACACACACTCATACAGCTCAGTTGCTGTCCAGCTGGACAGTTCGAGCATTGTTTGTCAAACAGTCTGGTCACTTCCTGTCGCTGAGCGATGGCTGTAGCCTTTTTTTTTTTCTTTCTATGACTGATGTTATCTTTTTTTAACACTGTGACTGACGAGTGGAAAAACCCTCTGCAGTGACCTCTTTATGCTCAGTGTGAGTGTGTGACATCTTCCAAACTGAGACGTAGCGTTAGCATTAGCTTGAAGATTTTTTTTTTAACAAACTTTATTATCACATTTGAAACATACAAACATGACATTATACAAACATGAAACAACACTAAAGTACAGAGAGCGCATAATACATATAGCAGAGCTTGATAAAAATAAGTAAATGAAAAAATAAAATAAAATAAATAAATAAAAATGAAATAATAAATAAATAAATAGATAAATGAATAAAAATTAAAAATACAATGTATCCATATGCATAACCAAAAGGATAATTATAGGGTTAGGGTTAGGGCCAAATCATGAACAATAAAGAGCCAGAAAATAAATATATGCAAAAATTGGAAAACAAAAAGCATTAGCTTGAAGATGCAGGAGTGAATTTACAAAAATATAACAGATATTAACTGGATAGAAAGGCGTATGTTAATGTTAACAGCATGCATGCATTGTGGTTTTCACAGTGCTGGATGAGACAGAGAAGTGGTGGAGCGGTTGTATGACTCATGGTCTTCCTCTTAGCCTTCGTTTGTGCGCTGTGTGTTGTCATGGGCGTGGCCGGTCATACAGCTAACTTAATTTCCTCACACTAATTAGATTACTGTGTGGGCATCTGCTGGCACACAGACACACAGATGCACAGCAGCAGAGGAAATAACACACTTCTGCTTCTGACGACTGAATGCAACCGAACCCTTTTAACAGAAAACAGGTTTGTTTTTCTATAAGTCGAATTCATATTGGATCACGAACCACGACTCTGCAGTTTCCTCTTTTACATTTGTCATGGTTGACACCCCTCAGAGATCTCCAGGAAATACAAATGCTTGTTGTGGCAGTCCACTGACATAACGGTGATAAGTGATAGTGGAAATACATGATAGCTTGAAATGTGCTCCACACCTTTTATATACAAGACCTTATTGAAGAAAACCCTAACACAGTCCAGAGGTTTTGATAAGAATCAAGTTTTAATAACATCATCTTAGGGCACCCTCCTCTGCTGCGTATGGAGAATGAGCCCCTTCTTGCATAAAAACAGTGTAGAAACAATGTTTTTTATTTACAATCTTCTGTTTCTCCTGCTCTAAATGATTTCAGCAGAAATGTGTTCATGTTCCTTTCTGAAGTGGTTTGTCTGATTAAACCCAGAGGAACCCGCTGGGATCTTTTAAAGAAGTAGAAGCAGATATTTCACACTGACTTTCTGGCCTTGTGATTTAATTCACCACTGAATACTAATAACACAGACTGAAGCATCAAAGACAGTTCAGTTGTTGGTCAGACACTGTTCCTGTCTCTTATTTACAACATTTACCATCCTCACCTCACCCTCACCCCCTTATAATGAGACATTTATCTTCCAATCAGATCAAATAAAACCCACAGAGTGAAGGGTGACACAGCAACATTTCTCAAACACATGATCGGGAACTCAAACATCCAGGTCAGGACCTCTGCCGATACTGTCCTCATGAAGGATTAGAGTCTATTCACGAGCCGCTCCCGAACTGAGCGGCAGCTGTCGGTCACAGATTGCACACTCCAGTGCAACCTCTGCTCTATTTTAATACAGGCTGGTGACCGATGACTTACTGAGCAGGATTTGATGGTGCTGTAATGCAGTCGGATGCCTGAGGCCCCTGAGTCACCCAGATAAATACTAGAGGAGACCGAGTGTTACGGTGGGGCAGATGGATGTTGCATGCATCACCTGTCAAACTGCAACAGGAAGCCAATGATTCTGCTTTTTTATCATGATCAGAGATAACCTGAGAGGGGACAGCTCTTTGAAAATGATTTAAACTCTGAGGGACCAAATATTAAAGGTGTTCAGAAAAGAAAATTGAATTTGAACCCACTGTGGGTCTTAACATTAGTGTAATAACTCAAATATCAGACAATGTAGCCCAAACTTTGTGCAAAACTCTATTTTCGAGTAAATCCGGGATGAAAGTGGGGTAGTTTTTTTTCGCATTGGATAATGCAGGCGCACGAATTATGCGCCACGTTGCTTCATCAGCCAATGCTATTGGATCCGTCAATCAAACGTCTGAGACACATACACACACACCGAGCTCGGACTTGCCCCAAACATCGAATATTCCGACCAATCAAATTAGTTTTCTTTACTTGGGTAAACTCGTGTGGCAACTTGTGGAAACTGGTAGAAGGAGGCGCGACAAACAGGACAAACGGACGTTTCTGAACACCTTTAAGAGTGCTTTCACACTTGGATCGATTGAAGACGTTCGGAAACGGGGAGCGGTTTTCATCAAAGATCGGTTAGGGCCGTAAATATAGGCTATACAAAAGACTCGGATTGGGTCGGGTCTGGGCTTCAACCTCGATTTGGACTGTGTCAGATTTTAATTTTCAGCCCCTTTGAGACCTCTCCTCCATGGATTTTATTACTTTTTTAAAAATTTCTGACCAATAAGAGAAGAGTTTGTTAGCGCATGGCATTTGTTTACAACTTTGGACCATTTGGAACTGTTAACGGCCCCAAATAAAGAAGACAACAGTTTAGTATCGATTTGGTTGCTGAATTGGAACAAAGCAGGTGTGAATATGCCCCAGGTGTCTAAGAAAGGTTGAATCAAGAGTGGCTGGACCTGGTTGTAGATGGGGTGTTGCATCTCATCCAGAATCTATCTACAGACAAGTCTGGTTGTCTTGGACTCAGCTTTTCTTCGATAAGAGAGTGAGAATATCTATTTTAAGTACTTCATCATTCCTAATCAGCTCTTCTAGAGATACCTGTGCCTTTTCTGGTATAGCTCGAGCTCTACAGTAGGAGAACCCAGTGGAGATCCCACTCAATCAATCACACCAATGACATGAGGAGTAAATCAATAGAGAAGAGATGACGGATGGCAGATGGCTACCGGAGCACACATGTGCACACACCACCACAAAGAGCTTAGAAAGGTTTACGTCTCTCCTAATGGACCCACACAACCACACCTCCCCCCCATATTAATGAACTGTGGCAAACAGCCATTGGTCACGGGTCGATCAAAGAAGAGAGTTGATACCCAGTGTGTCTTTAGCAATTTTGCTGCAATACTTATTTATTCCTGTGAGCTGAATGCCTTTTGTACAGAAGAACTAGAGCACCAAGACCCGAGGATGCACCAGTGAACACCAGACCAATCAGAACCACCAGCAATGCCTCAAAAAGTAGTAGATGGGACATCAGACATCAGAACAAGGATGGTCTGGTTTTCTTATTCATCTTGGTTCGTGGTGGTTGTTTGCCAAAAGTGTATTCTAGCTGTGCCGATAAGTCACCACAAACACAACAGTGCTTTTATCAGGAGCTCTGCCAGGTTTTGTGGTAACCAGGGAGCTTGTTAGTGAAAACTTGGCACACAGCAAACACGTGTCGTTGACGGTTGGTTTGACCTTCGCTAATAGGGTTTTACTGCATCAAGTTGCCAATGAATAAAATGATTCATGCAGACATCAAAAGATCCCTCCAACCCCCTCCATGATTTATCACCAATATGGGCCAGAGTGTCTGTGCCAGACAAACTTTTAACTACACTAATTCCCTGCATGTTTAAAAAAGACAGCTCAATGACTTGTTTTAATCGACTTGTTCGGTTCATGCCAAACTTCTTCAACTAGGATCTTCACTAAAACATTAAGTTTGTTGTGCTGTATTATACCATAAACATGACGACACAAGACTCAACTAGATCATGCTGGATAAAAAAAAATGTAATTGACACATGCCTTCATTTTACTTTATCAAATAGTCTATATTCCACAATATCCAATAAGTGAAAGAATGCCTTTAGCAACCAGGAATCACATTAGGATTTTTAGATTTTCTCATACAGAAACTATAGATCAAATGGAACAAAAACATTCACTGATTGCATGAACTAAACAGACCAAAAAAGCTTAAATTAGAGCCTAAAGTTACCACAGATTCACAGCTGTGTGTTGGAAGTGTTAATATGTAGGTTGCTCAACACTGAAACATTATGTTTCCCATGATACCAGTTGATATTTGGAAGTGAATCAGAATTTGAATCTCATCTGTTGCGGCCCTAATCCCGAGGCATTGATAGATCGTATGACGGTGTCTTGGTGGGACATGCCTATTGATGGGTGGAGAATAGGAGCATGCCAGACAGCTGCCGTAATACCATTCCAGCACTTTAGCCCTCTCACAGTGAATAAGGCTGTCTGTGGTTTCCTTCCTACCCAAGCTCTCATTGGGCAGATCTGGCCAGTGAGGAGGCGAGCACCCACTAAAATAGCCATCATTGTTTGGTAAAACTGACTAATGAATGATGGACGGGGGGTGGGGGAGGTGGGGAGGGTGAAAGCGGGAAAGGAGAGGAGCTGAGGTCACACATTGTTCCCCCTTTCGGTCTTTTTCTCTGGACTGTCTCGTGGGACGGCTGTTTGCTAGCGGAGGGCCCCGGTGCTGCTTTGTTAGCTTGCCTGCTTTGAGGTCAGTGAGTGAAGCTGGGGTGTTGCCAAGTCCAAGCTCACATAAACGCACAGACACACACAGCTTCACAGCCTTCGTCATTGTAATACCCCAAAGGAAACAGGGATGGAAGCTCAGCCAGCAGCTGGCTGCTTGACCTTGTCTTGAGGATGCAACTGCAGAGGGTTTTTACTTTTAGAGGCGTGTCTCATCAATCATTACCGGCCAGGTCCCTCTTTTAAGGAAACCGGCATTCATCTTATTTTCACCGACAAATGCCTCCTCTGGGTATTTGGTAGCAAAGGTGTTGCATGATTCATTTCATGTGATTCTGTAAAATTACCACTTTAACACTTTATTTTACAGGTCTATAATTTTGATAAGTTCCCTGGAAAGAACATTGTAATTTTGTGTCTATTGAGGGAAAAGGTTTAATTCTTTTAAAGAATGGCACCATCTAATTCTCAGAGAAAATCAAAGTGTAACCTTCTCCATAAATGCTGTTGTGTGTGCTTACAGGCACCTTTAACCCCATTTTTTCACATTGGTTGTCGGCACAAAAGACCTCTATGTGACACTAGCAAAAGACTGTGGTAATTGAACTGTATTTTCCCTGTAATTAGCATAACATTTTATAGTTCTATCCAGGACAATTAGAGAATATTATTAGAAAATGACACACCGGTAAAATGAAGTCGCAATAAATCAGCCATAAAGTGGTGGATTTAGGCCATCACTGATTTGCCAATATTCTTTTCTCTAGGAAAAGCTAACATGATGCTAACACCAATTCACCAGAGAAGTGATAAGTGGAATCTGTGTGACTGTCATTCAGCTCTCTAGAATAGAAATTAACTGTATTAGTTTGTGTATTTAGGTGATGTCAGTGTGTGAGGTGCACGGTGTGAGAAAACAAGGAGTCAACAAGGTTCAAACAAAGAGACTGTATTACATAATCTATTGTTTATTCTGTAATTGTACCGCAGCATTAATTTCGTGGATGGAAATAAAATGTGAAACTAGTTTGCTCACTTTTCAGACCAATCAAATAGAAACAAAAGCATCTGTTTATTTATATGGGTTATCCTTAGATATCAACTTTTATAAGCAAGTCATTCGTTCACTCTGAGTCAGCTGTCAAATCAGAGAACTCACAAGCAGAAACACTAGCTGCTCTTTTGATACTCTACAAAGAATTCTACCCTTCTGGCGTCATTGATTTCCATCAGTCAGTAAAATCAGATTAAGCAGCAATCAATAAACCCTTTGACATTCAAATGACATTCTTTGTTCTGTCTCCATGCTTTCCCCACATGCACAAATTCTCAACCTTTCTTCACATGCACACTAAAAGACTGAAAGACTAAACAATTAGGAAGTAGAATATGATTAGTCAAATGTGGTGGTACAGTATAAGGAAACATGATGAGAGCTCTGTATCTTTATAGACAGAATTGGCACATTGGTGGTTAGCGCCAATGAGGTGCGCACCAAGGCACGACTTTGGTTTTCCTAGTATATGCATTCTACAGAAACTAGGTTTACTTTGTCTAACACTGATACGGTCTAAACAGGTTCACCTAAAACTTCTTTGCTTCCTTATACCGTTTCCTCACCAGATGACCAAGATTCACCCTCAACTTCAGACTCCTCAGAGTGGACCAACTCCCCCTCAACAGCACTTCTACACAACAGCTGCTTGACCTCAGAATGCATCTGCCCCTGTTCCTCTTTAGTGGTCAGGACTTTAGATGAGTCAATATCCACCCTGGAGTTCCCGTTAATCACGTTTGGGTTTTCTGAATGCTCCCAAAATAGGTTGTCGGCAAATCCTAGATCCTGATCCTGATTGGTTTGCTCAGATGCCTCGTTACGTGCATCATCTGGTTGATAGGTGGCACCAGTCTCTAGGGAAGACACCCAGAAGTCACTCTTCAAACTAGAGCTGAAGACACCATGCAGGCTGTTGTCTTTGCTATTTTTGTTCGCTGATTCTGTTGAATCCTTCACCGCAAAGATATCATGTTCATCAGGAGCACTGTCAGGGGAGATCTCATGGGCTTCCTCTCTGCACATCATAACACCTTCATCAGAGCCTCCATCGTCATGGAGGTTAGATCCGGGGCCATCGTCACATTTTTGATCATGTCTAATCTGAAAGTCTTCACTCGGATTCTGTAGGACTTCCCATTCACCTGTTTCTGGAACATTAGGGAATGCCTGACAGTCCACAGCCTCTTCACCCGGATGTTCTTGAGGATCAGGTTCCTCTACAGAAGCAACATCTTCCACCTCAGTGGGGGCAGCTGCAACCTGCAGTTTTTCCTGTGATGCTGAGTCTGGTTTTTCTGAGATGAGGTTGAGGTCTTCTGTCTCAGGCCTGCAGATTAAGTCACTAAAGCCGGCACAGTCCTCTGTTACATCAACATGCGTCACCATGGATACATTTTGTTCATCCACTTCCTCTCTTTTGTCTTGAGCACTTGTATCTTCTTGCTCAACCTCATCAGCCAGAGTGTCTGTTTGAGGCATTACCTCTGATGAATCAGTTGAACAGAGGTTCTCAGGAGGCTGATCTGTAATTGTGTTAGGAGATTCAAAATTGCTCAGGTCAGGCTCTGCACCATCTGTTTTTGTTTGTCCATCCTCTTCTTGCTCAGACTGCAGGTGTAGCATCTCCTCACTCTCGGTGACTTGCTGCTGAGCAAAGTGAGCACTGTAGCTCTCTGTGGACAGGTCTTCTAATTCCTGCTCCACAAGTCTGTCTATCTCCATCTGCTCATCATAGTCTACATTTGTGGCTACAGTGGGTTTGGTTAATTCTTCAGTTTCTTCATATCTGTCAGTGTCTTGCTTTATCATTTCTTTCACACTTTCTGTATCATTCAGTGACGTAGCATGCTCACTTACAACTTCCCTGTCCTCAGTATGGGCATATACCAGGTCATATTCCTCATCCAATGCTTCCCCTTCAACCTCTTCGCACAGATCCTCCATCGTTCCAAATTTCTTTGACTTTTCTTCGCTCCATGTTCCACTTCCCATCTCTACCATCTTCTTTTCCTGTTCTCCCTCACTGGACTCGCTCTCCTCCATGTGAGAGGCCTGAGTGTTGGCATCAGTCTCGTCACTTTTGTATCGGATCAGAGGACGGGTGTCGGCGAGAGTGTTGTCCTGAGCGTAGCTGTCACTCTCCAACTCGGTCCTCCATGAAACACAGACATTTTGTGAGTCGTCCTCCTCATCGTCTTCCTCTTCTTCTTCTTTGTTTGGCGGTGGTGCATTCTCTTGGTACAATGCAGCATGGTCTTCATCATCATCTGCTTTTGTGTCCATCACCAAGTAGTCCTCTGCTTGTACATCGTGGACAAAATCCTTTCTTTTTTCATGCTCTGGTTCTCTTGCTGATATGTCTTCCTCTGGTTCGGCACGTTGTCTTTCCGCTTCATCGTCTTTGATGCCATCGTCTGTTTTCAAATCAACCTTCCTCTCAATCACACTATCCCACGTGTCCATCTCTTCTCCATCAGGGTACAACTTATCCTCGACATCTGTCTCATTTGTTCCAACTAAAGAAGAGTTGACCTTATGTGTTATCTCACCAATGTCGCCATTTGAGCCGTTTTCTTCTCGGCTGAAATCTGTAAACTGAGTGAACTCACTTTCTGCATTCTCACATTCAGACATTGGACTGCTGGTCCTGGATTCAAAGGTTGGCTCAAGCACTGCCTCGGTTTCAGAGTCGGTCTCCTCTTGCACCTGCTCTACTGCTTTACCTATGGACTCTGTACTTCCCCATGCTTCAATTGAAGCATGTGGCTGTTGCACACCATCTTTTTTAGTTGGGCCTTCAATAGGCATGTCAGTGTCAGATTCATCGGGGAAAACACAGGCCTGCTCTGACATTCTGACGTGGTACAGTGTAAGGTTGGGTGTTGTCAACTGATGGTGAATAACTTCATCTTTGAAGGGCGGCTCGCTGCTGAGGCCAGATTCGACCTGATTACTGACGACTGACTCCACAACTGTTTCCTCAGGAGCTTCATCATCATCAACATCCCTCTGGTCCTCCTCGTTTTCATTGGCCCCCGATGCAGCCTGAGTAAAGGACTCCTGCTCATTGGGAGGTGAGAGAGGCTCAGCATAGGTGACTTTCTCATGAACCTCCTGTGGTCGGAAGTTTTCAACAGCCCCATCTTGTAATATTTTTGGATAGGGGGTTTCCCATGTTGCTGACTTGGTTGCCTCTTCCTCGGCAGGTTTGTTCGAAATCTTTGGTGTTTCGTTGAAAGTTGCAGGTTTTCTGTTAAAGATCGGGGTTGCAGGTATTGCTGTTGGTGCTTTTCCTGTTATGGCACGGAAAGATGAAAGGGAAGTGGTCTTGTGGGTAGCAGACGGCTGGGTTTGGTAATTCTTTCTAACTGCTCGAGGACAAAACGCCACGTCTGTGGAGGAAAAGAGCAGAGCTCATGAATACACAATGGACTAATCTACTGTAATATTGACTTGCTCTGATGTCTGAATATACTGAGTCTAAATGAACCAACCACATCCTCATACTGTAACTACGCTGTCAATATACTGCATCCTGACATATTTGATGTCTTCACACTGAAGACAGAAGACACACTGAAGACAGCGCTGACTAGCGCTTCAGGTAATCCCTTATAATCTTAACGTGACAGAGTTGCTGTGCATTATTAAAACGCATGTTCTCCAAGGAGCTTGGACACTAATGGGGTAATATTGATTGTCATTTCCTTTCACCATTGTCTAAGTTACCGGAAAGCAAAGCCATATGGCTCAATAACCTTAGGGGACTCTCTTGGGTGGCTTGCATTACAGGACCCAAAGTGCAGAGCTCAGCCTGGTTAGCCACACCCACCCCCCTCCACCACTCTCCAGTTTAACTAATGTGATTACAAATGGTCTCAAACATGTGCCCCACTTTTAGGGGCTTTTAGTTAAACAAAGTGATATTACGCCTTCACAAAGGGTGCGAATGGAAATAAAGGAGAGGACAGTGAGGCACTAAACACTGCAGCAGTGCAGTCCCTGACATTGTGCTGATGTATGGATATTGTTTGTTTATTTGATTACCTGTGATGGAAATGTTTCGTGGCTGATTTAGCAAAGAGACGCCCCCACCGAGGCTTTCACTGTCCAGTAGTGCTCTGCAGAGACAGACAACAATAGAAACAGGTTAAATCTCAAAGTCATATGCAGTCTTCTGGAGACGTGTAAATATATATTATTATATTTTATTTATATATTTTATATTCAGGATTTGGATGGTGCTATAAGAGACACAACGCCACACACAGAGCGGTGCAGCACGAATGGAGGACGACTTTTGTTGCTCTTGAGCAGCATGAACAGACTGAGTCTGTTGTTATGGTAATGAAGGAAAGGCCTTGCTATTGAGGAGCCATCTGCAGCACACACACACACACACAATTGACAGCAGATATTATGAGCAGCCCATGCAGCACTAACGCCACTGTTTGCATTCACACATGTGGATCACACCAATCTCCATTCCAACACATACTCCTATAATTAGCTGCATGTTTAACATTTTAACTTTTTCTATCTGCATTTCTTTACAAGATGCTGAAATACCCCAGATACACAACATAGATAGAACACATAGAACAGTTTCTTGTGCAGTGAATGACATTGAAACTTGTCCTCTAGTTATGAACCCCCCCACACCCCCATCTCGCTCCCTCTGCTGTTATTCTAGACTCCCATAGCTCATAAATCGGTAGCTCTACACTGAAGGGTGAGGGTCAATATTTTGAGGAGGTGGGGGACGGAGCAAGGAGACGCCACCACAGCTCTATAATGGATAAGTTACTCTGTCTGAGGACAACAAAGGCTGCTGTTTCAATGAGATACCTAACCTTTAGCCCAGACGGCTGCACCCGCTCCGGACCGCTCTTTATTTGTCGGATGGATGGATGGATGGATATTTGCGCTGTTACTATTGCGCTGTTTGCACTATAGTGTTTCAGTAGGTTAAACTAATCACCTAAATCAGAGCTGACATAGTGTGATATCAGCTGAGCTGGATGTATTTGGAGTTTCACTGGTGCTGTGATCTTTAGTTATCAATATATGTATATCAAAATCAGTAACACTTTATAATAGGTACACACTATTAAGCAATAGTTAAGCATCAAATACTGAATACATCATTTATAACACAGGAATACTCAGTATGTAGTTTATTAACACAGTTAAAAATGTTTTACTCAGCAATAAGCACTAACTGTATTTATAAACTACATACTAATGAGTATTCATGCGTAATAAATGAAGAATTCCGTATTTATTAATGCTTAACTAATGCTTAATAGTGTGTAGCCTACTCATTATAAAGTGTTACCACCAAATCCAACCCTGAGGCACATAAGCTTCTTCCACCTTGTATTTATTGTTTAGTATATGACTCTACATACTCTTGCCACTCCATTACATTTTTGTTCCATTTAATAAACTTGAGTTCCTGGTATTGGGTTGACAGTGTCAGACAATTGCATAATTTCTTCCTTCCTCTTTTTTAAATACGTCTTACTGTATTCAAAAGATGTTGACATCCTTTGAAGCCAGTCATGAAATGATACTGCAAATATGTGTCAATCTAATTTCTAATCAATCCTGTGGATATTTTCTAAATGAACTGATAAAGTGTTTAGTCTTTAAAATCCAAATCATTTAGCTTTACGTATGCACATATAATATGAAAATGTCTCTCTTTGATTTTGATCAAACGTGCAGGTGCCGTTTGCCATGTTGAAATCAACACGAAAACGTCTTGAGAAGCTTTAGTGTTTTACATCTGAGCAGTTTCCCCTTTTTCACTAGAGCGTGATGACAAACCACCAACACCACGCACAAAGAGTCAAGGTAAAGAGTCAAGGCAAAGACTTAATTACTCAGTACTCCATCTCCTTTTTCATATTCACTCAGTAATCTCAGTAGAATGGTTCTTTTTCAGCCATGGATCACAATACAGTATATTTGACGGAAATAGTCAAACAGTCAATATCTGAATCAATCAAGCATCAACAAGATCAGTGTTAAGCAAAAAGCAATGTGTTGCAAGCATTTAAATCTGATAAGAGTTTGCAGAAGCAGTGTCGATACTGTTAATATTGTGTTGGAATATTTTGTAATAAGTTATCAATACAGTACCATGCCATCTTTTGTATCACTGAGGCCTAGACACTTCCGAGACATTTCTTCTTCTTTTTTTAACACTGTCGATGGTTTTACAGTACAGTACATGCTCGTAATTATATCTTATCATGTGCAATACATGCCAAGTCATCTTCAAGTGTTAAACCACCCTGTGGTCTCATCAACTCCGTCAAGAGACAATAACAGTTCATCACTTGCAAAAAGAAGATCCTGCGCGTGGTTTTCACAGTTACTGTCCATGTAGCACTAATCATATACTGTACACTAAGGTTCCAATGCGCCTTAAACTCAAAATCAACAATAGTTCTGACACATAAAACTTCAAAAATTCTGCTTGTTTTCATAATAAATAAACCTTATGTGCTGTTATGGGCCTTATGCTAAGCTAGGCTAATCATGCACCATAACCAATGCATGGAACTTTGGTAACACTTAATTAACGTTAGGCATTAATATATAAACTAATGTGTTAATTAATGCTGAGTAATGCATACATAATGATATCTAATTACATTATTTAACTTTAACTTTGAGTAGTAAACATTAATTAATTGCTTACTAATAGGCTACATTAATGAATGTGTTTCCTAATCCTAAGTAATACATAATAATGATTGTTAATATATCTGTAAACAGTTCATTAATGCTTAATAATGTACTAACTAACTAACGTTAATTAAAGGACCCTTATTGTAAAGTGTTACCGGAACTTTTAGTTTTATTAACGTGTTTAATGTTTTGTACAAGGGCAGAGATCCTGAGTCCATCTTGGAGAGGAGCATGCTGGGTGTAGCCCCCCAGTCCCACTCCCCTCCAAAGCTGTTGTGTGATTAAACTCTTCATTGAGGCTTAGGAATCTAATTTCCTGTGTACCTGTAGGTTGCTACCTCCAGACCCAGAGACATCTTCAGCTGCATCAGGCCTCGGTTCTCCTGGAGGACACGGTCGATATGCTGAGCCACCTCTTCTCTCTCCACCTCCAGCCCCTCCAAGTGGGCCTGCCAAAACAGGAAGTCAAACAGGAAGAGGAAGCAGTTAAAAAAAGCCATGAAAGCATTCTCACACGGTAGTATGCAAGGAGGAATAAACATGTCTTTGTGTTGCTAAGAAGCAAACGTCGGTGCTGAGCTAAAATTACAGCAACAATGTTTTGCTTCTTTTGCTTAAGGTTCGACCTGCCGCTCTGGCTTAGTGTTAGACAGTCCAATGTTACTGCACAGCCAGAAAGTAGCTTGGATTTGGGTGTTTCACCTCTACGACCCCAATGTGAACCAGAACTAATCCCAACAGGCTGCGTATATCATTCATATGAATATGTAGCTCCCTATAGTCCCATTCACATCCAGGTCTTTTCATTGCATGAGTGCATTAGCATAGTGCAAAAGGACAGACCCCCGCGGGACATCACTAAGTCTTCAGTGGGACATCTTGCAAATTACTAAAGAGTGTATAAATATTTGCCAGGAAATGAGATATCAATAGAAAACCTTATTGTAGTAAGAATAAGAGAGATCGTTTTGATGACTGCCATGCAAAAGGGAGTGTGTCTTAACCGCATTTGGTCTCAGAGGCGATCTTGCTGATTATCACATGTTCACATCCCTCTGTGGTTTCTAGCACTGTTATTTTAAACATGTCTATTTTGTACTATGTAAATGTGATGCTGACCTTCACTGACTGCACATTTCTTGAGTAACAATGGCAGATGAGTGTGGGAAAATTTTCATGTGAGAAGAAGTTGCAAAATTATTGTCAAAAACAAAAACCAACAAAAAAAGCAGGTGTTTTTTTTTGTTTTTTTTGCGTGTCCCTTACTGTACATAGATATTGTAACATATTGAAATGATCAACACCCAGTGGTCATTATCTTATTCATTCATAGAACTGAATCATTCTTGTCATTTTTAATGTCACACTGCAAAATCTTTGTCCTTTTTCTTGTCAAAATGTCTCATTTCTAGTCCAAACTAATCTCTTTCCACTTAAAATAAGACTCATCACATAAAAATTAACTTGTTTTTAGATCATTTTCAAAACTTGCTCCACTATCAGATTTTTCTACTTATTTCAAGTGAAAATTTGCTTGAAAGAAATAAAAACTGTCTAAAAACAAGGTACTTTTTATGTGATGTTTCTTATAATGAGATTTGTTTTGACTAGAAATTACATTTTGACTAGAAATAAGACAAATATTCTTGGTAAGATATTTGAGTTTTTGCAGTGCAATACCGACAATTTGATGATGAGCACTTTGGGTTCTGACCCATTGTTTTGTGAGTGAGTATTTAATCACTGAAAGGATATTTTAATCATAATGCTCCATAAACAGATGTTATAAACAGGATGCTCTGCACTGACCTGGAGCTGCTGGACCTCCTGGCTGTGTCTGTCTCTCTTCTGCACTGCACTCTTCTCCAGATGCAGCCTGACGTCCTGAGCTGAAACCATCTCCTTCTCCAGGGCTTGGAGCCTCAGCTGGCTTTCTCTCTTCTCTTTCTCCACTTGGGTCAAACGGCCCCTGGCCTGGTTAAGCGACTCCTCGAGCTGAGCCAACTGGCCCTGGTAGGCCTCCGCTGCCTCCTGCCAGGCTCTGCTGGCCCTCTGGGAGAACTCCTGCCCCAGCTGTTGGAGGTTCGGTGCCTGGTGGTGGCTCCGTTGGGCCAGCGTGGGCGGCGTTGTGGCTCTGGAATGGGTCAGCGTGGCCTCCAAGTGGGCCACATCCTCCTGATGGGTTTGAATCAGGAGTCTCAGCTCATGCTCCAGATGACTGACCTTCTCTCTCAGCCAGATCTGCGCCCTGTGTTCCCCCTCCAGCTCCTTCCTGCTTTGCTCCGCCATCGTCTCGGCCTTGACGTGGGCCTGAGCCTCCCTCTGTCTCTGCAGGTCCAGGGCTTGGAACTCCTCGGTCAGCCGGCCGACCTCGAGCTCCGTGTGGACCCTGTCCCTCCAGGCTGCGTCCAGCTCCAGCCTCGTTTGCCGCAGCTCTTCCTCCAAGCCCTTCCTGCGTGTCGAAGCTCCATGACGGCCGCGTCTCAGAGCTTGGATCTCCTTGGCGAGCAGCGAGTTCTCTTCCTCCAAGAGTTTGACCCGATTCAGGTAGGTCTCCAGGCGTCGGTTCAAGTTCAGCATCTGGTGCTTCTCCTCACCCAGGCAGCTGTGGTGGTGGGAGCTTTTATGAACACCGTGCAGCTCCATGTCAAAGAGGTTTGGCAAAACCAAGGCCTCGCTCAGACAAACACTGATTAAGATTTGGCAGCCAAGCGAATCTGCAAGTCCAGGCCTGAGTCAGTGTGTGTGTGGAGAGAGAAAGAGAGAGAGAGATGGGGGGGGCGGTGAGGGGGTTCACAAGAGTGAGGCTCCCGCGAGGATCTGGCACTGTGGCTGCCAGCAGTGGGCTTCCCTTTCATACTGGAGTTAATGAAGGGGCTGGACACATGGACAGAATGGGAGGAGGGATGGGAAGGGAGGAGACTGAAGCCTTGGAGAGGGAGGAGAGGGGATGAGAGAGGATGGGAGAGAATGGTGAAGGAGAGATTAGATGAGATGAGATGGAGGGGTAGGTGGAGTAGTGGGGCTGAAAGAGATGGGAAAGGGCAGAGGGAGGGGGTGATGTCATTTCCACGGTTAACTCTTTCCGCACTGGAAGTTTTATTGCAGTGGAAAAACCTCAGTCAATCAGAAGACATCGGAGCAGCACCCACTCAGTTTGACAGTATATCACAGCGAATCGGATATGAGATGAATGTAGGCAGCAGTTTTTTATGTTGCAAATGGAAATAAAAAGTAATTTGAAAAAATAAAAACATGCCGTCGTGGTGGCACAGCTGCATTAAGGCAGAAAAGCATACAATTTTTAACCCTGTTTTAAAGGCAATCAAGTTAAGATTAAGCTGCATGTTGCATAGTGCAAAAGGACAGACCCCTGCGGGACATCACTAAGTCTTCAGTGGGACATCTTGCAAATGACTAAAGAGTGTATACATATTTGCCAGGAAATGAGATATCAATAGAAAACCTTATTGTAGTAAGAATAAGAGAGATCGTTTGATGACTGCCATGCAAAAGGGAGTGTGTCTTAACCGCATCTGGTCTCAGAGGCGATCTTGCTGATTATCACATGTTCACATCCCTCTGTGGTTTCTATCACTGTTATTTTAGACATGTCTATTTTGTACTTTGTGAAACTATGACGCTGACCTTCACTGACTGCACATTTCTTGAGTAACAACGGCAGACGAGTGTGGGAAAATTTTCATGTGAGAAGAAGTTGCAAAATTATTGTCAAAAACAAAAACCAACAAAAAAAAGCATGTTTTTTTTTTTTTTTTTTTACGTGTCCGTTGCTGTACATAGATATTGTAACATTGAAATGATCAACACTCAGTGGTCATTATCTTATTCATTCATAAAACTGAATCATTCTTGTCATTTTTAATGTCACACTGCAAAAACTCAAAATCTTTCCAAGAATATTTGTCCTTTTTCTTGTCAAAATGTCTAATTTCTAGTCCAAACTAATCTCTTTCCACTTAAAATAAGACTCGCCACCTAAAAATGATCTTGTTTTTAGATAATTTTCACTTGTTTCAAACAAATTTCACTTGAAACAAGTAGAAAAGTCTGCCAGTGAAAGGACGTTTTGTGTGCTTGTAATAAGAAAGAAAAACTTGCTCCACTATCAGATTTTTCTACTTATTTCAAGTGAAAATATGCTTGAAAGAAATAAAAACTGTCTAAAAAGGCATGTACTGTAGAGAGTGTAAGAGTGATAGATCTATATATTATAGCATATGAGTTGCAGACAACAACTATTAGAACCAGTGTTACAATTGTAAATTTGTGAACTGGTGCGACGTCTCGAATGTTTAGGGGAAGGAACATGAGAAACAGAAATGAAAAGTGTTAATTGTGACACAAAAAAAAAGAATTTACTCCCAAACTCACAACGTTACTCAACACTGTCAACATACTCAACATCCTTTTGCTGTAAGTCGTGTCTTCTGCAGAAAATGAAAGAATCAGAGGGTCAAGTTGTGCGTCAAACTACAAAATTACAAAACCTGAGTTCAGGTGAAAACATTAGACTGAGTATGAAATTTCAGCTGAACACAGACCTGCTCTTATCGTGTGTTAAAAAAAAGCAGAAGCAAGTGGTTAATTTGGTTGTTCTGTCTAACATGAGTATTACATGAAGGCATGAGCTGTTTGTTTAGCTATGAGAACTTCCTCCTAATTGAGTTAATAATTAAACTGAGCCGTATGTACAGAGTGGAGGAAATAAACAACATAAATCTAACCAACAATACTGCATTAATCACTTTATGAGCCTGGTGTGGTTAGTATGGGTTTGCTGTGATGTCAGGGAAAAGTATACAGTAGTCTGACTTCCCCATCTCCACCTAGTGTATATGTCACAGCACTGCAACAGCTCACCATCACCCAACAACAAGGTGACAGCTCTAACACATAAACATACATGTATCAGAATAACAAGAGGTAGCAGGTAAGTTAGACGAAACAGAAGAAGAAGCATGATCGTTTTTAATCACAGGAAATGTGACCTCCACATTGGTTGTAAGGAAACTTCAGGGTATAACAGACGTCCTCCAACCAGACAGAGTCGGAGCCACATAATCTACCATAATGAAAACAGTTTACCAAGCTCAAGTTTGAGGAGGGACTTCGCCCGAGGTAATGTTCTGCAACTGAGCCTGGCTTCCAGATTTAAAATGAGGTACCAACCGACAAATACAGAAGCTCTCAAGATCTGCTTTTATTTATTGTGCGCATTTGTTGAAATATATTTGGTTAAGTGTCTCACACTGCCTTGAGAGCCTGTTCACCGTCCTGCGTCACTAAATATATATTTGAGGAAATACAAACACTTCTGCTTGGCTGCAAAGAACACAGTAATACTAAATATAACAGATGTAATCTTATAAGCAGTTGTAGTGTAGATATGTTGTCTGCAGCTTTCCAAACCCGGCACCAGTACCACATACAGTATATATTCCAGATGTTCTGGTGTTTATCAAACCAAACTGAGAGTAAATCAGTCACACTAGCTGACACAGTTTATCATTGGAGCCCCTTTCACTTATAGTGCAGGTCTTCATCAGCTCACATATAGATGGATTTAATACCTCAGGTAATTAAAAACACTTTAAGCCTTTGGATTTGAATTTCATATAATCAAAAGGAAGAAAGACTAGACACTAATGGGAACTTATAGGGGGCAGACAGGGACAGAAGAGGCTTTAAAATCCCCTGGGTAATCAGTTCAAGAAACGTGCAAAAGTGTGGAAGCTGTTTTTTGTAGCAATTTGAAGTTGAAGGTGCACAGTCATTGTGAGGTTGCTGCATGTTGCTAAGTGATTGCCTTTACTTTTTCCTTCTTTATATTTCTTGACTTATGTGCTTCTGCTGTTTTTTTTGTTTTGTTTTTTAGCTTGCGTTGGCTAGGCAAGGCAAGGCAAGGCAAGGCAATTTTATTTGTATAGCCCGTTTTTACAAACAGTTTGTCTCAAAGGGCTTTACATTGTTGGGCACATACTGTAAAGTGAAAGTGAAGTGCAGTGCTTCCTGTCCTTTGATTGTATGCAAAACAAAAACGAAACGAAAAACCAAAAGTCTTGGATTGGAGATTGCAAAAGCAAGTACAGTAGGCAAAATAGTTTGTTGACTTATATTAACTTTACAACTTAATAATATGCAAGTGTCTAATAACACATACTGTACAGTATATAACCAATAGTTCAATTATCTGTGGACTAGGGGTGTTAGAACAAGCAAACATCTCCCCAAGGGAAGCTAATGCTAACAGTATGTTATTTGGTTGTCACATCTGTTTTATCCACGGGAAGTCACTGTTCCATCACTATATTTATCATTTAGAGTATCATATAGTTCCATAAATCTTCTTTTATTTCTTCCATTCCTCTCTATAAACAAACCATTTTCCACAGCCATGGGCTTCTCCATGATAACATCTGGATTGATGAGGAGTAGAGATTTGTAAGCGCTAAATTCACAAAAATAGACTCAGGGTTAATTAGCTGCTTGTCATTACCACCTGTGTGTTCCTTTGTCTGTGTAATTACAGCAAGTTAGTGGCTCCACAGTCTGAGTTTGGGTTGGTCTAGGGTTGATATCGTCAGCTTTTAGCCTCGGTTTTGCTGTTTCACATCATCAGTATTGCTGAAAAAAGATTCAAGGTGAAAATCTAATTGTCAGTCATGACATGGAGACCATGAATGTGCAATTTAAAGTCATACTATTGGCTCTGAGAGGAGGCCTGGCTGAGAAAACACTCACAAACCACAAATATCCCACATGCATGACAGT
>NC_140922.1:31788259-31922768 GCF_045865225.1 Trachurus japonicus | reverse complement strand
GCAGGGAAGTTTGCACACATCTGATTATGAAAAGGAAGAGAGGATACTTCCCTAGCAGCACAGCATGAGACAATCTACTAAATAAAGACAAACAGTCACACCTAACCGGACCTCAAACCCACTGACTTCTCTGGGAGGGTTATAATCTGTAGACTTTTATACTCGTCTTTCAGTCTTCAGAAAGTCACTGGTGAACTTGATGCTGTGTTCAGGATGAAGAGAAACACTCAGCAGCCAACCGTCACTTTCCAAAACAAAAATGTTTCTTCATCTCCAGGTAAGATACTTTCTAATCGAGCAGTTTTAGATTCATTTTCAGCTCATCAGACTTTTACCACTCTGTTGGAGTAACACAGAAAATAAGAGCTCATTTACTGCAGATGTTTAAACACTGGTGTTTGATCTGAACTGTTTCAGAGGAATGTGAGGAAGTCGACTATGTTAATGCAGCAGTGAGCACTGAGAACAACCTGCCCGCCATCTTAGGTTTGTTACTGATGTAGTTTACTTCATATTAATTAAATTAACCCAGACACTCATTATGAAAATGATTAATACATATGATAACGCTAAGGTTTGAAAATGTGAAGGTTTACAGTCCCTGTATATTCAGTATTTCAAAAGAAGGATGTTTCTTTTCTCAGGGTTAAAATCCTCAAACTGAACCTTTGACTGTTTTGAAGCTCACAGCTTATTTCAGCTGAATTCTTCTTGTTCTGTCAGATGAGAAGCCTCGCTCCTTAACTCAGTCTGTTCCAACAATAGCAGTGAGCTGGGTGATCCTCTCTGTAATCTTGGCCCTTGATATCTACTGTGAGTAGAAACTCAGCTGTGAGCAAACATGTCCACGTCTCTGTTAATGCTCTGATACAATGATTCTCTGTCATGTTACACAACAGTGACAGCTCTCCTCTCCTTCCTGTGTTTTTGACTCTAGTTACTTCTGTCATCTCTGAAAACAACACCAAGCTGACTGAAGACAACCAGCAGCTGATCTTAGAGAATAAAAAGCTGTTGGAGCAGTTAAAAGAAAACCAAACAGCTCTACGGCAGGAAAATCACAATCTGACAGACGACAACAACAGACTCAGTTCAGAAAACCAAAACTTGACACAAAACTTAAATAATCTCATAATCAGGTTTGAAAATCTAACAGAAGAATTTTATCTCTCAGAGCTCAGGGTCACAAACCTGGTTGAAGAGAGGCAGGGGCTGAAAACAGAAAACAAGGAGCTGGAGACACAGAGCAACAGCTTAAAACATCAAATACAGGACAAGGAGACAGAGTGGATTCAGTCCAACGTCACTCGAGCTCAGTGGAGCATCAATGCCTACTGTCCCATAAAAGATACCAGTATGTTCAGATCCTTTTAATTACAGACCAAACACAATCACTATACAATAATGTTGTTATTTAGTTTGTCTCTGTTGTTACAGGAAGACAGTGTCAACCTTGTCAGAAGGGTTGGTTACATAAGGAGTCCAGCTGTTATGTATTTATTAACCCTGAACCTCCAGGACGGAAAACCTGGACAGATGCTCGAGAAAACTGCAGAGGAAAGGGTTCAGATGTGGTCATTATAGCTGATGAAACAGAGAAGGTAATGAGAAAACTTAGGGAATATTGACAACATCTTAGATGAAATAAAAATACATTTTTGTAGGACTGAAACACAGAGTCTGTAGATCACAGTTTATTTAAATATATCTGAGAAATGTGCCTCTATTGTCCTCAGAGAGTTGTCAATGATGCCAGTTTTGAACCCAATGGATTCTGGATTGGTCTGAGAGTTGCAAATGGAAAGTGGAAGTGGGCCGATGGAAGTGATATGAACAAAGAGTAAGAGACACAATTCTGAACAATTTAAATAATAAAATCTATCAGCCTTCATCTAACCATCATGTTTTTCCCTCAGTTTATGGACAGAAGCTGCTGTGGAAGGTCACTGTGCAATTTTATTTAAAAACCGTGGATGGAGATCAGTGAGATGTAGTGACAGAAACCAGTGGATCTGTGAACAGGCAGCTTTATCTGCTTGAACAGTGAAGTTGAAGTTGAGAAGGTCACTGGATCATCTGTCAACATCAGTCACATGTAAGATAATATCAATTTATGTAAAATATGAGATATTAGATGATATATGTGCAGTGAGTGTGAGTGCTGACAGCAGCATTGAGGAAAACACAGTGACTGACCTCAGAGGGCAGTAAACTGTTGATCATCAATGACTCTGAATGAGCTTTTCTTCTACTTTGTTAGAGATGCTGTGCTTCTCATATGTATATTAGCAGCTTGATGGAAGGAACCAATGATACTGCTCAGTTTTCTGTTTGCTGTGTGCAACATTTGAGGTGGTTGGTGCTGATTGGCCACCAGAGGGAGCTGTAGTACCTCTCCACTCAATGTTACTGGGCTGTGCTCCCAGGTTTTTGTCTTGTGATGTAAAGAATAACTTGATGTGTAGGTGACAGTGAAGTGGAAACATTCATGTTTTGTTGTTTATGACTGTGAATAAAATTCTGCCACACAATGTTGTTTCTGACTTGTTCTTGCAAATTGCTCCTTGGAAACTTAAATCATGTTTAAAATATTAATGTTAAATGAAGACACTTCGTTAGGAAAGAGCTCATCTGCTGCTACTCAGTTTGTCTGATTGCATATGTTTATTTTTTCACCATGTTCACTTCACAGATCATGTTTTGACTTCATTAAATACTAATTAATAAAAGAGGAACTGCAGCAGTGTGAAAACATCTGATTATATAAAAAGGAAGAGAGGATACTCCCTAACACAACATTAGACAATCTGCTAAATAAAGACACAGTTACACCTAACCTGACCTCAAACCCACTGACTTCTCTGGGAGGGTTATAATCTGTAGACTTTTATACTGGTCTTTCAGTCTTCATAGAAAGTCACTGGTGAACTTGATGCTGTGTTCAGGATGAAGAGAAACACTCAGCAGCCAACTGTCACTTTCCAAAACGAAAATATATATTCATCTGCAGGTAAGATGCTTTCTAATAGAATCCAACTTTACCAGCTTCTCATCTTTTCTGCTGCAGCATCTTGTTTTATTGTTTTCACTATTTTCACAAGTGTCGTCCTCTCTGCCACAGTCATGTTAAACTCTGTTGCTCGCTAATTTCAACACCACACTACAGTACGTAGCTACTGACTTTGACTGTTTTCATGTTATATATTGATGTATGTAAATGTGTGTTTGTTCTGAGAGCGCTCCATCTTTCTATTATCATGTGATTCTTCTGATACATGACAACACACTGGCTGCAAATGCATCTGAACAGTTTTAGATTCATTTTCAGCTCATCAGACTTTTACCACTCTGTTGGAGTAACACTGACAATAAGAGCTCATTTACTGCAGATGTTTAAACACTGGTGTTTGATCTGAACTGTTTCAGAGGAATGTGAGGAAGTCGACTATGTTAATGCAGCAGTGAGCACTGAGAACAACCTGCCCGCCATCTTAGGTTTGTTACTGACGTAGTTTACTTCACAATAATTAACATAACCTAGACACTTGTGTTTTTAACTGTTATTAAAATGATTAATAAACATGATAATGCTTAAATTTGAAAATGTGAAGGTTTACAGTCCCTGTATATTCAGTATTTCAAAAGAAGGATGTTTCTTTTCTCAGTGTTAAAATCCTCTAACTGAACCTTTGACTGTTTTGAAGCTCACAGCTTATTTCAGCTGAATTCTTCTTGTTCTGTCAGATCGCTCCTTAACTCAGTCTGTTCCAACAATAGCAGTGAGCTGGGTGATCCTCTCTGTGATCTTGGCCCTTGATATCTACTGTGAGTAGAAACTCAGCTGTGAGCAAACATGTCCACGTCTCTGTTAATGCTGTGATACAATGATTCTCTGTCATGCTACACAACAGTGACAGCCCTCCTCTACTTCCTGTGTTTTTGACTCTAGTTACTTCTGTCATCTCTGAAAACAACACCAAGCTGACTGAAGACAACCAGCAGCTGATCTTAGAGAATAAAAAGCTGTTGGAGCAGTTAAAAGAAAACCAAACAGCTCTACTGGAGGAAAATGGTAAATGGTCTGTATTTCTATAACGATTTAATATACTGTACCTGCAACGATACCCAAAGCGCTTTTTACATCATACATCGCATTCACACATTCACACACTGATGGCGGAAGCTGCCATGCAAGGCGCTAACCACGACCCATCAGGAGCAAGGTGGGTAAGGTGTCTTGCCCAAGGACACTACGGCAGCGGGATTCTAACTGCCAACCCTCTGATCATTGGACGACCTGCTCTTCCACCTGAGCCACTGCCGCCCCATTTACTGGAGGAAAATCACAATCTGACAGACGACAACAACAGACTCAGTTCAGCAAACCAAAACTTGATACAAAACTTAAATAATCTCACAATCAGGTTTGAAAATCTAACAGAAGCCTTTTATCTCTCAGAGCTCAGGGTCACAAAGCTGACTGAAGAGAACCAGGGGCTGAAAACAGAAATCAAGGAGCTGAAGACACAGAGCAACAACTTCAAACAACAAATACAGGATGAGAAGACAGAGTAGATTCAGTCCGATGTCACTCGAGCTCCGTTGAGCTTCAATGCCTTCTGTCCCATAAAATATAACAGTATGTTCAGATCCCTTTAATTACTGACAAAATGTAATACAATCACTATACAATAATGTTGTTAAAGCAGAAGTAAGCGGAATGTTTGTGTTAATATAAGTCCTAATAGTTATATCTTCCGACAGCAAACACTTATATAGAGTGTTCGGTCTGAAACACGGGTCTGTCAGTCACTCTGCTCTGCTGTAAGCCCAGGAGAAAACTTTCCTTGTATCCTACAACCTTTATCCAATGAGGAGAGAGAACGGCATAAAGGGGCGGTCCTCTCTGTGTGTGCAGCCAAGGGATGCGCGTGAATGTGGTGACGTAGGGACGAGGGCGGGGAGTGCTAACTCCATTCGGTGACAGGAAGTTAGCCAAAAGACCGGATCGCTTACTTCTGCCTTAATTAGTTTGTCTCTGTTGTTACAGGAAGACAGTGTGAACCTTGTCAGAGAGGCTGGTTACATGAGGAGTCCAGCTGTTATGCATTTAATGAAGCTCCACCTGCAGAACAGAAAACCTGGACAGAAGCTCGAGAAGACTGCAGAGGAAAGCGTTCAGATCTGGCTGTTACAGCTGATGAAGCAGCTGATGAAACAGAGGAGGTAATGAGAAAACTTTGGGAATATTAACACATCTTGGATGAAATTAAAAGTATTTTGTTTAGGACTGAAACACGGAGTCTGTAGATCACAGTGTATTTAAATATCACTGAGAACTGTGTCTCCATTGTCCTCAGACATATGCCAATGATGTCAGTTATGGATCCACTGGATTCTGGATTGGTCTGAGAGTTGAAGATAGAAAGTGGAAGTGGGTCGATGGAAGTGATGTGGACAAAGAGTAAGAGACACATTTCTGAACAATTTAAATAATAAAATCTATCAGCCTTCATCTAACCATCATGTTTTTCCCTCAGTTTATGGACAGAACCTGCTGATGAAGGTCACTGTGTAGTTTCTTTCGGAGGACAAGAATGGGAATCAGTGAGCTGTAGTAACAAAAACCAGTGGGTCTGTGAACACACACCTTTATTTGTTTGAACAGTGAAGTTGAAGTTAAGAAGGTCACTGGATCATCTGTCAACATCAGTCACATGTAAGATAATATCAACTTGTTGATAGATGTAAAATATGAGATATTAGATGATATATGTGCAGTGAGTGTGAGTGCTGACAGCAGCATTGAGGAAAACACAGTGACTGACCTCAGAGGGCAGTGAACTGTTGATCATCAATGACTCTGAATGAGCTTTTCTTCTACTTTGTTAGAGATGCTGTGCTTCTCATTTGTATATTAGCAGCTTGATGAAGGGACCAGTGATACTGCTCAGTTTTCTGTTTGCTGTGTGCAACATTTGAGGTGGTTGGTGCTGATTGGCCACCAGAGGGAGCTGTAGTACCTCTCCACTCAATGTTACTGGGCTGTGCTCCCAGGTTTTTGTCTTGTGATGTAAAGAATAACTTGATGTGTAGGTGACAGTGAAGTGGAAACATTCACGCTTTGTTGTTTATGACTGTGAATAAAATGCTGCCACACAATGTTGTTTCTGACTTGTTCTTCCAAATTGCTCCTTGGAAACTTGAATCATGTTGAAAATATGAATGTTTAATGAAGAAACCTAGTTATGAAAGAGCTCATCTGCTGCTGCTCAGTTTGTCAGACTTCACAAGTTTATTTTCACTATGTTCATCTTAATGATCAAGTTTTGACTTAATTAACTACCGAGCTGACGAAAGAGGAACTGTAGCAGTGTGAGAACAACTGAAAATATTAAAGGAGAAAACTTAACAACTTAACACATGCTGCTAAATAAAGACACAGTTACAGCTAAACTGACCTCAAACCAACTGACTTCTCTGGGAGGGTTATAATCTGTAGACTGCATTCTTTAATGCTTGTCTTTTAGTCTTCATAGAAAGTCACTGGTGAACTTGAGTGACTGCTTGACTTGACTGTGGTCTGCGGCTTTCCCTGTCCAGCTTCAAGACACTTGTCAAAACTCACCTTTTCAAGCTTGCTTTTAATTGTTTAATATTGCCTGTTCTATTCTTAATTGTTTTCATGTGTAATGCTTTATTGTTTATTGCTGTTCTGTGTTTCTTATCTTGTGTTACTTTTTGCTTTCTGCCTGTCTTTGAGTTCTTTGAAAGGTGTTTTATAAAAAACATGTATTATAATTACAGTGACAATAAAGGTTAATTCTGATTCTGATATTATGCTATGTAATGATGTATGTAAATGTGTTTGTTCTGAGAGCGCTCCATCTTTCTATTATCATGTGATTCTTCTGATACATGACAACACACTGGCTGCAATTGCATCTGAACAGTTTCAGATTCATTTTCGGAGTAACACTGACAATAAGAGCTCATTTACTGCATATGTTTAAACACTGGTGTTTGATCTGAACTGTTTCAGAGGAATGTGAGGAAGTCGACTATGTTACTGTAGACTACTATGATAGCTGCTATCAAAATGGCACAAACAAACAATGCCAGAAAAGAGGCCACCAGAAGACAGGGGGGACGTCTGGATTATTTGTTTTTGTATTAGTGTCCCACGCTGCTCTGAAAGCCATTTCACCATCCTGCGTCACCCCTCAAGAAGCTTATGCCTCTTGTCAGGCCATCATTGTAAATAAGAACATGTTCTTAATTGATTTCGCCTGGTTAAATAAAGGTTTAAAAAAAAAAAAAAAAAAAACTAAGTATATTTGAGGAAATACAAACACTACTGCTTGGCTGAAAAGAACACAGTACTACTAAATATAACAGATGTAATCTTCTAAGCAGTTATAGTGTAGATATGTTGCCTGTAGCTTTCCAAACCCGGCACCAGTAGCTCATGTATTCCAGCTACTCTGTGGGTGAACTGATATCTTTTTTCATCATCTGTGTGATATAGATGTTCTGGTGTTTATCAAACCAAAGTGAGAGTAAATCAGTCATTGGAGCCCTTTTCATTTATGTATAAATGTATGGACATCTGGATTTAATATTTTTGATATTAAAATGTAATACCTCAGGTAATTAAAAACACTTTAAATGTTTGGATTTGAATTCCATAAACTCAAAACATAAGCTGATGGAGGTAAATTAAGACTTAGACACTCATGGGAACATATAAGAGGCAGACAGGGACAGAACACTTTAAAACCACCTGGGTTTTCAGTTCAGAATTTATGGGAACTTTTATTACCTGGTCAAACTGAGAGTGTGGAACAATCAAAAATACTGGTGGTTCAGGATGTATCTTAAGATGTTTTTAATGCAGGTGTCTCGTCAAGCAGTATAGATCCAAAAGTCAGTTGAAAACAGTTGAGTTTACTTTACTCTGTGCTCCTGCAGGTAAGGAGGATGATGCTGCATTGGTAATGATGTAGGAGCTGTCCATGGTTACTTAACCAAAAGTCTCTTGACATACCAAACAAAGAAAACTTTGGACTGTGGAAGTTTGAATTGTCAAAATACAAAATATCATGACGTGAACCCATGTTGCGGTAAAAAGGCAGGCGGGGGCTGCAGGGGTAAACTTTATGGCCCAGTGTGTAGGGGTGTGTGGGGTCTCTGATAATGCTCTGTGCTCTGGTCAGGCAGTGTTTTTTTGCCATGTCTTGGATGAGAGGAAGTGAAGTTCCTATGATTCTTTCCGCCGTCCTCACCACTCTTTGCAGAGACTTCCAGTCAGCGGGACTGCAGGCAGCCGACCAGACAGAGATGTAGTTGGTCAATATGCTTGCTAAAGTGCCTCTGTAAAAGATGGTGAGGATAGGAGGGGGGAGATGTGCTCTCCTCATCCAATGCAGGAAGTGCAGGCGCTGCTGAGCTCTTTTCCCCAGAGCTGTGATGTGCTGTGACCAGGACAGGGTGTCTTTTAGCTGCATGCCGAGGAATGACCGCTGACCACCTCCACTGCCGTGTTGTTTATGAGGAGTGGTGCGTGACTGTGCTGTTTTTTCCTGAAGTCTATTGTGACAGTTGAGGTTCCTGTCACTATGCCTCCAATTGATCATGTGCCCTGGCTACTTGGCCAAAGGAATGTCCCTTTGGGTGACTGGCAAGCGCACATGACTATTACCCGGGAGGTGTGGGTTCAATCCCTGCCCGGGCCCTCTTCACCTTGCCACACTATGATTATCTCTTTTGTTTTTTCGACATTCAGGGCCAGATTGTTCTCTCCACACAAGTTGACCAGTTGGTTAACCTCCTCTCTGTAGGCCAGGTCATTGTCATCCTGGATGAGGCCCACCACTGTTGTGTCATCTGCGTACTTCACAGTGTGATTTGTAGTGGATCTGGCACAGCAGTCGTGGGTCATTAGGGTGAACAGCAGAGGACCTTTGACGCAGCCCAGGGGTGAGACCGTGCTCAGGGAGATGGTGTCAGAGGTGTTTTTTCCCACATCCACAGACTGGGGTCTGTCAGTTAGAAAGTCAAGCAGCCAGTTACACAGAGGGGTGCTGAAACCCAGGGGGACCAATTTGTTTTCCAAATACTGTGGGATGATGGTATTAAATGTTGACGAGAAGTCCACAAGCAGCATTTGCACATGTGCATTCCTCTTCTCCAGATGTTCGAGGCTGAGGTGGAGTGCAGATGTGATGGCATCCTCAGTGGAGTGATTTGCGCGGTAAGCAAACTGGAAGGGGTCGAATGTGGGAGGGAGCTTGGAGGTGATGTGATTTTTTACCAACCTCTCAAGGCACTTCAGTATGATGGGAAAAGTACTATGGGGCGATAGTCATTGAGACATGTGATTGTGGGCATTTTTGGAACAGGTGTGATGGTGGCAGTTTTAAAACATGATGGTACTACAGCCTGGTCTAGTGAGGTGTTAAAGATGTCGGTGACGACCTCTGCCAGCTGGTCAGCGCAGTCCCTAAGCACACTGGTATGTTGTTGGGACCAGCTGCCTTCCATAACCAAAGGGTAATGGTTAAGGGTCTGGACTAGTGAGGGCTGTTAGCACAAGCAAACATTTCCCCAATTCTAACAATATGTTATTTGGTGGTCAGATCTGTTTCATTCATAGGAAGTCACTGTTCCATTATCATTTAGTGAAACCCAGAGAAAGTTCTGGTAAGTTCTGTAAATCTTCTTTTACATCTTTCATTCCTCTCCATAAACAAACCATCTTCCACAACCATGGGCTTGGGGTTAGTAAGCTGCTTGTCATTACCACCTGTGTGTTCCTTTGTCTGTGTAATTAGAGCATAAATTAGTGGGCTTTGGGTTTGGTTTGGTCTGCATGTGACATCGTCAGCTTTGAGCCTCGGTTTTGCAAACATTTTTCCACATGCATGACAGTCAGATAGATGTGTGAATAATAAAACTGTCACAGATTTAGTGTCTTGTTGGATGGAGACGTTTATATGAGCACAAAAAAGTACAAAAATATTGTTGTCACAACAAAACTGTGTAAATGTTCAAGTTTGTGCTGCAGATGACAACGGGCACACACTGTTGAGTTAATTTGGTTATGATGCCTGAATGAGTTTGCTGATATGACACCAAGCGAACATTTAGTGTCCAAACTCCATGATAGCAGCCCTCTTAGTGGCAGCACACTGTTAGTAATGTCTTTTATTAGAAAATTATCTTAACATACAGTAATACAGCACTACAGTGTATGGTGTGAAGGGTGCACCCTCAGTCAGCCGTGAATGCAAATGACTTTCTCAACAAAAAATGCAGAAGTTTCTCATTTAAGGGGTGTGAGTAATAGATTCAGCTGAGCAGAGGAAATGATCACTTCAGGTATATAGTTGGTTCTATTACAGCAGCACTTCTCAGTCTACTGTTCACATAGGACTTAAGAGAACAACTGTTGTGATGGCGGAGGAGGAGGTCAACTACGCTTCAGTTGTATTCAAAAACAAAAATAAACAACAACCTCAAGGTAAGTCCATTAATTTAGTTATTTCAAACATGGGATTTCAAGAGTAAAGACTGAATCTATTACCTCAATTAACCTCATATACTGTACGTAGAACAATTTTTGATGATTGTATTGTAACGGTATTTTCCTCAGTAACACTAGAGGCTTAAGTGGTCACTATGAATTGACAAATGAAATGTATACAGTTCAAATCAGACCAATGTGACTGTCTTTAAATTTACCCCAACTTGACATGTAGTTTAACATTTATAACCTTTAACATTTACTTACGCCAGATGTAAAACATTTGCATGGCCGTTCATCTTTGGTCACCATTTCTTGAACTCATTGTTTTAATCTGCTTGTGCCAAATATGAAGTGTAAACCTGACTTTTTTGTTCAGTGTGGTTGAGTTATGTAACCAACACTGTCGACATCAGCCAGACCTCAGACAACATGAGAATTTAGTTTAAAAAAAAAGCGTTTCCTTTCTCATTCGTGATCCTCTAACTGTAAAAGAATTTCATCATCTTAAGGGGTGTTCACACCAAACGCGATGAACGCGATTTTGTCGTGCGACAAATGAGAATCTGTCGCGCTATCGCTCGTGTTTTGACGCGTGACCATTTTGTGTAAATTTGCGTCATCGCGTCCTCCCTCCCCTCCCCTCTACTGTCAATCCAGCTAACAGGATGGATGTAAAAATGTGTTGAGACACATAAAGTGCACTCATTTTACCGTAGGCTTGACAATGGTCGAGGTGAAGCTGATCCTTGACGTCCTGGTCCTTGTGTAGCAGGTTAAAAAAAACTCCACTCAGCCCCGTTTACATATTGAGCGTAGCGTTAGTTCTGGCAGGCCACGACGTCAAGCTCTAACTGCATAGCTGTCATCGCTGGCGCAGATCAGCTGATGGCTCAGCTGACTCTCCGTGCCCGCTCCCTATTGGGAAATTGCATTCAGAGCGGGGTATTTAAACTGCTCTCGCCCGACCCTCCTTCCTGCTTCCTCTGCTGCTGGCACTTTCGCAACCCACCTCCACCCCAGCTCCTCCTGTATTCATGTTGGTTGCTCTGCTCTGTCTGGGTTTTCTTTGCTGCTGCGCTCCCTGCTTATGCCGTTCATGATGGCTCGTGAAGGGCAGGAAGGTGCTCATCCTGCCTCAGGCTTTCCACGCAAGCGCGTGGAAGAGCAGGGGGTCCCAGAACAGTATCATACCGCCAAATAAAACTGTGCAAGTAAATAAAGATTATTTTGACAAAAGTGGTCCTGACTGAAATAGCGCCACGGCCGTTGTACGGTACTTCAGACTGACTGTTGCTCAGTTTGGGGACTTGCTAGCTAGGGTTGGTGCCAGGATCTCCAGGCAGGACACCAACTACGTTAAAGTTTTACAGGCGCTTCATTTCAGCTGCGGAGTGCCTGTCCATCTGTCTCCGGTGAGTAGCAGTCGGTAGCAGTCTATTGTTGTGTCAGAATCTCAACACTGATAGGCTGTCGCGTCACGGCGTCACGCGATGTCGCGTCAAAAGTTCAAATGACGCGATTTTCGGGGCATCACGTCGCGTGTGACGCACGTATCGCGCCGCGATTTCGCGTCTAAACGCATCTGTGCATTGACTTTACATGTAATCTCGACGCGCGACAACGCAGCATCGCGTTTGGTGTGAACACCCCTATAGGGTTTAGTTAATCGACTCAATACCGTGCAAGAGTCACAGAATCCCACACAAAGTAGAGTTCATCAGGCAAAAAATAAACCAAAAGCTTAAGTACATATAATGAAATGAACCTTTGAAAACTGTTGTCATTTAAAGACTGTGCATTAATTATCTATTTCTGAACCTTTCAGCTGAACAGGAGCAGGAAACTCTGTACAGTGAAGTAAAGGTGCAAAACAAAACATCCAAACAGTCCACCAAAACAAATGGTAAGTTCGTCAAAAAAGACTATTAGCTAAAACATTGAGGTTTTACTAAAACTAGGAACATTACGAACAAATAAACACATATACTGTAGATCAGATCTAGATGAACAATGTGAGTATCTCCACATTTGCTTCAATGTTATACATAATTTACCATTTTCACATTTACATAATGCCAACAATAATGTCTTGGTATGGCCATTTACGTTCATCATTCCCTGAACTTAGATATTTATTTTGTTGTTGTGATAATGGACTTACTGTCCTACCTTATAATTATATGACTTTACACATTAAAGTTATCAATTATACTGTTGCAATCCATTTCTACCAAATACAAACTGTAAACTCAGCGACCACAGTTGCTTAAAACTACAAGAGAATGTTCAAATAAATGACAAATTGTCAACACTGGGCAAAAAAAGAGAAAGACTAATTTCAAATAAAGATGACAGCAGGTCTAATTCATTGTTTTGTTTTAACCTCTCAGCTGAAAAGGAGGAGGAGCCTGTGTACAGCCAAGTGCAAAACAAAACATCCAAACAGTCTGCCAACACCAATGGTAAGTGAGTGATCTGTGAAAAACCAAAAAAAAGAAAAAAAAAGACAATGAGCTAAATACTGAGGTTTTACTACAAACTAAACTACAACATTGTGATTTTTTAAAATACAGCAGGATGTTTTTGTATAAATAAAAACAAGTAAATGTCATACATAATTTACCATTTTCACATATGCCAACAATAGTGTGTTGGTATGGCCATTTACCTTCAGCTCCTATTATTCCTGAACTTAGATATTTCTTGTGTTGTTGTGATAATGGACTTAATGTCCATAAATTATATGACTTTGTTAGAGCATTAAAGTTATCAATTATACTGTTGCAATCTGTTTCTACCAAATACAAACTGTAAACTCAACGACCACAGCTGCTTAAAACTACAAGAGAATGTACAAATAAATGACAAATTGTCAACACTGGGCAAAAAAAAAGGGAAAGACTAATTTCAAATTATAGCTGCTGCGCAGTGATGGGTCGGGTCCGGGCTATATTTTGGCAAATTTAGGCCAATTCTGAACAACAAACAGGAAGACAGGTCAGTTGACCTTGTAATGTTCATTTTGCACCACTTGAGGATTGAACCCTCAACCTCTGGAACCAAAGACCATTGTCTATCGCACTGTGCTAACTGGCAGGTGGCAGTGCTACAGTGGCTTCACAAATTGAGTAAGCCATTCACTGTCGTGCAGGCAACGTTTCTGAGGTAAAATTCCGAAATGTTTTTGTCAAACATCATCTACCATGACTCTTAAGATTTTGTACAAAGACTGATCTGGTATATTGATGTAATATCCTTACTAGGGCTGGGTATCACTAGGTACCCCACGATACGATACTATCACGATATTTTACCCACGATAACGATAATATCACGGTACAGCGATTCTGCGATTATCGATATATTGCAAGACATTTCATCCACGATACATCACGATATCTGTGTCACTGAAGAAATTCAGAATTTATTAATTGCACTGAATCCATTTCACATGAATTACAAGTCAAGAATCAAGAAAAAACAAGTAAAATAAAGTGTACTGCACACTGTGCAGTACACTTTATTTTACTTTACTTTATTTTACTTGTTATGCATCTTAAAATCCGAGTTGTATGTACATCAGATGATAGTGATAATTCATGGGACAAACTGAGTCAAAACAATGTAATTCAAATTATCCATGCCATTTTATACAAGTGCAAGTTACAACAACATATTTCAATTGGATTTAGGTCTGAAACATGATTTATCATTTGAAAAAAAAATTGAAAAAAAAAAAAAAATTTTTTTTGAAAAAAAAATATCGATATTTAAATATTGAATATCGATATCGTATCGCGGGATAAAGTATCGCGATATATCGCCATATCGATATTTTAGCCCACCCCTAATCCTTACCACTTTTGCTGGGGATTGAACCCACATCATCTGGCACCAAGAACCAGCGCCTAACTCACTGAGCTAATTGTCTAGAAGCGCAATGAGGTGTGTGTCTTCTCAAATAGACTCAGGGAGCAGTTGTCAAGGCAGATTTCAAAAATTGTCAGAATGTCAGAAATTCTGTTATCTAAACAAAAATCTGATAATACATGGGATCTGGCATGGGGTTGGACATTTCTGTAAGGATTGGTGAGTATTGGGGCGGTGCGTAGCGCAGTGGTTAAGGCGGCCGCCCCATGTAGAGGCTATAGTCCTCAACGCAGGCGTCCCCGGTTCGAATCCCGCGTCGGGCAGACCTTTCCTGCATGTCATTCCCCCTCTCTCTGCCTCCCCCTTTCCTGTCTATCTCACTATGTACTATCAAAATAAAGGCAAAAACGCCCAAAAAAAATATACTTAAAAAAAAAAGGGATTGGTGAGGGAAGTATGATTTCCTTGGAAGTAGAAAGAAGAAGATGACACTGGACCTTTGTGCAAAACTTAGTGAGCTTTCGCCCATGGTCCGGTCCAAGCTATTTTTTATTTTTTTATTTAGAGGCTTGCTCTGATCCACCATGAGGACATCTGGCATTTTGATGTGTCATTATCATCATCACCCTTGCTGGGTCTTGAACCCCCATACCCTCGCACCTCAAACCAGCACTTAACTCACTGAGCCAATTATCTGGAAGTGAGACATGGTGTGTGTCTTCTCAAATAGACTCAAGGAAGTCAGTGTCCGGGCAGCTGTTGTCAAGGCAGATTTCAAAAATGGTCAAAATGTCAGAAATTCTGTTATCTAAACAAAAATCTGTTAATACATAAATTGCATCTAGACAGCATGGAAATGTTGGTGATTTGTTTTTAATGATAAGTGTTTTGTTTCATAAGAGAAAATCTGATGTTTAAAAATGTCACTTTTACATTGACTGCAGTTGTTCCCATGAGAGCAGAATTCAAAATGTTCTCAAAAATTCAGTTTTTGAGATAAAATTCTGATATTTGCGAAACTTCATCAACCATGATGAGTTGTCCTTGGAGTTGAGTAAATCTGGCATGGGTTTGGATGTTTCTGTAAAGTTTGGTGAGTTTTCGCCCATGGGAAGTATGACTTCCTTGGAAGAAGAAGAAGAATTCCTAGGAATACAATAGTGTCCTGGCAGCTTAGCTGCCCGGACCCTAATAAAGACGACAGTAGGCCTAATTCATTGTTTTGTTTTAACCTCTCAGCTGAAAAGGAGGAGGAGCCTGTGTACAGCCAAGTGCAAAACAAAACATCCAAACAGTCTGCCAACACCAATGGTAAGTGAGTTATCTGTGAAAAACCAAAAAAACCAAGACGATGAGCTAAATACTGAGGTTTCACTACAAACTACAACATTCAGATTTTTTTTTTTTTAATACAGCAGGATGTTTTTGTATAAACAAAAACAAGTAATGTCATGCATAATTTACCATTTTCACATTTACATGTGCCAACAATAATGTGTTGGTATGGCCATTTACCATCAGCTCCTATTATTCCTGAACTTAGATATTTCTTGTGTTGTTGTGATAATGGACTTGATGTCCTACCTTATAAATGATATGACTTTGTTAGAGCATTAAAGCAGAAGTAAGCGATCCAGTCGTTTTGGCTAACTTCTTGTCAGCCGATGGAGTTAGCAGTCCCCGCCCTCGTCATGGATCTATTGGTCCTCGTCCCTACGTCACCACATTAACGCGCATCCCTTGGCTGCACACACAGAGAGGACCTCTCTCTCCTCATTGGATAAAGGCTGTAGGATACAAGGAAAGTTTTCTCCCCGGCTTACAGCAGAGCAGAGTGACTGACAGACCTGTGTTTCAGACTAGGGCTGGGCGATACGGCAAAAAACTTTATCACGATATGTTTTTCCATATTGATCGATTCTCGATATCGTCTCGATATGTATTTTTTTGCTGACGCTGCCAGTTCAAGCAGCATCCTGACTGAATCCTGAAGAAACCAGAGAATGTGTTCAGTTTGGGAGGATGACATGAGTTCACTTTAATGTTCATTAAGGGTGGAACAGTTCAATAATCCACAGTTTGATTTGATTTACATTGTTGTTGTTTTCTGTTGTCTTTTTTCTACCATACATCATCATGTGTCAATCACGAGGCTTTAGTCTTTCTAGTTATTTGAACAGGTTGTAGACAAATATTTAGCTATTTAGCTACTCTGACAACAGGCTTTATGCCGAGCCCCGCTACTTCTTGAACTTAAAGCAGAACTATGCAGGTCGGCCGGAAATAGCTCGCTCCTTTGTTGGTTTCTCTTTTTATCCCTCTCCGGGGCTCCCCCACAGTTCTGGGAGGCACATGTCACTGTCGTAAAAAAAAAAAAAACTCGCCGCCACCAATTCCTCCACCCCCTCCCTACACGTGCTTGTGTTTACTGCTGAAGGTAGAGAGCGGTGTTTGCTAAGCCCTGCTAACACGGAGCTAATGCTAACGCGGAGCTAACGCTAACGCAGAGCTAATGCTAACACGGCGCTAACGCTAATACGGAGCTAACGCTAATACGGCCACACACAGACACAGACATACACACACATGAATAAAGGTTCCAAAACGCGAAGGCGTGTGTGTGTCATGATGTATTACATTATCTTATAAAAGATCCATGGTGTGTGTGTCCGTGTTAGCATTAGCTCCGTGTAGCCACAAGCCAAACTTCTAAACATTTCATGTTTCCATGGTTTCCTCCGACTATCCGAACTCAAACCAATCACGATTCATGACATGCATGACGTCATCTGCGTTCTTATCTTGTACTGCCGTAAGGCAGTTTCTCGCGATAGTTCTATCCATTGATGAGATTTGGGACACCGAGACGGAGGACTGATCTTGCAAGTGCGGTTTTCAGCCAGTGGGGGGGGTGGGCGCATTGGCCTAGACCCCATTCACCTCATAACAGGTCACTCTACCATCACAGTGACTCTGAGCCACAATAATTACAGCCGAAATCCTGCATAGTTCTGCTTTAAACAGGCTCTGATGAATCCAGGTGTGTCTGGCAGTCAGAGTCAGACACACCTGGATTAATCAGTTTTTCCAATAATGTTAGACAGGAAGGAAAGGAGCCTGTTTAAGTTCAGGAAGTAGTGGAGCTGTGCATAAAGCCTATTTATTGATCTTACTCGGTAACCACGAGCGGAGTTCACGTCAACTCAGGTGATCTGCAGGTTGTTGTTTCACTTCACCCCCTGATGCGACGCTCCGTGTGTCTGTGTGTGTGTGCGTGTGTGCGTGCGGCGCTGACACAGAGAGGGAGAGAGACTGTCAGCTCCTACTGTGAGTGGCGTTGACTCTGCGCGCACTGTCCGCGGACTTTTGCTGTTTCATAGGCGATCGTACAGTGTCACATACTCACATTTGAAACAGATCCGAGTCCACGCGGTCATAAAAACTGAGCTTTGTGCGGAAGGGACCGGCGGACGCCCGAGCGAACATCCACGGAGTCAAATACGCCCGAGTATGGGGGCCTGAGCCTAGCGCATGTTCTTCACACTGTACATGAGCAAACATGAGACATGTTACCGCAGAATAAACGTCACGAGCAGCTCCGTGTTGCCCTTTTAGCTCAAACTTGTTGAGTTCGCCTGGCAGTTGGGTCGCACCAGAGTTCGGTTGCTTTCACACATAAACTAGTGCGCACCAGAGTTCGGCTGGAGCCGAACCGAGACCACCTCCTCAGGTCGCACTAGTTTTGGTGCGCATTAGAGTGCGATGTGCTTTCACACTGACCCAAACTGGACCAAATTTAGTGCGATCTAAATTTAGTGCGCACTAACACTACAGGTGTGAATACACCCTAAGACTTATATTAACACAAACATTCCGCTTACTTCTGCTTTAAAGTTATCAATCATACTGTACAAACTGTAAACTCAGCGACCACAGCTGCTTAAAACTACAAGAGAATGTACAAATAAATGACAAATTGTCAACACTGGGCAAAAAAAAGAGAGACTAATTTCAAATAAAGACGGCGAAAGGCCTAATTCATTGTTTCGTTTTAACCTCTCAGCTGAAAAGGAGGAGGAGCCTGTGTACAGCCAAGTGCAAAACAAAATATCCAAACAGTCTGTCAACACCAATGCTAAGTGAGTTATCTGTGCAAAACAAAAAAACAAAAACAAAACAAAACTATGAGCTAAACACTTACAACCTACAACATTGTGATTTTTTTTTTAATACAGCAGGGTTTTGTAGTGCATATAAATAAAAACTTTTTTTTTTTTTAAATGGATGAGGTTTCATCAAAAAAGTGTTGATAACACTCAAGTCTTTTCTATAATTTAACAAATAAAACCTATACAGATCTTGCATCTGACTTGAATGGATTGTTTTCCCCCAGCCTGCACACAGCTACCTTAAACAACAAGAGAATTATCAACACTGGGCAAATTAAGAGAGTTCTTTAATTAACAATTTTGTAACCTTTCAGCTGAAGAGGAGGAACCTGTGGACAGCAAAGTGAAGGAGCGAAGTCAAACATGTGAGCCATCTGCCGACACAAATGGTAAGCACAACACAACAACACAAGAGCTCAACACTGAGGTATTACTGCAACCAGGAACATTTGTAGTAATGCTACTTCTTCTAGTTAGTACTTACAACCATTTTCATTATTACTACTGATAATACGACTGTACTGTAGGGGAGAGCGGGGCACAACCTAACGGATTTTGTTTTGGGTAAATATCTACAGATATATTTGAGTTAGATAATTTTTTTTTTTTTACACAAGCAACATACACATCTCTACTACAAATGAGCACTGGAAGTTTGTTTCTAGAACTTACCATTCTTTTACAATTTCACCACAGATGGAGGAAGTGAAATGTTACAACCTACCCCACTGGTGGGGTAGGTTGTAACAGGGAGGGTGTTAGTTGTAACGCATGCTGGAAAGGTTTGTTTAAACAATTGATTCAGTACAATTTTATCTGAAGACTGATTGTTTGTCCATCTATGATACTAATAGATACTCTGTAAGAAAAACATTGCTATTTTTAGAAAATAAAAGATGAAGAGCACTTTCAAAAAAGCTTTAATATAATTGGAATTAATCAGGCTGTCATTAGAACAAAAAAAACGCTCTCCAAAATGTAACATGAAATTATTATTTTAAGTTTAACTGATAGCCTATAATGTATTTTAATAATAATAATGATAATATTAATATTAATAATAATAATGATCACTCTCCCTTTTCTTTCTAGACCTCATTCGGGAGATTAATTGCTTATATCAAGGGTGCAAACCTGTCACACACTGTTTTGTTTTTTATTTTTATTTAATTTTCATCTTAATTTTTATTTCTGTTTTGTGTAATTTATTTATTTATGTTATGATTGTGCTTGATCAGTTTTTTGACGAGGTGACAAAATCATGGAAGGAAAAAAAAATAGGCCAATATATATATTATTTTTTAATTATTAATAATTCAAATTATTATGGACACTAATGACCTATTTTGCATTTAAAACTGCTATTTTCGCCGAAAGGTTAAGTTTGCACCCCTGTTTTATGTCGAAGACTACATGAGGGGTTAGTTGTAACACAGTGTTACAACTAACCCCTCATGTAGTTTCCTTACTCTTGCCTAGCTAGCACTGGCTACGAGCTAGCTACAAGCTTTAGCATGGTACCATTTTTTAGCTAAGAAAACGCTGAAAAAGATGATATAAGAATGGTTTTGGGGACTTGCACACATGCTTCAGCAACCAAAAAACTAGCGATATGGAAAAATATACTTTCATGGCGCTAAAACACACTTTCGCACATAACTCTGTGAAATCGCAGCGGGATCTTCTGAATCTCCTCCACATAAAAGTGCTAACTAATACGGACCTGTGGCCGGAAGTTGGCGGAAGTTGACTTGTGCGTCTGGATAAAAAGTCCGTGTTTCAACTTGCCCCGCGTTAGGTTGTGCCCCGCGCTCCCCTAGTATCAGGATGATTACTGCTCAGGATGTAAAATAATATCCGCAAAGCTTCAATGTAACACTAGAGCCTGGAAATTTTACATCTTATAGGGCAGGATCTCTGAACAGGGGCACCTGACAGCAGTGCTTCCCTCTACCTTTGTCCTGATTTTAAGAACTGAGGATGGCTGTTCTGTCCTTATTACTATACACAGTGACAAATACCATACACAGTGACAAATACCAAACTGTAAAACAGAAAGTTTACATTTTTTCCACAAGTGAACTCAAGAGAAAAAACTTTTATCTGTTCAAGCAGTTATTGTAATCTGACAAAGAAAAAAACAAAAAACTTGAACCTTACATTTTTGTTTGTGTTTGTTTTTCTCAGACAGCTTCATCGCAAACAAGAATGAAAAATCCGGACGCCCCCCCTCTCTTCTGGTGGCTTCTTTTCTGGCAATTGTTTGTGTCATTTTGATAGCAGCCATTATAGCAGTCTCTCGTGAGTAATTGAAACAAGCTGCTCATGCCCGACCTCAAACATGAGTCAATTCCTGAAGAATAAGAGTTATTTCCTGCAACCATTGACAGTCACTTTTAGTTTAGCTTTCTAAACCTTTTCTAAATCTGTTCACATTTCCGAATGCAGTAGTTAATGAGGGAATATGCTGACACATTCAACAGGCAAGATTTTTGTATATTTGATTTTAAAAAAACAAAAAAAACAACTTACCAAAAAATCTATATACTATAAACTATAGACTATAAACTGCTACTTTTTTCACACACTTTGAACCCTGCAGCCTATAGGCTACAACGATGCGGCTAATTTATAGATTTTTACTGGCTAACGGCCTCCGTGGGGCACTCTAGCAGGAAGTGCAAAAGTGACACAGGCATGTGGGGAAAGATTATGCGCCGAAGAAGATACTAGATACTGTTTTATTTTCTAACCAGGCATGTTACTGTCGTGTTGGTGCTGTGTTGATGCCGTACTGCCGATTTTCAGGCACAGTTTGAAAGAAAGCATGTCTTAAAGAGGAACTAAGCAGGATTTCTCTAGCTATGCTACATTTTTACCTTAATTAAAAAGCTCCAGAGTAATTGTGATCGTTAACTAGATGACTTGTGGCTTGTACGAGTGAGAATGGAGGCTCTCTGTCTTCACCTGGCGTCTCACGGCTGAAAACCAACCTTGCAACATCAGTGTAGTCCCTGGCCGCCGGCCCGGTGTCCCAGCTCTTGTCTCTGCACACACAAATACACACAAGCGCGCTCCGTAACCCGTAATCTTTTGTTCATGACGGTTAAGACTACTCAAACGCACACGCCGTAACATTGTATGTTATGTAACGTTATCCACCACTCCATTTATTGATTTTTTGCCGGCTCCGCTGTCAACAAATGCACATGGGCGAGAGGAGCGTAACCAAAACAGTGGAAAAGCGAGCGGACTTGTATAGTTCCACAAATCTGTACTGCCTTTCTGTGTAAATATCGCATGTAACAACATAAAAACCTGCAGCATGGTTAACAATATTTAGAGTGAAAATAAGAAACATTCTATTACCCTACTGTTGTGTTTGTTTTCAGTAATGTTTACTTAAAGTTTCCAGATGTGTGAGTTAAATCATCTTCAGGAAGAACCAATGGACACTGACAAGCAGGAAGTCTTAATGAATACTGAAAGCAAGAGAGGCAATTGGTTTTAACAATAAACGCAATGAAGAGCAGAGAGGAAGAGTCTTCCAAGAATAGCATTGTGATAAAAACAACCAAAAATGTATATTGCTATTTTTTCCTTTGCAGTTCTTCAACTGAATCAAAAGACAGAGCTGGGGAAGTTCAAAGACAACCAAACAGCTCTACTGGAGGAAAATCACAATTTGAGACAAAACTTGAGTGATCTCACAAACAGGTTTGGAAATCTAACAGAAGCCTATGATCTCTCAGAGCTCAGGGTCACAAACCTGACTGAAGAGAACCTGGGGCTGACTGTAAAGAACCAGAACCTGACTACAGAGAACCACAACCTGACTACAGAGAACCAGGGGCTGACTGTAAAGAACCAGAACCTGACTACAGAGAACCACAACCTGACTACAGAGAACCAGGGGCTGACTGTAAAGATCCAAAATCTGAATACAGAGAACCACAACCTGACTACAGAGAACCAGGGGCTGACTGTAAAGATCCAGAACCAGACTATAGAGAACCACAACCTGACTACAGAGAACCAGGGGCTGACTGTAAAGACCCAGAACCTGACTATAGAGAACCACAACCTGACTACAGAGAACCAGGGGCTGACTGTAAAGATCCAAAACCTGACCATAGAGAACCACAACCTGACTACAGAGAAGCAGAACCTGGCTACAGAGAACCAGGGGCTGACTGTAAAGATCCAGAACCTGACTATAGAGAACCGGGGGCTGACTGTAGAGAACCAGAACCTGACTATAGAGAACCAGAACCTGACTGTAGAGATCCAGAACCTGACTACAGAGAACCGGGGGCTGACTGTAGAGAACCACAACCTGACTACAGAGAACCAGGGGCTGACTGTAAAGATCCACAACCTGACTACAGAGAACCAGAACCTGACTACAGAGAACCGGGGGCTGACTGTAGAGAACCACAACCTGACTACAGAGAACCAGGGGCTGACTGTAAAGATCCACAACCTGACTACAGAGAACCAGAAACTGACTATAGAGAACCAGAACCTGACTATAGAGAACCAGGACCTGATTATAGAGAACCAGGGGCTGACTGTGAAGATCCAGAACCTGACTATAGAGAACCAGAACCTGACTACAGAGAACCAGAACCTGACTACAGAGAACCAGGGGCTGACTGTGAAGATCCAGAACCTGACTATAGAGAACCACAACCTGACTACAGAGAACCAGGGGCTGACTGTAAAGAACGAGAACCTGACTACAGAGAACCAGGGGCTGAAAACAAAAAACAAGCAGCTGGAGACACAGAGCAACAACTTAACACAACAAATACAGGACAAGGAGACAGAGTGGATTCAGTCCAACGTCACTCGAGCTCAGTGGAGCATCAATGCCTACTGTCCAATAAAAGATAACAGTATGTTCAGATCCCTTTAATTACTGACCCAATACAATACAATCACTACACAATAATGTTGTTAATTAGTTTGTCTCTGTTGTTACAGGAAGACAGTGTCAACCTTGTCAGAAGGGCTGGTTACATAAGGAGTCCACCTGTTATGCATTTAATGACCCTCCACCTGCAGGACAGAAAACCTGGACAGAAGCTCTAGAAAACTGCAGAGGAAAGGGTTCATTTCTGCTCGTTATAGCTAATCAAATGGAGAAGGTAATGGGAATATTAAAAACATCATCTAGAATAGTTAAAAGTATTTTCTGTAGGTCTGGAACACAGAGTCTGTATCACAGTGTTCTTGGTGTATTTAAATATCTCTGACAACTGTGTCTCCATTGTCCTCAGACAAATGCCATTGATCAAAGTTTTGGATCCATTGGATTCTGGATTGGTCTGAGAGTTGAAGATGGAAAGTGGAAGTGGGTCGATGGAAGTTATCCGACTGAAAGGTAAAAGACACATTTCTAAACAATATGAATATTAAAATCTATCAGCCTTCATCTAACCATCATGTTTTCCCCTAAGCTTATGGACAGAGCCTACTTTGGAAGGTCACTGTGCAGTTTTATTCAAAAACCATGGATGGAGATCAGTGAACTGTAGTGACAAGAACCGGTGGGTCTGTGGAAACACAGCTTTATCTGTTTGAATAGTGAAGTTGAAGTTGAGAAGGTCACTGGATCATCTGTCAACATCAGTCACATGTAAGATAATATCAACTTGTTGATAGATGTAAAATATGAGATATTAGATGATATTAGGGCTGAACGATTTATCGTTTTCTGATCGAAATCGCGATTTCAAACAGCGCGATCACGTGATCGTCAAAGCTGCGATTTTTTTTAGTGCTCCTGACTGACTTAGGATCTGTTTTCGACTATTTCACACATGCATGCCGTCTCCGTGCCATCCTGCCACTTCTGTCCCATATGATGGTGACTGTCGTTCACACTCCAACACAGTAGGTGGCGGTACTGCACCTTAGGGCCGAGATATACTTGCCTTAATGTTGGTGCGCCGGCCGCCAGAGAAGAAGAGCGGCCGGCTGCAGCATGCAGAGATCACATGATCACAACAACAACACAGACACGGGTGCATGGACAGGTCGCGCTTGCCCGCTAATACGCTATATTGCTCTAAAGGTCGGTGGTCAGATTCTTCTGGAGGAAGACCAGGTGGTCCACATGTTGTGCCGTGTTACGGTCAGGTTACGGTGCGTTCACACCGGGCTCGAGTAACAGTGCTAAAGCCAGCATTAAATTAACGATGCTAATTTATGTTAGCCTGTCTATGGCGTTTTACATTATACGTTAGCATTAAGCTAGCGGGCTTTATGCTTAGTTGTGACACTGGCTGTGTGTTTTGAACGTTGTTTCAAACTATGTGGGTTTGATTAAACATCTTTGATGCTTAAATATTGCTGCTTAATATATTGCTTTACTCCTCTTTTTATTTTATGTATGCCATTTTTACTGTAAGGCAGGCTATAATCTTCAATTTGGAGTGACAAATAAAACCTTGAAGCAAGAAGATTTTTGCCTTTTGTTTGACATTGATGTACATACAGTAATTCAATAACAGTTGTAAATAAGGTTTAATTTTTAATATTTTACAGTTCAAAAGTAAGCTCACTACTGTCTGTCCCATAGAAGAACATGACAGCAGCAGCCTGTCAGTCAGCAACAGGAGGATCTCCTTTGTATTAGAATTTGAAAAATATAAATCGTTTTTTTTTCCACCACCCCTAATATCGGATCAATATCGGTATCGGGCCGATATTGAAGGCTGCAATATCGGTATCGTATCGGAAGTGAAAAAGTGGTATCGGGACATCCCTAAATGTTACTGTACATTATGTATATTGCACTGAAACATGATTTGAAGAAAATCGTGAAACAAATCGAAATCGAAAAATCTGCCAGAAAAATCGCAATTAGATCTTTTCCTAAAATCGTTCAGCCCTAGATGATATACAGTATGTGCAGTGAATGTGAGTGCTGACAGCAGCATTGAGGAAAACACAGTGACTGACCTCAGAGTCAGTCACTGCAGTAAACTGTTCATCATCAATGACTCTGAATGAGCTTTTCTTCTACTTTGTTAGAGATGCTGTGCTTCTTATTTGTATATTAGCAGGTTGATGGAAGGGACCAGTGATACTGCTCAGTTTTCTGTTTGCTGTGTGCAACATTTGATGTGGTTGGTGCTGATTGGCCACCAGAGGGAGCTGTAGTACCTCTCCACTCAATGTTACTGGGCTGTGCTCCCAGGTTTTTGTCTTGTGATGTAAAGAATAACTTGATGTGTCGGTGACAGTGAAGTGGAAACATTCATGTTTTGTTGTTTATGACTGTGAATAAAATTCTGCCAAACAATGTTGTTTCTGACTTGTTCTTGCAAATTGCTCCTTGGAAATTGGAATCATGTTGAAAATATTAATGTTTCATGAAGACACTTCGTTAGGAAAGAGCTCATCAGCTGCTGCTCAGTTTGTCTGATTGCATATGTTAATTTTTCACCATGTTCACTTTACAGATCATGTTTTGACTTCATTAAATACTAATTGATAAAAGAGGAAGTGCAGCAGTGTGAAAACATCTGATCATATCAGACATGAAAACGGGTCATGGGTCAAAAAGGTGAGAAGGATCCGACCCCTCTAGGGGTTAGCAGGCCCCCCCGGAAGAAAAATTTGAATATTTCATATTTGAAAGCATCAATCTAATGCATTTTGAGAAGACATTATTCAAGCAGAACTACAAGACAGTATGAGTGTATAATAAAGTATGGTCACATTATGCTATATAACATTATTGTTATGATACCAACATGTTGGTACCGGTATTGGTACCAACATGTTTTTTGATACTTTTCCAAATACAAAGAGAACACAAAAAATGTCATTATTGACTTTATTTTAGAAGAAAATCTTAGAACTATTGTGCATCATTAAATAATCAATCACTGCTGCTGCAGGATTAAAATTGAAATTTCCATCGATATTAATCTGAACTCTTCCTAAATTAAAACATTAGTGGTCTGTTTAAAAATGAATATCAACTTGTTTTCTATTATTTGAGGTCTGAAAACACTGCATCTTTTTTTGTTATTTTGACCAGTTGTAATTTTTGGGAGAAATTGTTATCAGTAGTTTATAGAATGAAACACAAACGACCATTTTACTCAAACACACACCTATTGTTTCCCATACGTAGACCAATGTGGTGCAGCGCCACAGAATCAAGACCAAGCCACAAATTCACATTGCTTTTTTTTTTTTTTCCATCAACGCAATATCGTTTCGTTAATTCATCTCCGCATAGCGCTCTTTCTCTGTTCACTCACTCACACAGAGAGAGAGAGAGAGAAGGGCACATGCATACTAGTGGTGGTAAAAACGAAACTTATCAACCAACTTGCATTAATTAACGAGTCTGTGGCGGCCCGTCTCTCTCTAGCGCGCTGGTGCACACACAGGCACATGGACAGGTCGCGCTGTAACGGCTCAAATTACAATGTGGCGACTTCACGCAGCGTCACCGCTGCCGCCGCTCTGGACTGCACACCACAACCCAATCAGGTGCTCTCGCGCTTGTGGGTGTTTTCTTCTTCTTCTACTTCTACTTTGTTTCTCTTCTCAATTAAAGGCTCTCGTAATCTATACTCCCGATCACTTGCCACTTGACACACCCCCCCCCCCCAAAAAAATATTTTCTCATCGGATCTGCACGATTCACGTAGGTCATCTATTTTGGTTTCAAAACGGCAAATTTTCGATTTTCATGCCTGATGCCTCTGTTCGCTGTTTAATTACCTGTGGTGAGACGTCACTCCTGAGGACACTGCCTATGTCCTCATATTCTGATCGTGCTGCAGCTTCTAAAATCTCAGCCTCTGCGTTAGCAGCAGCAGCTGCTTTTTCAAGTTCTAGTGCTTCTAGATCCGCTTCTATTGTAGCTCTTTGCTTTTTCAATTCCAGCTCTTTTTGTCCATATGCAACTCTGGTGCGTGCAGCTTCAGCTGCGGCTCTGGCCTTAGCAGCAGCGCTAGCCACTGAATGCTTGGAGGAAGATGTGTGCTTTGAGCTGGCCTCTGACGCTGCCTTTTCATCCTTCTGCGTTGTCTGGGCTTCCATAACTGCAGCAGGCGAATCCCTCTGATGATATGGTTTTTTACTGTACTGTTCTCTCTATGTGTTATGCTCTTGCGTGAACACAGATTAAACAGCCAGCCAAACTCCTTATTCAAGAGCCAGGAAGTGAGCGGCTTGCTCCTTTAATATCTGCTTACACATAAGTCAGCATTTCTGACTGCACTGAATTTGGTGTAAAACTAGAAAAGAAAGATACAAAAAAATGTCTTAATAAACAGTCATGTAAATATCAGTATCAATGTGTTGACTGCTTCATATTAACTCAACAGGTATTAGCACAGCAGGCTAGAAAACAAAGCAACTTAGCAGGTAAGTATACACTACTGTCCAGAGATGTTCACAAGTCTTTTTTTGCAAGTCCAAGTCAAGTCTCAAGTCTTTGGTCACGAGTCCGAGTCAAGTCTCAAGTCTTTGAGGGGTGAGACTTCATCAAGTCTCAAGTCTTTGGTCACGAGTCCAAGTCAAGTCTCAAGTCTCTAAAAAATAAAAGTCTCCTGTCTCTTCTGGTTGTAATGACCCTTCTATCATCTGCTGCTATCCGGTCTACTAAGAGTACTGCACAGCTATATCTAAGAGATTCAAAGCATTTACTGTAGGTTATTATCACTCCTTTATACCGTATTGATTAGTTGTTTATTATATGATCACTTTAAACAGGATATTGCAATGCAATATGAAGAAAACACACAATGAAAGCTTTCCTTTAAAGGAAACTGTATTCTGAGTCAAGAAAGATAAGGCTGCTCTGCCCCTCTGCACTGGCCTTTTCTCTTTTTTTTGCTTTGTTGAATTCAGAAAACCCAGATGAACAACATGGAAAATGATTTAGGCTGTTATAGGTCATAAGATCAGGATTGTATAGCTCACATCTTTATGTGCAGCAAAACCTTTCTGGAACCGCATGTTTCTGAGAGAAGAACTGGTTGTTATTATTTTTTTAATTAGGTCCGTCAACTCATGGGGGCGTGTCGACATGTCCAGACTATACTTGCCTTCAGTCATATTGCGCAGCAAAAACATAAATAAACAGGAGGATTTAGCCTACAGTAGCCTGATATGTGCAGCAGCTAGTCCCCGTGAAGGAAGGTCTGACAACAAACGGACGTGTTGTACCTCACATGTAGGCTACAGACGGTGCCGCTATTAAAAAAAAGAAAAGGAAAAAAAAACAGTTCAGTCACCTGTCACTCACCCGCAGCAGCTGACTGCGCTGTCAGAGGAGCTCTGCTGCTCCTCTCTCTTTAGACACTGGTGTTTGGCTGCACTCTGTAGGAGTTCAATATGAAGATCTAACCTCCATCTGAATAACGTTACCGGCCATGTGGCGCTGCTCCGCTAGTGGTGTGTTAACGGCAAAAAGAAAAATAAATAAAGAAGATCGTCGGTCGTCCTGTCAGGAGGGAGGCACGAGCCAAAAAAAACAATGATTGTTCACGAGTCTCAAAACACGAGTCCGAGTCGAGTCTGAAGTCTTTTGGGCACGAGTCCAAGTCAAGTCTGAAGTCTCTGTGGGTGCGACTTAAGTGCGACTCGAGTCCGAGTCGCAAACTCGAGTCCCCATCTCTGCTACTGTCACACAAGCACAGCATTAAACCGTTACTTTTACACACAAAATACCCTTGAAATATATCAACACATCTTATCAAACCTTTAAACTACGTGTAACACTTACAACCATTGCTTTCTGAGAGATAACTGCATTGATGCGGCCGTGAGACGATGTACACACACTCGTTTTTCCTCTCGTTTACGTTTTTACTTCCTACATCCGGTTCGGGAGATTTTCAAAATAAAAGCGCCGGAAATACATATAAATGTAGAAAACAGTAAATTAACATTTCAATGTCATTTTGAGTGTCTTTTAAACATATTAAACATATTCAGGGCAGAACAACCACGCCTCAATTGTTAAGTTGTTCAGATTTTATTGTTAATGTTCTGCCACTTATTCATCTGTTTATTTTTTATTAATATTCTTAGTGATATGCTTTAAGCACTGCCTTCTCATGCCAATAAAGCTATTTAAAATTGACGTACAGTAACACATCAGAAATCTTGCATGATCAAACGTGATCTGACATAGGCTACTCTGTTGATGGTAGCCATGGAGCATGGATCTATAATAAGATAATATAATACATCCATGCCATGGAGTCGTTAGCCACGCTGGTTTGTTATGCTACGTGTGCTGCAGTCAGCTCACTGCTTTATTGGTCATATTCAATTTCACGTCACATTCCGCGGAGCCGGTGACTCAGGATTGTCGGGTTCCCCCATACAAGCCGACTTTTGATCCAAACGGTCACGATTGTCGGGGCCGACAACCGTTTTACAAGCCGATTGTCGGGAGAATTTAAATCTTAAAACACCACACACCACAGGAGAATCTCATAAAATAATCTTAAAAGCCTATAATTGGGCGATTTTTGTCTTTGGTCAGAAGGGGGGAAATCGGGGCAAAATCAGCCATCTTTATGTGTGTGGTAGGCATTATGTGCGTTCACACCAAAAGCTTCCAAAGCGTCAAAACGCCGGAAGTCAATTCTTTTTCAATGAGAGCCTGGCGACACTGAGCGACCAAAACGTCAACAGGCGTCGCCACGCTTCCAAAGCGTCCAAAGCTTCCAAAGCGTCGAAAGCGTCACCAGACGAGAAGTTGAGCCCTGGTTAAAGCAGAAGTAAGCGATCCGGACGTTTTGGCTAACTTCTTGTCAGCCGATGGAGTTAGCAGTCCCCGCCCTCGTCATGGATCTATTGGTCCTCGTCCCTACGTCACCACATTCACGCGCATCCCTTGGCTGCACACACAGAGAGGACCGCCCCTTTATGCCGTTCTCTCTCCTCATTGGATAAAGGTTGTAGGATACAAGGAAAGTTTTCTCCTCGGCTTACAGCAGAGCAGAGTGACTGACAGACCCGTGTTTCAGACCAAACACTCTATGTAAGTGATTGCCGTGGGAAGATATAACAAAAATTCAGCTTACTTCTGCTTTAACTTTAGGGTAATTAGCTATGACGCGGTTCGGCGGCAACCGGCGGCAGCCTGTCAGAATAGAGATGTCCGTCGGCTGCCTTTTTTTTTCTTTTTTTTGTATTTCGGCTCCCCAATGACCAGCGCGATCGAACTTTGACGTCAGTCACATGACGAGCGACTAAAGCGGCTGAAAATATTTGCCGTTTTGGGAGCTGTTTTGTCTGAAGCGCACCCTCGAGCGTTTTTGACGCTTTGGAAGCTTTTGGTGTGAACGCACAGTAAGTGTGTCGGCATTAATTATACAGCCAAGACTGATGGGGTTCTACAGAATGTCTCTGGCTGGCTGCTCCAGTATAACATTGATGTGACACTTTTTTTTTTTAATATTTTAATATTTGTGCTTGCTGCATGTGACTTGACTTGAATTTCAAGTCAAGAGGGTTAAGTCCAAGTAGAGTCTCAAGTCTTTGCTCTCAAGTCCAAGTAGAGTCTCAAGTCTTTGGCATCAAGTCCCAAGCGAGTCCAAGTCTTTTTTTGATTTGATCAAGCAAGTCTTAAGTCATCAAAATCAGGACCCGAGTCCAAGTCCCCACCTCTGCAATTAGCTGCTTGTCATTAATAGCTGTGTGTTCCTTTGTCTGTGTAATTACAGCAAAAGTAGGTGGCTCCACAGTCTGAGTTTGGGTTGGACTAGGGTTGATATCGTGATAAGCCTCGGTTTTGCTGTTTCACATCATCAATGCTGTTGAAAAAAGATTCATGGTTAAAATCTAATTGTCAGTCATGAATTGGAGACCATGAATGTGTGATTCAAAGTCATATTAATGGCTCTGAGAGGAGGCCTGGCTGAGAAAACACTCAAACATGACAAACCACAAATATTCAACATGCATGACAGTCAGATGTGAGAATAATAAAACTGTCACAGATTCAGTTTCTTGTTGGACAGAGACATTTATGAGCACAAAGAAGTACAAAAATACTGTTGTCACAATAAAAGTGTGTAAATGTTCAATGGGTGCTGCAGACAGTAACAGGCACACACTGAGTTGAGTTAATTTGGTTATGATGCCTGATTTGGGTTTGCTGATATGGCACCAAGCAAACATTTAAGACAATGGAGCTACCATGGAGTCCAAAATCCATGGTAGCAGTGCTCTTAATGCATGCACACTGTTTGCAGTGTCTGTCTTTTTTTATTTGAAAATTATCTTAAACATGATACAGTAGTGCAGCATACATGGTTTGAAGGATGCACTCTCAGCCAGCCTTGAATGCAGATGACTTTCTCAACAAAAAAGCAGAAGTTTCTCATGTTGGGGCTTTGAGTAATAGATTAAGCTGAACAGAGGAAACGATCATTTCTGGTATGGGGACGGTTCTATTACAGCAGCACTTCTCAGTCTACTGTTCAGATAGGTCTTAACAACTGTGGTGATGGCGGAGGAGGAGGTCAACTACGCTTCAGTTGTATTCAAAGCCAAACAAAAAACCCAACCTCGAGGTAAGTCCATTTATTTAGTTTTTTCAAACATGGCCTCTCAGGAGAAAAAACATTGAAGCTATCACCTCAGTTTACCTCATAATGATTTTTGATAATTGTATTGTACTGGTATTTTCTTCAGTAACACAGGATGCTGAAGTGGTCACTATGAATTGACAAATGAAATATATACAGTTCACGTCTACACAATGTAATTGTCTTTACATTAACCACAACTTTATGTAGTTTAACATTTACTTATGCCAGCTGTAATACATTTGTATGACCATTTATCCTTGGTTACCATTTTGTGAACTCACATCATCATTTCATGAACTCATATCATTTTAATCTGCTTGTGCCAAATATGTGTAAAACTGGCTTTTTGTTCAGTGTGGTTGAATTATGTAATCAACACTGTAGACTCCAGCGTGACCACAGCCTACATGAGAGGGGGAAAAAATGAGAAAATTGCAAAGTGTTTCCTTCTTCATTTGTGATCCTCTAACAGTAGGAGAATTTCATCATCTTGGGTATAGCTAATTGTTTTAATGCTGTGCAAGAGTCACAGAATGCAACACAAAGTAGAGTTCACACTCTAAACTACTTGTCAATCTTCAAGATACAGCAACCGAGTGGCAGAGGTGGCAAGTAACGAAGTACAAATACTTTGTTACTGTACTTAAGTAGATTTTTCAGGTATCTGTACTTTACTTGAGTATTTATTTTTCTGACTACTTTTTACTTTTACTCCCTACATTTATACGCAAAAATATGTACTTTCTACTCCTTACATTGTAAAAACAGGCTCGTTACTTTTTTTTTTTTTGACACGACGTAAAAGCAAAAAAAGACGTGACGAACGGGAAAGAGGGAGAAGAGGGAGAAGAAGAGGGAGGGAGGAGGGAGGGGGGGCGGTAGAGAACTTGTAGGCTACTGTAGCAGCGACATGGAGGCAGCTTGCATGGAGTCGGGGGGGGGGGGGGGGGGTTGAACACTGTAGGCATTGGCAGCTTGCATGGAGGAAGGCAGCTTGCATGGAAGAATGGAGGGGGTTGAACACTGTAGGCATTATAGCGCATTTACCGTTTACGAGCGGCAAAGCGCAACCTGTCCATGTGCCCTTGTCTGTGTGTACGTGCGCGCGCGCGTGTGTGTGTACGTGCAAGAGAGACGGCAGGTGGACTGACTGGCAGAGATGAGAGGTGATGAAATGCTGTTTAAAAATTATTATTATAATTATTTTGTGAGAGTCTGTGGCGTTAATTAATGGTAAACACTGCCTCTGGTCAGTTCAATCTTGATTATTTTGTCTGAACTTTTTTTGTTTAACAAAATTATCAAATGATGTAGGTTTCATTAATGGCAAAAAAAAATCATTTTTACTTTTTACTTTTACTTTGAAAGTACATTTCAGAGCCTGTACTTTCTTACTTTTACTTGAGTAAAGGAGTTGAATCAGTACTTCTACTTTTACCAGAGTATTTTTTTACACATGTATCTGTACTTCTACTTAAGTACAGAATATGAGTACTTTTGCCACCTCTGCCGAGTGGAAGCTTGTCATTGGTTGAACACTAAGACAAAAGAACTAGGTGTTTTATCTGTTTGACTCCCTGATGAAGGCTTGATGCCAAAATGCGTCATAGTCATTTTAAACATGTCATGGTGACAATGCCAGATTAATTAAAGGCATTTTATTTATTCAGGAGAGTGGCTTGGAGTTTTTCTTTTCTTATCAATCATATACTATTGGAATCTGTTTCTACCAAATACAAACTGTAAACTCAGCGACCAATGCTGCTTAAAACTACAGGAGAATGTACAAATAAATTACAAATCATCAACAGTGGGCTAAGAAAGAGAGATTGATTTCAAATAAAGACGGCAGTAGGCATAATTTAAATGAAAGTTGTTGTTTTTTATCCTTTCAGCTGAAAAGGAGGAGGAGCCTGTGTACAGCAAAGTGCAAAACAACACATCCAAACAGTCTTCCAACACCAATGGTAAGTTCACCACAAAAGAGATGTTTTTGGAGTGTACTGTATATAGTAAATACTTTTGTGACTTTTGTGACAAATGCAATGATCATCATCGTCATCAAAAGGCTAATAACAAATAATGAAATCAGCCTTTGAAAGCTGTTGTCATTTAAAGACTGTACATTAATTCACTGTTTCTGAACCTTTCAGCTGAACAGGAGGAAACTGTGTACAGTGAAGTAAAGGTGCGAAACAAAACATCCAAACAATCTGCCAATGCAAATGGTAAGTTCACAAAAAAGGTACATTTTAGGGCTGACCCGATTATCATATTTTGATAATCGAAGCTTCGCGGGGGGGTGGGGGGGGCGATGGCGATCGTTGCGGAAATAATGAAAGTAATGGCAAACAAACACTGCATATCTCCAAAATCTGGCAGGTTTCCAGGTTGCCAAGTAGCCTACTCATTTTAATGTAACAATTGCCAATGACAACCGGTGTCAAAAAGGAAAAAAGAAAGAAAAAAAAACAATCGATCACGGACTTCATGATCGATTACCATGGCAACGAACAAAGCTTCGATTTTATTCGGTCAGCCCTACAACATTTCAACAAAAAATATATGACAGATCTAGATGAACAATGTGACTATCTCCACATTTGCTTTTATGTCATACGTAATTTACCATTATTACATATGCCAACAATAGTGTGTTGGCACGTCCATTTACCTTCAGTTCCTATCATTGCCTGAACTTAGTTATTCCTTGTGCTGTTGTGATAATGGATTTAATGTCCTACCTGATAATTAAATGACCTTGTTAGAGGATTAAAGTTATCAATCACAATGCTCAAAACAGGGAGCCCTCCATGGACTCCCTTCTCAAAACTAGAGATGCTCCTGTAACGGAGAGTCTGGGTGCACTCACTCACCCATAAAGGACATGCAAACCCGACTGCTAAGCGGTCACTGACCTCTTGGCACAAGGGTTTGCATCATTGCCTGCCGTGCGGGACACCAGGGTTCTGGCTTGTTACCTGTGGGGTGGGTTTTGGCCAAGCCCCTTTTGCAGGAGTTGGCTGCTGACTACACCCACTCTGGGTCACAGCAACCGAGTGGAAGCTTGTCATTGGTTGAACACCAAGACAAAATAACTAGGTGTTTTATCTGTTTGACTCCCTGATGAAGGCTTGATGCCAGATTAATTAAAGGCATTTTATTTATTCAAGAGAGCGCTTTGGAGTTTTTCTTTGCTTTTCTTATCAGTCATACTGTTGGAATCTGTTTCTACCAAATACAAACTGTAAACTCAGCGACCAATGCTGCTTAAAACTATAGGAGAATGAACAAATAAATTACAAATCATCAACAGTGGGCAAAGAAAAAAGTTTTTTTTAATCCTTTCAGCTGAAAAGGAGGAGGAGCCCGTGTACAGCGAAGTGCAAAACACATCCAAACAGTCTTCCAACACCAATGGTAAGTTCACCATAAAAAGTGTTTCTATAGATTAAGAAATGAAACTCATACAATTCAAATCTTGTAGCTGACTTGACTGTTTTTTTATTCCTAGCCTGAACAGAGCTGATTTTAAGAGAGTGTACAAATCATCAACATTGAGCAAGGAAAGGCCGATTTCTAATAAAGAGAGTTCTTAATTTACAGTTTCTTAACCTTTCAGCTGAAGAGGAGGAACCTGTGTACAGCAACGTGAACAGGCCAAGTCAAACATCTGAGCAATCTGCCGACACAAATGGTAAGCACAACACAACAACACAAGAAAAGGCTAAACACTGAGGTATTACTGCAACCAGGAACATTTTTAGTAATGCTACTTCTTCTAGTACTTTTACAACCATATTCATTATCACTACTGATAAAGTTTGGACTGTAGTTACAGGACTGCTCAGGATGTAAAATCACATCTGCAAAGCCTCAATGTAACACTAGAACCTGGAAATTTTAGCCTATATCTTATAATGAAGGATCTCTGAACCGGAACAATTGACAGCAGCGCATCCCTCTACCTTTGTCCTGATTTTAAAAAAGAGGATGGCTGTTCAGTCATTAGGGTAAGTGTACCTATTAAGCCCACGTACCATATAAGCCCACTTGTGACTTCTGAGTCAAATAAAAAAAAAACTACATCACCATTTTTGCTGGTTCATGGTTCTTCCAATGAAGCAGCTTGTTACATAAATTATACTTTTTATTCTAAGCAAATCAGATTTGTCAATCTTGAGTTATCGAAGCATATGTGTGACATGTGCCTGCTGCTCCCGAAGAAGTTGCAAAAAAACTTCAGTGATTTTGATGCCCTGAAAAAACGATATTTATTCCATATTTCTACTCCGACTTTAGCTAAGTACTCATTTGTAACCAAAATTTAAGAGATTAGTGCTTTAAATAAAACATGTGTTAGAATTTTACTAGAATTAGAAATAGTTTTTCTTTTGAATTCAAAATATGCATTTTAGCATGCTAGCAAACAGCCCACATGCTGCATCAATACAGCCACTGCATAGCATTGTTCATTGCCATGACATACAGCATGATAAACATGGATAGTTTACATTTTTGTATGCAGAATGTCCTATTGTATTGTTAAATTGATAATACATATGAATATTTATCTTTATTTATTTTTTAATTAACATTTTTACCAAGTGGGCTTAAAGGGGACAGTAGCAAAAAAATCACACCATTTAGGGCAGATGTAAATGAGTATAGCTAATTACTTAAATACATGATCAATTAATACTTTTCATGTTATGTTAGTGCATCTTATATAGATTCATGTCATGTAGTTGTTTTTAAATGTCATGTGTGTAGAATAAAAATATTCTGATTTTTGACCAGTAATTCACTGATGTTCCCTTTAAGCCCACCTGCTCCCATTAAGCCCACTGGCTGTGTTTCAATGGAGAGTTTCTTCCTTTCGACTTTTGAACCATTTTCCTGCCTAAGTTTGACCTCACCTAATCAATCAGCTTCATAATTGAGATAATTAAATACCCAAATTTAAATATTAGTGATATTGCATCGGCCAATTCATTCATTTTATTAATTGTTTCTATTTAAGATGTGTTTTTACGTTTAAAAAGTTATTTGTTTAGTTGTAAATACTGAAATTGATTCATTTATTATCCTTAAAATAGTATTGAACCAGGAAACTGTCTTTCTCTCAGTCATTGGGTCTTCAGAAATCTAGATAAAAACACTTTCAACCAGCTGGCTGGACCAGAAAATTTGGCCATATGTAAATGCCAATTGTATAATGTAGGATAGAGATACAGACAAAATGACAACAGATATTGAAAGCTTAAGTACTAAAGAGTAATTTCCATTCTAATTTTTATTTTGTTCATGAATAGTTTTTTGGCTACATTCCAAAGAAGACATGTTGTAAGTTTAGCTTTTTCTGTGTTGACAACACAGCAAATAGGCCGATCATGCCTATTTCAAATGCCATTTACAGGGCAGAGGAGAGGAGTGGAGACAAAATGAAAATAGCTGAAAATAATCAACAAATCGTGAAATGGGCTTATTTGGAACACCCATGGGCTTAAAGGGTACATTAAGTACCCATTAAGCCCATGCCAGATTTTTGGTATATTTTGACAAATTAAACAATAAAAACATTAAAAATTGGTATAAATGAATGATTGACACTTCAAATTAGACATTAGACTATCATTTGAACTAAAATGTTTTCACTTAAAGCTCCAGTTGGTAAGTTGACGAAAGTGAAAGTAAACTCCGCGACTTGGTCGGAAATTTCAAGACAATACTCCGTCAGGTCCCTTTATGAACCTCTGCCAAGCGCCCCACACACACACAGACACACACAAAGTAGCCATGAACGCACCCACATAAAAAAAAAAAAAAAAAAAAGATGTACCGTATCCATAGCACGACGTGTAGGAGCGGCGATTGGCTGCTCCTCCTGCTCCCTCTACCTGACTGGTGGAGAATCGTCGGGCGCGGTGGATTTTGGCAAATACGATTACAGGCTGTAGGTGGAGCCAGAGGAGTTGGATTTTGTCCTAAATTACTCATTTAATGTCTGACCATCAGAATATAGTGACAATTCCAGCAAATATGACTGAATAATTGTTACCAACTGAAGCTTTAAACTGGGGTGGTATATATTAAAAATGGCTGAAAAGCAGATTTGGTGGGCTTAACGCCTAGGATCCACTGGCGTCAATGCGATTTCTTGCCGGACGCGACGCCTCCAAAAAAACGGACGCTTCGGTAGGCGGGAACACAGACCGGCGAGTTAACAGACAGTGGACAAACAGACCCCCGCCCCCCCCGAGCTGTTCTCTATCTCGCTCCCCATTGGACAGTGACCCTGCGTCGGACGCATTCATTTGCATAAAGTTGAGCTGCGGTCAACTTTTGGACGCGCCGCAACTGCTCGAACGGACGCGCTGCGTACCCAGAATGCTTTGCGGGCGCGTCATAACGGTTTGACGCGTCCCATAGAAAATGAACTGGCAGCCGCGTCGCGCCGGACGAAACAAACGCCAGTGGATCCCAGGCGTAATAGGTACACTCACCCTATACACAGTAGGGGTTGCATGACTTCAGATTTTTTAAAGTCGACTCTAATGTTATGAAAGTCGAGTCGACATCGACTAGTCGCTGATGACGTCATTCATATTTTTCAAAATTGTGAGAAAAACACACACATCAGGTAGGCCCAATTGGGATGGGTGCTGGATAAAGGAGGAATCAATGAAATAAAGAAAAAATCTGCACACCATAGGAGCTCCCTTCAGAGGATTTAATAGCGTGACGTTTCGAGCAACAATGCTCTTTTTCAAACTGCTGAGTCAAAAAGTTTGAAAAAGAGCATTGTTGCTCGAAACGTCACGCTATTAAATCCTCTGAAGGGAGCTCCTATGGTGTGCGGATTTTTTCTTTATTTCAGTCATTCATATTTTTCCCATCATAACTAAAATCACAGGAGGAGGGAAATGCTTTGCAACAATCTGTATTCACTGACTGACAGCTCATGCACAGAAATTAGTCCACAGAACAGCAGCTTTATAAACAACAAGCTGTAAATCAGTTTGTTTTTTTGTAACACATTCCTATACAAGTGCAAAAGATAATACTGTAGCTACCGTCCATTAAACAGTTAGGGAGGAAAACGACACACAGGCCTCGTCACCATCACAGTCCTGCTCAGTCACAGTTTCACTCAGTTTTTGTTTTTCCTGGTTGGTTGTTGCTGTTGTTGGTTGTTCTTGTTGTGCGCGACGTAAAGCTGTTGATATGAGCGGAGTTTTTTTTTTTTTTTTTTAATTGCCGGCAGCCCGGACACACTGCCCGCGGAAGCGCAGTGCCTCACAGGCGCTTAGCTGGTCCGCGCCGGTCAAACATCGACCCGTCTGTAGGCTACTCGGTTTTCCACACACACACAGGTCTGTCTCTAGCGCTGTATGGATGGATGTGTGTCTTGTGTGCAGACGCATCTGACAAATATTTATAGACGGACAAGCAAACTTAATCATCATTTATTTTATTTTGAAAATTGACCGGATTCTCTCGCCTTTTCTGTGCCCGACTTTCTGTCTGGTACGATCTCGTTCTATCCAGCTTGACGGCGCTCGTATTTTTTTCATTCAGCGCACTCAGCTGTTGTTTCAAGCCGCTACTGTCACATGATCAGCGACTAGTCGACGTCAAGCTCAAAACGTCATTGTGGAGCAGTAAAGTCGACTAGTCGATTAGTCGACTAGTCTGTGCAACCCCTAATACACAGTGACAAATAAGTGAACTATAGAGGAAAAACTATGATCTGTTCAAGCGGTTGTTGTAATCTGACAAAGAAAAAAGCAAAAAAAAAACTTAACACTTTTGTTTGTGTTTTACTCAGCCAGCCTTATCCCAGACAAGAACGAAAAATCCAGACATCTACCCTGTCTTCTGGTGGCTTCTTTTCTGGCCATTGTTTGTGTCATTTTGATAGCAGGCATCATAGTAGTCTGCATCTTCTGTAAGTATATGAAACAAGCTGCTCATACAGTGTTGGGTATAGTTACTTTGGAAAGTAGTTAGTTAGGTCACAACATTACCATCAATATAAATATAAATATAAAATAAATCAATAAAAGTAATCAGTTACGTTACAGCGTTACCTATGAATAAAAGTAACGCGTTAGAGTACTCATGCGTTACTAAAAATGAAAAGCCTTTTGCAGCGCCTCGCACATGCTGCAACTTAACTGACAGACACACAGCCTCTTTTAAATGCACCGAGTCCTGACGAATAACATCAGTCATCCAACCAAATTAGCTATACAGGATAACATTAACAGGAAAGACAGTCAAAAATATGCCACATAGCGTTTTTTTTTCAGGAGTTGCCGTGAATCCCTCTCAGCGGCTTCACTGCTCGATCTGTCTGTCAGTTTGAACGGAGGACTCACGTGTAGAGAGGAGGAAGGCTGGCGAGACGTGAACTTCCTGCCTTGTGTGTAATAAAAGTTTTTTAAAAATGCGGTTACATGTACTGCTATCACACTGATGCCATGGCAGCTATAGAGTAGAGATCCGGGCTGGACCGGGGGAGAACTGAGCTGCCGCTTGCCGAGAGGGCGCTGCTGAAAGCAACAAGCACTGAGAGCTGGCCCGGGCTGCTTGTGACTGCAGGTCCGTATGTCGAGCTGATCTATGGGCCCTTAAATTGGAAGTGGATTTTTTGCGGTCGACAGAAGGTTATCACCAACGCAGTGTGCATTTTACCGTTATGTCCTTTTCGCTGGCGAATTGAAACACACACACACGTAGGTCAGCAGGGCACAGACGCATCACAGCGCTGCACCTCGGCTGACACATCCGCAGGTTGCACAGTAGTCTAGCCGTACTGTCTGACAAAAAGCAGGCTGCAGTCGGGATTTTCCTTTCCTTATGCGGCGAAAAGTAACGGATTACTTTTTTTTTTAAAATAACTAAGTTACTGATTGCTCAACGCACGAAACTAACGCGTTACGTTACGCGTTACACGAAAAAAGTAATTAAAGTACTCTAACGCGTTACCCACAACACTGCTCATGTATGACCTTAGACATGAGACAGTTCCTGAAGAATAACAGTGACAGTTATTTCCTGTAACCAGTGACAGTCACTTTTAGTTTAGTTTTCTGTCTGTAATTGTTCTACTAATCTGTTCACATTTCTGAATGCAGTTCTCAAGTAATCAATGTCTTTTTGAAAATGACTTAATCCCAATGGGGGGCGGGTGGGGAGGGGGCATATCTACTGCTTACTACCTTTTGTCAAAAAAAAAGTCAAAAATTCCAACTTTAGGAAGAACCGATGGACACTGACAATCAGGAAGTCTTAAAATACTGAGAGCAGGAGAGACTCTGTTACTTTTAATAATAAACACATGGAGAGCAGACAGGAAGAGTTTCCGAAGCATTATAAAAAAAACTGAAATTTCAATATTGCTGTTTTTTTCTTTGCAGTTCTTCAACTGAATCAAAAGACAGAGCTGGGGAAGTTAAAAGAAAACCAAACAGCTCTACTGGAGGAAAATCACAATCTTACAGAGCACAACAATAGACTCAGTTCAGAATACGAAAACTTGAGACAAAACTACAGTAATCTCACAATCATGTTTGAAAATCTAACAGAAGCCTATGCTGTCTCAGAGCTCATGGTCACAAACCTGACTACAGAGAACCAGGGGCTGAAAACAGAAAACAAGGAGCTGAAGACACAGAGCAACAACTTAACACAACAAATACAAGATGACAAGACAGAGTGGATTCAGTCCAACGTCACTCGAGCTAAGTGGAGCATTGAAGCCTACTGCCCTACTGTCACAGAAAATAACAGTATGTTCAGATCCCTTTAATTATTGATCAAAAATAATACAATCACTATACAATAATGTTGTTAATTAGTTTGTCTCTGTCATTACAGAAAGACAGTGTCAACCTTGTCAGAAAGGCTGGATACCTGAAAAGTCCAGCTGCTATGCATTTAATAACCCTTACCCCACAGGACAGAAAACGTGGACAGAAGCTCGAGAAAACTGCAGAGGAAAGGGTTCAGATCTGGTCGTTATAGCTGATGAAGCAGAGAAGGTAATGAGAAAACTTTGAGAATATTAAAAATATCTTAGATGAAATTAAAAGTTCTTCCTGAAGGACTGAAAAACAGAGTCTGTAGATCACAGTGTATTTAAATATCTATGAGAACTGTGTCTCTATTGTCCTCAGATATATATCAGAAATAACGTGTATGGAAATCAATTCTGGATTGGTCTGAGTGTTGTGGATGGGAAGTGGAAATGGGTTGATGGAGCTGATCCAGCTGACAGGTAAGAGACACAATTCTGAACAATTTGAACAATAAAATCTATCAGCCTTTATAATTATTATGTTTTCCCCTCAGCTTATGGAGTAAGCCTGCTGATGAAGGTCACTGTGCAATTTCTGTCAGAGGACAGGAAGGATGGGAATCAGTGAGCTGTGGTGACAAAAACCAGTGGGTCTGTGAACTGGCAGTTTTATCTGTTTGAACAGTGAAGTTGAAGTTGAGAAGGTCACTGGATCATCTGTCAACATCAGTCACACGTAAGATAATATCACCTTGTTCATAGATGTAAAATATGAGATATTAGATGATATATGTGCAGTGAGTGTGAGTGCTGACAGCAGCATTGAGGAAAACACAGTGACTGACCTCAGAGGGCAGTAAACTGTTGATCATCAATGACTCTGAATGAGCTTTTCTTCTACTTTGTTCGAGATGCTGTGCTTCTCATATGTATATTAGCAGGTTGATGGAAGGGACCAGTGATACTGCTCAGTTTTCTGTTTGCTGTGTGCAACATTTGAGGTGGTTGGTGCTGATTGGCCACCAGAGGGAGCTGTAGTACCTCTCCACTCAATGTTACTGGGCTGTGCTCCCAGGTTTTTGTCTTATAATGTAAATAATAACTTGATGTGTAGGTGACAGTGAAGTGGACACATTAATGTTTTATTATTAATGACTGAATAAAATGCTGCCACACAATGTTGTTTCTGACTTGTTCTTGCAAATTGCTCCTTGGAAACTGGAATTCAACCGAGAACCACGCTTGGCTAGTGTGCACGCTATCAATTACGTTTGCGCTGTGCCCTTCAAAAAGTTCTCCGTTGTCACTGGCAAAAACCTTTTTTGTAGCAAATGAACGGCTGAATTTTTGTCAATTTTGAAATTTTCCGCTGCTGTATCAAAACAAGCTTTGACATTTACTCACCTAATCCTTGGTATTCAACTATCTCCTCAGACTGTTTCCAGGGTTTCCGCTTAGCAAAGACGTTCGGGTTGTTTGCCATCATGAGCAAAAGATGGACCTAAGATGACAAAACAAACTAAAGAAGTAGCCATGTTAGATGCAACAGTAATCTCATCAACCAGAGACAGTGTTTCCCCCAGAGAATGTGTTAGGTATGTAGGCGGGGGGGGGGGGGGGGGGTGCGAGTATTAAGTTTCGCTTTCAGCACGCACTGGTGTAATATCGCTACATTTTTTTTTTTTTTTTTTTTAAAAGACGTTAGTTTAGGCGGCAGCTCTTTGTTGTTAAGGCGGCCGCCTTAACAGGAAAGCGCTGTGGGAAACCCCGAGAGAGCAAGGCTGAACATGAAAAAATAGTAAAAAGAAGTCACTCTGAAGCTTAACAGGCAATGTAACCGTCAAGAATAACATCTCACTATAGGCAAGGTTTACCCATATAAAAACTCACCTGCTGTATCCTCATCAGGTGACAAGACACTGACACTCGACACAGGGAAAGGTGGTGTTGGTTGTCCTCCAGAATACTTTAGGAGCTCCTGGACAAGTTTTATATAGTAGTCGTTAATAGGCTGTTGTTAGGCCCCAGTCAAGAGAATAAATAGATAAGGCAGACACAGAGGTAGCTCCGGTCATGTCCAAAGTTATATGTTTCATGAGTTAGCAACACATTCTTCAACCGAGGCCGAACGAGACACCGGTCGCTACTCACGCAATACTTGCATATCAACTAAAAAGAAAAAACAAGCCAAAACTTCAAAATGTCACCCGAAGTGCGTTTTCTAACATGTTAATATATAAAAGGTAAAGAAAACATTTTTTTTAAATCATCTTTTTATACCCTCGACCACCTCCACCTTATAGGCAGGAGCAGTAGATTACAGATAAAACCGATCTACAGATTATCTTCAACGAGCATTCTCAACTCAAAATCCACAAAAAATTATGAACTATCACCTTTTCAGTCAATTCTAGTTATGAATCACGATATTTTAGCATTTTAGCTGTTTTTTAAAACATTATAATATAAAATTACAATACATTAAGATGTCAAAGCTTTCTGCGCACTGCTCAGAGTGCACCCTAACTGCTCACTCACAGCTGTTATTTGAGCTACATTTTTATCCAACTAGGTATGGTTAGCCTATAACAGTCTAACTAGCATGCAAGTTCACATTGCTTGCTGAACAATAGCAAGAGACATTACAAATCTAACATGGGGAATCTGGCTTCTAGCAAATGTTAGAAAACGATAGCTAATGTTAGCAGCTAACAGTTAGCTAAACTTACCAGTACTGAACTGAAACCAAGGAGTGAATATTTAGGAAGAAAATGACTATGATTAGTCATGCGAACACACCTTAATAGTGTTGTTTTTCCTCCACCTCTGTCCTCTTCTTCTTGTCTCACTTTGTACCGGAGGTGTATGTCCTTTTTTGCAGCGTTCCACCTTTGGCTCTCTCCTCATACTGTGCTTCTACTGTAAAACCGAGCGGCAGCTGATGTTTGTGTCTGTGTGATACAACTTACCCATAAACGCGACATCAGCTCTGACACAGAGGCAGCCAGAATTGAATAAACCAGTATAAACTCCACAGACCATTTACAAGTTATACTATTGTGCTTTTGATTACTATTGACAACTGGTGTTAAAACATTATAGGCTTATATCTACACAGCCTATATCGCATTTCAAACACTCTTGGGGGACCCCCTAGTGGCTACAGGGGCTCTACTAAACAGCGTCTTAGTTCACTTAAAGCTATAGTGCGTAACTTCTACGTGTCTGTAAATATCAGTTTCATCCAAGCCACTACAAGAGGAGATGATACAACGCTGATTAAGCCGTTCGGCTCCTCTAACACCTCGTGGTATTTTTCAGTATTTGTTCTTTTTGTATTTGGTGTAGTTGGCGACATTCCCGCGCTGGCTCACAGGAAACGGCCGAAATTACGCGTTTTACTCGGTTTTACCTGACAAAGAGAAGGGAGGAAGCAACACGGCTATGAATGTAATTGTTACCAGCCTGGTGTTTGCCACATCGTTAGCCTAAGTTACAAGGTGTGTAGCCCGTGTTGCTGTGTGTAACTTACTGCGGGGAGTCTGTGTGCTCACTGTGCTGTGACCATAGACTGTAAAAAGAATGGACGTAGCACCCGTGACGTCACCCATTGGTTTGGGGGAGTCTGTTTTGTGCCGCTACTACGGGGGTTTGAACCGCGCCATGTTGGATTCTACTTGCCATATTTGGAGCGGTGCGGCTGTTGGCCGGCCGAGGGCCCGCCCACTGGCCTCGAAGCAGCGGTCTCCGGACCTGTCACTCAACGGTTCTGCGCCCTAATTGGCCAGAACTTTAAACCTAATAATAGTAAAACGGTAGAGTTTTAAAAAAATTCAGCCCCCTCAGAGTGTGTGCGGGGGTAGAAACTATAGGTTTAGACCAAAAAAATAAAATGTACCAGGCTGTAAATATGTTTTTTTAAGCTGTAAAATCGGCTATTTTAACATGGGGCTCAATTGGAGTTGCTCCCTTCTGGAGCCAGCCCCCAGAGGAAGCCGAGGGGATTGCAGTTTTTTGAACGCAGAAGTGAGCTTCACTTCTCAGACCGACAACTGCCCCCTTGGCTGTGACGAGCAGTGTGCGGTGAGTCGCGAGTGTTATAGTCCGTGAACCGTGGTCCGTGACCAGCCGCATGTGGTGTGTTGCGAGTGTTACTCCGTGTAAAGTGACGAGCATTACACATTTTGTAGCCAGTGTTACTTTGTCGAACAGTATGCTGTGTCTGGTGAGTGTTACTGTGTGTGATGTGCATTACCGGTACCATGGAGAGCTACAGGGGTAGCGGTGGGGAGGGGAGGGGCGGGTTACACTAGGCCATAGGTGCCGGCCGTATCGTTGTAATAACACAGAAATCCTCTAGGGGGCAATAGAAGTTACGCACTATAGCTTTAAACGAACTAAAATCAAGGACATAATCTTTCTTTAACAATAATTTAAAACATGCTAAATTTACATTTTGGTTATCCCCTCGAACTGCACCACAAACACTTGGATTAAAAACATTACGTAGCCTACCTGCTTCCTGACCCGTCTGCACTTTGAGGAAACGGTTTTCTTCTGACGTTTCACAAGCAGTTTCTAAGAGAGTAAGAAAAGTAAAATAAAATAGTCAAATAATTGGGCAATAGCCCCTTATGGATAAAAAAGTTTTGGTAATTAATTTCAAACATTCAAACATGCTGGGTATTTGAAACATTTGTCTTTTCCCTTCACAAAGTTTACAAATAAATTATCACTGCCATGTTATTACATTTCTTAAATGATTGAAAAAAGCAACAAACCTACTGCTGAACCATCCTCCTCTTGGGTGAACCAGACACACCCCTTAGATTCTCCAGAATGGTTCCTCTACAATGACAAGTACCACAACAATTTAAAAAAAAATTTTTTTTTGAATTAATTACTTACATTTTTTGATCATGAAAACATAATTACAGTGTGCAGCCTCTTACCCTCCTGCCCAGTTCCACAAGCATCCACTCTGAAGGGAATGTGGGAGCCTTCCCCTTCACACGGGGAGTTCACTGGCACACGTTGGCTTCGGTGCTGGTCTCTCCAGTTGCTGGTAGTCAGCAACCAACAGCAACTGCACAAAGAGGGGCAACCCCAGGTCATCACTGAGCTGGACCTGCAAAGGCAAAATAATGGGGAAAAAAGAATTAATATTACTTCGGAAAAATATGAATTATACAAAGTGCAGCCAAACACCAGGCGAAAGGAACGAGGAACAGCAGAGGCTTCTTTGACAGCTTGGCTCAGCTGCAGGTGAGCAGCAGGGGAACTGGCTGGAGAGCACAGCGTCATACTTTTCTTTTCTTTTTTGTTACAGGTGAAGCACATGCTGACGTCCCTGTAAGTTTGTCGCCTGACCTTCTTCTCCTGTGTAACTTTTTGCTGCAAAATATGACTAAAGGCACGTCTAAGTCTGCATGTGTTCACACACTCCCATGAATTGACGACATAGGGAGCTAATAAGTCGGTCAAAACTAATTGGTCAAAGTTCTTGTTATCGGTTAATCGTGTGCATCCCTAATTAGAAATTACTACAGCTGCAGACAGAGCCTTAAGAAATTAATTATTTTTTATTTATTTAAGGATTAATGTTGTTTTATTTGCAATAACTTACAGGCTTGGTTAGTTTAGGGTTCAATATGTGCAATAAGGTCATTTCAATAAGTTTTCAATGGACACTGAACCAGTCCAGCCCTCCAGTTGCACCAATGTTTTGTGTTTGACATCCCTGCCATAATGGATATAATGGAATTATACTCCTTTTCATAACTCATCAAGTTTGTTACCTGTTACAACAACCGTATCATTATACTTTTTTAAAAACACCAAGATGTTCAGGCACCTGAAAATATCACCCTCATTAAAATAAATATATAAACAGCCTACCGTTTCTTGTAGAAAAAACCCCCCATCATATTACCAGTTCTAATCATTGGTGTGTCCTTTATGATTTCTACATACCCTCTTGTCTACTCTGGGCACTGAGCTGGAATGAGACTATGGCTGCGCTCAGTGTGCACAGAAATTGGACATGAACATGAATTTTGTATCACCAACGTACCACGGCCTATTGATGAACACAGAAACACACCATCTTAAAACTGTAGAAACCCTAAACATTCTACTACTATAGAAAATACAAGGTGAGTCGGTTTAACAGTTTAAGTCACACAACAAGAATATACAAACCACATACATTTTTAATATGGAAAACTACATGGGTGTACCAGCCTCAATGGAGACTTGGCATCTAACATGATGACAGTGAGTGAGTAAAAAATATTGTTGTAATATGGATACAGTGAAACATGCTCAGTTAAACAAAAGACATAAACATTGGAAATATTGCTAAAATTAAAAAAGAAAAATACCAGGGCTCTCTGCGTTTCTTTAGTGCAAAGGACATGGTGATTAACAGCTATGCTATGCCTACTCATATAAAGCTTCTAGACTTTTTTTTGTCCCCCCCCCCCCTCCCCATTATTCTGCCAAATCAATTAGCCTATACATTACTGTACACTTGTGTAAACAGGTTTTTAGAAATACTCCACCGTGTATCCCTCCATGACTCTGAAAACAACCTTGTCCTGGTATGTTTCACTGTTGGCTCACACACTGCAGCGGCTAACGCTAACTCACTCTGCTATCAATCGATGCTAACAGCTAACTACCTAGCCCGCCTCGAGGGCGGTTAGCCTGGCTAGCAGCAAAACAACAAACCTGTGCTGTATTGTTCGGTACATTTCACCCATAGATTTCACCACACGAAGCGACAGTTCATACGCACATACCGTGCCAGCCAACATTAATAAAAATGACCATGCTAATTAATAGTTAGCCTCGACCGCAGGTCTCGACTGACTGTTAAAAAAATAACGTAACTCACTGTAAGTCAAGGGCACGTCCGCCGACCAGAGTCCGTGAAATGCGAATGTATGGTCTCGAAATCTCTCAGCTAAAAAGTTTCCCCCAAAAAAACATTTGTCTCACTTTTTCTCTCTCTCCGAATCGCATAGTCCAACACCACACCGAGTCGCTGATAGACATGTCCAGAAAGAAACTGACGACTGTTGGTGGGAGATTTATGTGCGCACTCTTCGAAATTTCTTTCCAACCAATCAGAGCGTCGAGAGGAAACTCGATAAAAGCAGCTGTCAAAATAAAGGTACAGTATTATTTTTATTTCATTTCATTTCATTTCATTTCATTTCATTTCACTTTATTTTATTTTATTTTATTTTATTTTATTTTATTTTATTTTTGATGTGATGTCACGCTGATGCTCCCATATGACAGTTCAGTTGCCCTGCTGCAGCAGGCTGGGTAGGGTCCATTTCAAGATGATGACGCAGAGAATCGTTATTACCCGGTGAGGTGATCATTTTCATAACAAAATTCTACAATTATTCCACGGAATTAAATAAGTATCTAGAACTGCAACTTCATACTGTCACCTAGTGACAACAAGTGGACTATAAACATGTTGCTGATGTGGCGAAAATCATTACATCTTCTCTTGCTATGCATACCAATACTATAATTTACAACATTCAGATTGTCCATTCAATTTGTTATTATTACATTGGATGAAAAATGTCTCGTTCTTGAAGTGTACCTTTCTCAAAATGTGAGGGGAAACCCTAAAGAATGTGTTGAGAGACACTTTTCTGATATATCTTAACACTTTTTCATGTATTATCTTAAACCGTCTTAAACTCACATAATATGACCTATAACAAAACAAATATAGCTTTAATATGTTGATTCTCTGTTTTAGATTTCATCAGTGTAAAAACAACGACAAACGTTACGTGCATATCCTATATCGTTTTAGGTTTTATCAAGTTGTGCATGCAATGTTTTATGTTTTGTGATAGGGTTTTTGTGAGTTTGTTTGTTTTTTCAAGTTTTTCACTGCACTTGAACGCATCATAACTGTACGTCAACCTGCGTCCTCGACTGCGCCTGCGCGGTTGGCTCGTGTCTCCCGGAAGCAGCAGCAGCAGTGGGTTGTTTTGGTATCCGCTAGCACTGTGGAGTTACCTGTCACTAGGTAGAGAGCAGCAGAGCTTCAACTGGCTCGTTTTTTTGGCTTCTGGAGTGGGGACGCTCGTGGAGATCGATTCAAACATGTGTCGCCCGAGTTCATGAAATGATTTTGGTTGCGAGCGAAACGTGGACATTTTGTTAATTTGGCGAATTTACGGGAGCTAGCAGTTAGCTAGCCCTTAGCTAGCTGGCTTATTAGTCAGAGCTTGTCACTCTGTCAACAAGTTTGAGTTCAGGATGGACTACGCGGCGCTGGAGCTCGATGCTGTCAAATTTGCCAAAACAGCTGTCACATACGACCAAAATGGCAAATACAACGAGGCTGTGTTTTATTACAAGGTAAGTAGACGTCTCTGTGTGTGTGAAGTAGACAGGTGTTAACGGCTGCTACCTGTCAACATTAGCACATTAGCTCATCAAAGTTAACACATAGTTTCACTTGCCACTTTGATTTCCTAAACCCACATGAAAGAGAAGATAATGAAATGTCATAATTTTATATTTATGAAGTCACAGTGTAACAGTTTCAAAGGACTGATTTGATAGATGTATTCTCCTGAACAGCTGCTTCTTCTTTTTTTATGATTGTTTACCATAGGAGGCAGCCCAGGCCCTGATATATGCTGGCATGGCAGGGTCCAAGCTGGATGGGATCCAGGACAAAGTGAATGAGTACTTGGATCGGGTCCAAGCCCTCCATAATGCAGGTAAGCTCACCTGAGCAGAGACACATTGGAGCCACAGTGTTATTCTGCATTAAGATGACACTTTACAGTACATAACACAATCAGATTTTATGTATACCTGCACTTTTCACACAAGTACTGAAACACAAAATGCCAAATCAATATAAAATTCATCCATTTAGATTGGTTGTGTCCTAGTAATAAACAAAAGCAATGTTCATAAGACAATAATAGGAGGAAATGAGGAAACACTGAAGCAAAAAGAAAATGCTAAAATTGAGGAGTGGTATTAAAAAAGTAAAGCGAGAAATAAAATGTATGGTAATAACATTTTAGTTAAATTGAAGACATGAAAGGAAATTGAGAATCCCAAGTGAGTAAAATCAATAGGTAAATAAAGTAGGTATAAAATAAATGACCGCAAATGAAAATATTATATTGAAAGGGAAATAAAAACAGAAGATAATCATAGAATAAAGGGACGGTAAAACAGTCTAAAATGGATTAAAATGGATTAATTAATCGCAGGAAAAGAGATCTTGCTTTGAGCAACAGTCCCAAACACAAACCTTTATTAGATAAAGGAACTGTTTTATTGTTGTTGCTGTCTTTTTTCCAAAGATTAAAAAAAAAATGTAATCAATTTAGGAAAAAAATAAAATAAGGTCTTTCTAATATATATTCTCCTCCTTCAAAGTAATCACTGGTCTCACCTATTATTACAGTATTATTTCTATGAGCATGTTTACAGTGTATATTAATCTACATTCTTGCTCAACACTCTGAAAGACAACCTGCAGTGCAAACACAGTAGATGCTGTTGTAAATGCAAATACAGAAGACAAACAAACAAAAAGTCAACAATGCTGCTGTTAAAGGAGTTTTTTCTGTGTCAATGTAAATGTAAATTTTTTTAACACTGTGAACTTCCCGTTACGTTTTTTTGATCTGAGCTTTGAATAATCGTAGCAGTAAAGAGGAATGTTCCTGAACGGGCCCTGAGGACATATTTTCTCTGCTGCTGTCTGACTGACTGCATTTTTCCGTGACTCTCCCGGCCCACACTATGGGTGTGTGTGTGCGCATGTATGGGTGTGACCACAGTGACTGAATAACATTTAACACCGTGTGTGTGTAGCTGTACTGTAATATGTTCCTGCTGTTTACTGTGAGATCGAAAGCAACTTCTACTGTGACAGCTGCTTTAAAGAGATGATGATAATGTTTTATTTTATAATTCATAATATAGTTTTATTAATTTACGTCTGTGGCTGTGCAGTCCAGTTCACATGCAACACATTACATCTCTGAAATGGCCATAAACACCTCCTTATATGATTTATAACAGGCATGAAAGGACCTGCAAAGCAAATTTGTCTCACTTTTTAAAACAAGGTGTTTTTCTGCAGTTGTTATCACCTGTATGTGTTTTATTAACTAGTAAATGATTATTAATACCCCAAAAAGAAAGAAGACAGCGGATTATATAAACAGTTTTTTTCCCTGTTTGTAGCTGAAGTGAAAATAACATCAAAGTTACTGCAGATGGAGAAATGAAAGCTGTCCTAAACTTTCTTTCTTGTGACCTTTGACCCCTCCCCCCTCCAGTCCAGGCGCAGAAGATCGACCCGCTGAAGTCCCGGCAGCAGGTGGACCTGGAGCGCGCCCACTTCCTGGTCACTCAGGCCTTTGAGGAAGACGAGAAGGGAAACGACGACGAAGCCATTGAACTGTACACTCAGGCTGTGGAGCTGTGCATCAAGACGGTAGCTCTCTCTCTCTCTCTCTCTCTCTCTCTCTCTCTCTCTCTCTCTCTCTCTCTCTCTCTCTCTCAGACGTTACTTCCTGTTTGCCTCCTCACTCTCCCTCTGTGTTTTCCACTTTCCTTTCATTATAAATACACTTAATAAATGCAACTCCACCATCTTCATCATGCTGGTTATTTGTAGTGCTCTACATATCAGTATTATGATCACTTTTGTTTTATTTAAAGCAGAAGAGGAAGCACATCACTTTATAGTGGTTTGTTTCCAATCTGTTAACATCATCTCTACGCAGATGTGTCTCCTGGAACAAAGCTAAATCAATTTTGTTTCTTGCTAATAAATCTAAGCAGGCGGCTCTTCTATTAGGACAATTAATTCCCTTCAAGTTGCAACAAAAATGTTGGTGTGGTTTTCTGACCCAAAACCTTCAAGAGAAGGCAATGTATAAAAGAAAAAAGTAACCTAAAATCCAGTCACCTACACTTTGACGTCAAAGTTCATTCTGTGTTTTCCAACAGTCCAACGACACGTCGGACCAGGCGCTGCAGACCAAGCTGAAGCAGTTGGCACGTCAAGCTTTAGACAGGTAGATGTCAGATGTTTCTTCTCTTTTATTGTAACGTGGCTGTTCCAGCTCTGCCACAGCTCCAGTGCACACAGTTTGATATTTGTCATATTATGTATTTTATTGATGTGCTGCTTAAATACCTGCCGCTAGCTTGCTTTCGCTAGACCAACCCCATGTACCTGCATACGTCTTATTGTGGTTCTGCTTTTATTGTGTCAGGCAGTTTTATGTGCTTTTTATGCTGTGTATGCTCCTTATGTCTGTGCTTCTGCTTTGCATGACTTAGTGCTCATCAATACTGTTGTATATGTTGTCTTTGTTTATTTGTTAACGTTTATACCTGACTCTGTAACCTCTGACAGACTAAAAATACTCTACTAAAGTGTTTACTGATGTGCACGGTCCCTGTTAAATAAACTAATGAACTAAAGGAGAGGAAAGAGGAAATTTAACATTAAAGCACCAAATAAGCCCCTTTACTAAGTTATATCTCATCTCACTGATGTAAATTCACACAGATTTTTCTCTAATCAGTGCAGTTACAGTATATGACCAGGTCCGGTCCTTAGATATTAACGAGACATTAATACTAGTTTGTCTGTTTGTAGGATGAAAAGACAGAAAGACAGCAGGATGTGTAGTCATGGTTTTTTTTACATTGGTTATGAGTGTGTTATTATATTTGTTTTATTAATTTATTTATTGTGACACAGGTGGATGTGAGCCTAGAGATTTCTTTGAGTTCAGCTCATTTCGTTATATTCCTCTTCTGTTTTTGTGTTTTATTTCTAAAGAGAGTTGTTGTGTATTTTACAGATGTGAATAAAAACCTCCTGCTCTGTTTCCTTTCAGAGCCGAAGGTCTTAAAGACTCCCAGTCCAGATCAGGTCCAGCCCAGACTCAGGACAGGACGGGCCCTTCTGGAGCCAAGCCGTCCGGCGGTGTTGGCAGCAGCTCTGGGGGACCGGTTCGTCAGTTTTTCCCCCTGGGACCCGACTTCAGCCTCCACGACCGACCGCAACCCCAGCCGGTCCGGGCGGTCCAGTCCAGCGAGCCGCACGGTCAGCGCTACACGTCTGAAGAGATCGAGGTGCTCAGGTGAGACTGGTGGTTAATTGTGAGTTTTCAGACGGTTTTGTGACCCACAGGTTCTGGTAGACATTGAAATGTTTTTTAATATCATTATACAGTCCAGAAAAAACCGAACTGAACCAGAACATTTTATGATTTTAATCTGCTCTGAAATTAGAATAGTGTTATATGAGTATTGATGAGAGACAAGGTGAATCACTGTCTGAACACATGTTTTTATTTTTATTTAACCTTTATTTAACCAGATAAAAGCCCATTGAGATCAGGATCTCTTTCGCAAGGGTGACCTGGCCAAAAATGGTCAGCAGCACGCGGTACAGCAGCAATACATGTCAACACAGAAATGCAAAGAATAACAATTAGAAAATATACAGAGTTTTACAACTTCAGATACAACAATTGGAACAACAAAATAAATAATTTAAGATTTGAAGCACAGGCACTGCTGGGTGAATTTCTGCTGCCTATCTTTCAAAATAGAGCGAAAGGCTCCAAGTGGGATTAGTTTAGCGAGTTTCAGCTCTTTCTGTAAAGTGTTCCATGCCGAAGGGGCGGCGGAGCTGAATGCTCTTTTCCCAAATTCAGTCCTTACCCGGGGAACAGATAAAACAAGGGTTGAACAAGAGCGCAAAACATAACTACTGCTTGTTTCTTGCAGTAATATGCACAAATACGAAGGCATCAAGCCTAAAAGAGCCTTATAAATTAAGGTCAACCAATGTACATATCTGCGTGCACTAAGGGGGGGCAGATTTGATTTTGAGTACAACTCACAATGATGGGTGAGACGACTACACCCTGTGACAAATCTCAATGCCGTATGAAAAACAGTGTCTAGAGGCTGGAGACATTTAGATGACACGTTCAAATAAAGTACATCACCGTAGTCAAGAATAGGCAAGAAGGTTGTTGTCACTAATTTTCTTCTAACCTTGAGGGAGAAACAGGTTCTATTTCTGAACAAAAACCCAAGTTTCACCCTAAGATTAGTGACCAGCTTGTTTAAGTGGGCTTTAAATGAGACGACTAAAGAATGATTTCTTGGTTTCCCTCATCAAACTCATCAAATAAAGGTAAAGGTAAAGGTACTTTATTAGTCACATATACAGCTAGTACAGTGAAATACACAATCCAACAACTCCACAACGCTCTGGTGGACAAGTTGTGACCTGCACATTCACCACGCTATGAGATAATAACACAACGTTACCACACAGAGTTGTTTTAGAGGTAAATTCATGCAAAACCACTGATGCATGTTGCCTTCAGGGACAGTTTTTCATCAAGCAGTCTCTGTATTTCCCTCTAAAACAACTCTGTCTGGTAACGTTGTGTTATTATCTCATAGCGTGGTGAATGTGCAGGTCACAACTTGTCCACCAGAGCGTTGTGGAGTTGTTGGATTGTGTATTTGATGAGTTTGATGAGGGAAACCAAGAAATCCCATGAGCCTCCGTAGTGTAGCTCTGAGCAGCTCACGGCTCTGCTCCGCCATTCTAAAAATAGCTTGCACCGACAATTAAAAGTAACGAACCTACTGCTATGACTGTAGGGATTATGGCAACAGGCCAATTTGCCAAAATGTTGAACTATCCCTTTGAATTATTTTTTATCCTTTGTCCTTCTTTGGTAATTCTCCATCTTCAGCATAAATTTACTAAAGTATTTAGTCTCTGAAATTTCTACAAATAAGGCAAAAGTCCTGTTAGAATAAAAAATAAAAACAGTTTGAAATGCAAAAGAAGTCCAGAAAAATTATTAGAAACTGAAGCCACATGGTGGTTTAGTGCAGCAGGACTCATAGTGTAAAATCATATAAACACCTGTTTTGATAAGTACCATTAGGTAAGATTACAAAAGTGAAATTACGTATAAAGTGAACAGTAAAGACTCGTTAAACAGGTTTTAGGATGAGATGATCCTCATACCAAAGACAAGTCTCAGATTCTTTGTTTCTTTTAAAATACCGACACTGATGACTGACTAATAATCATCTGTTAACTCTTGTTAATTTTCAGGAGTACGTCTACAATCAACAGCATGGCCTACGTGCCCTTCATGAGTGTGGACCTGAAGGAGCGATTCGCCTTCCCCGTCCCCTTCTCGTGAGTTACACTTCTATTATCATTGTTATTATTTAATGTCATTCTTTTAATATGAATATCACTGTAGAAAAAGGTTTCAATCTGTCCTCCCATTATATTAAAATCAGTTTTATTCTGTGCACATTTGGTGACAAGAATTTGAAATCTAAAGATGTGTCTGAATCATCGGTTTCAAACTGGTTCAGCCGATCGGTCAGTTCTTGGTTTGATAAAAGAGTAAACCAACTCTCTTGTCTGAGTTTAATAAGACAAAGACACTGTCACAGAAAAAAAGGGGAAATAAAAACCGAAAAGAAAAACGAACGCATCATAAAACAGAAGTAAGTTTTGCAAGAGTGTAAACCACCAGTGCGATGTCAACATAAAACATGACAAGACACTTTCCAGATAAAAGAAGATTATGTAATATTGATGATGTAATGATGATCTATGGATATGCTGCCTGTCTGATTTCAAAACAGGAACAATGTGCATGTGCAGTAAAATTATTTTGGACTTAAATTTTAACACACAAATGTATTAATCTGCTGTAATATCAGTGTCTGCATAAGAGAGATTTATTGGATGAGGTTTAGATAAGGCAAATTCATTCATACACCAGGCAATTCAAAGTGCTTTACAGAGGCACAGAAATACAATAAAATTAAAAACAGAAAAATACAGTTAAAAGAAAAAGAAAGAAACAAGACAGTAAAAGACGATAATAACAATTAGACTGATTAAAATCATTAGAATTATATATTGTATTTAGTTGGGATGATGAATGAAATGGAGAGAGGTCAGTGAAGTAAACACATAGATTACCAGATTACTTTTTATTTGTCATTTAAAGAAAAAAACATATACCTTGCAGTGAATGTATGACACTATGACACTGATAAAAACAGAGAATAATAAATAACAATAGAGCTATATGAAAAATCTATCTTGAATTCTTCCACTCACAGGGACAAGACGGGGAAACTGGCTCTGTCGCCCAAACAGAAAGCCATCTTCTCCCGCTGGGTGAGGCCGGACGAGATCTGCAATAACCCCACCATGATCATGTCTGTGTCCAGCTTCAGCATCAAACAGGTCGGTGTTGGTGTTCACACTCTCTTTAAATTCAGCCACTAGAGGGCGTAACATCATAAGAGACAAGAAGAAATAACCTTCTTCACTTCTCTCTCTCTCTCTCGTCCAGACGGTGGTGTCTGACTGCTCCTTTGTGGCCTCGCTCGCCATCAGCGCCGCCTACGAGAGGCGCTACAACAAGAAGCTGATCACCAGGTACTGCGGTGGTGCATTGTTTGTTGTTTTTTGTTTATTAGATCCCCATTAGCTGCTGTACAAGACAGCAGCTATTCTTCCTGGGGTCAAAACGTCTTACAAACATTTCTATTTCAGAATTTAACACAGAACATTCAACATAGATCATCATCATTCATACAGTGGACAACCAGGGCCGTTGTATAGAGGAGAAAGGTGATGATAATTCTAGGGGCCCAGCGCCCAGTGGAGCCCATAAAAAACCACAGTGGTCTAATCTTTGTATGACTGATTTATTCTGCGTAAGACCCTGAATAATACTCATAGTACACTGTAAAAACTCAACATCTTTCCAAGAATATTTGTCTTATTTCTTGTCCAAATATCTCATTTCTAGTCAAAACTAATCTCTTTCCACTTAAAATAAGACTCATTAACTAAAAATTTACTTATTTTTAGATAATTTTCACTTAAATTCACAATAAATAGAAAAATCTGCCAGTGAAAGTAAGTTTTTTGTGCTTGTAATAAGGAAGAAAAACTTGCTCCACTATCAGATTTTTTCTACTTATTCCAAATGAAAATATGCTTGAACGAAGTAAAAAGTGTCTAAAAACAAGCTACTTTTAATATAATGTGTCTTATTTTAAGTAGAATGAGATTTGTTTTGACTAGAAATTACATTTTGACTAGAAATAAGACAAATATTCTTGCTAAGATACTTGAGTTTTTGCAGTGTTAATGCTGCATTACCATCAAAACAAAGAAGGCTAAATAAAAAACGATAATACATACGTAGTCTAAGAAAAAAAAAAGGAAAAGTTAGGGGGAGGGGCCCACTTTAGTATTCTTTAAGGGGGCCCAGAATTCCTAGCAACGGCCCTGTGGACAACAGCAACACAAAACATAAAAAAAGCTCACATCTCATTTACAAACTGTTCTTAAAGTACAAAGAAACAGAAATCATTTGCATTATTTTATAGGCATGCAACTGTCTCTAATGGTCAGAGAGTCACTCCCTCTTGTAAAAACAAATACATCTTTAGTCACTGTTTAAAAGAGGCAACACTACCTTCTCGCATCAAAAATCTCGGCAGAGCTTTCCATGCAGCCATCGCTCTATAATAAACAGTTTTTTGTTTTGCGTTTGTTCTACATGGGGGCAACAGGAAACGATTTTCTGAAGAAAAAAAACACTAATTTATTATAAAAAATTACTGGGTTTTTTGTTATTGTGACATTGTGCATTCAGGGTCTGTTTCCCTCCTCCCAATTCAGCTTCAATCCCTTCCTGACACTTTGATTGTGTGTGTGTGTTGCAGCATCATCTACCCCCAGAACAGACGAGGCGAGCCAGAGTATAACCCCTGTGGGAAGTACATGGTCAAGCTGCACATCAACGGAGTTCCCAGGAAGGTGAGACACCACTTCACCTGTACAGCAGCATCAAAATGAGCTGTGTTGGAGCTATTTGTTATTTTTATAATATTTTATCACTTATTATTTTGTTATTTTTTGTTGTTGTTTAGTTTTGAAGAATACACCTTTAGTTTGCTTATGATATTTAGTATTGTTTGAGTTAATTTGGGTATTTAACAATGCTTTTATTTTGAAGGTAGGGGATGGGTAGACAGGCACAGGTGGGCCAGGCACCTGGGAGGGCTGATGGTTTTTTACCAGGGCAAGAGAGGCGGCAAAGAGCCATTGTTCTTTATTTGTTTGTTTGCCAACGGAAAATAAACCTATTTATTTATTATTAGTTTATTTCATAGGGACAGTGCGCCACTAATCAACAGAGTTAAAAGAAAAACTGTAAGTGGGCCAGAGTTAGCCAACAAGGCTAGTTTTCGTCCGTTGTCCATGGCCAGATGTTAAAGGCACCCTAAAAACCAAAGAAAGGGGCAACAATTAAGTACTTTCAATCAAAACACAATTTATGTAACAATCTACCTAGTAAAAGCTCATAATAACAAGTAAAACAGGTAAGAAGTCTGACATACAGCATAACAAAAGCTCATGGCATGCAGACATAACATGCAGACAGGGAGAAGAAGAGCGAGAGAAAGCAAGAGAGGAAAGTACAGCTAGAAACACACGCAAGTAGCACACAGCTAAGACATTAGCACTAACAATATCAGACATTACAAGGGAGGACATAAGAAACTTTATTTTTGCCTGGACAATGGACTTTTCACTCCATAGGTGTCTCAGTGGCTGATATTTTTGAGTTTTTTGATCATTGACATTGAGGACAAATAGCTGCTACAAGCTGTAATAAACTTGGTAATAAAACAAGGAGAAAAAGAACCACAGACAAACACCCTGTCTGTGTCTGTGTCTGTTTCTGTCTCTGTCTCAGGTGATCATTGACGACTACCTTCCCGTGGATCGTAACGGCGAGCTGCTCTGCTCGTACTCCAGCAACAGGAACGAGCTGTGGGTGTCGCTGATCGAGAAGGCCTACATGAAGGTGATGGGAGGCTACGACTTCCCCGGCTCCAACTCGGTGAGTGAAGCCGACGGAGTTTTCATTTTAAAACGCTCAGGAGGTCAAAGACACTTTGAATCTATTATCATGTTGTGTTCACCACTGGTAGTTGCGCCTGATGAGCCAATCAGGAGCCAATGTGGGCATCCATATCGTTTTCACTGTCCAGACAACAGCAACACACACCCAGAATTTTCAAAATAAATCACACGTCTAGACATTTCAAAGTAAAACAGTGTTTCCACAACCGTTTCTATTTTTGGTCCTTGAAAACACACACAAGTCTTTGGGACAAGAGGCCGAAACTTATCAAAAGAGATGAGTTCAAATGAAAATATAGTCGTGTGGACTATTTCATCTGCTTTCCTAGACAAAAATTAAATTTAAAAACAAAGAAAAGCAAATGAGGAACATGTAATAAAAACACATTTGATATCTTGAATGTTTTGGATGACGTTTTCTGTAACAAGGTCATCCATTTTGCCAAGTAACTCAACACATTTAGCTGTGTGTTAAAAGTCTGAACTTTCACTTTTGTTTTGTCTTTACAGAACATCGACTTGCACGCACTCACCGGCTGGATCCCTGAACGCATCGCTATGCACTCTGACAATCAGTCGTTCAGCAAGGACGACACCTTCCGCATGCTCTTCCAGAGGTGAATACACACAACAACAAAACATCAGATGGAAAAAAATAAAGTTTATGTGACTTATTATTATTATTGTTATTAACCGTTTTGCTTCTGCATCTGCCTCTTTCTTCATTTCCAGGTTTCACCGGGGCGATGTGCTCATTACCACGGCAACAGGAGTGATGACAGAGGAAGAGGGGGATCGATGGGGTTTAGTGCCGACACACGCCTACGCTGTCCTCGACATCAGGGAACACAAGGTGAGCTCAGTTTAGGCGGCACGACACAAGACTTATATGTATATGCGTTTTTTTTATTCATTTTCTTTTCTCTTTTTTATTTTTGTCTCCTGTATTAATCTTTTAGTAATGTTTTTTTTGCTGTTGATGTTCTTTATTTAAATTTATTTCACCATTTATTTAACCTTCATATATTTATCTGATGTTTTTCTTAAGAAACTGCAGGTCATTGGTTTCCAACCTCACCTGCACATTGCTTTTTTATAATTCACTCTTTATAGAGTGATTTGCATCAAATGTAAACAGGTTTTTCTTTTATCTGCAAATAAATAAATCAACATTTTATGATGTGTTCACTAAAACAAAGTTCTCAACTTTATAATTCATGCTGGTAAAACTTTTCCATGTGCACCTGGAATTAAGATTGAACTCCTGTAAAAGTAACATTCATCTTTTAATAAGCTGCTCACAACAGTATAAATCTACACAAGGACTGGGAAATAAAATGTATTTTAATGAAGGTAGAAAATCAAATCCACCGCCAAGCCTCTGTGATTCCTTCATTTGTCGTTTTGAGCTTTTTGAATCTAGTGTTGATTTTTTTTGTGCAGGGGATGCGTTTCCTGCAGCTGAAGAACCCGTGGAGTCATCTGCGGTGGAAGGGGCGCTACAGCGAGCGGGATGACAAGAACTGGACGCCCGAGCTCCTGAAATACCTCAACTTTGACCCCAAGACGGCACAGAAGTTCGATAACGGTAAAAAAAAAAAAAAAACTCTCACCACAACAATAAATCTACAAACAAACGAAGTTCAGCATCAAAGATTCACAGAGGGAGTTGGCAGCTGATTTATTTAATACCCAGGGAAGTCATTAACTCGAAGTTTAATTAGCAGATACAAATTATAAAAACGAGACAACTTGAAATGTGTAATTACTTCAAAAGGAAGAAGGGGTGGCTTCGTCCAAGCTGCTTTTAGAAATGAAAGGATTTATGGATGAATCACCGGCAGCTGCACTGGGAAGATGCTCCGTCTAGACGTTAATCATCAGCAGCAGCAGCAGCACAGTGGGAAGCCAGTGAGGGATCAGTGCAAGTGACGTAATATTGGCAAACGGAGTAAATATGAAAACTGGAAGAACAAGAAGAGACCTGGAGAGAAACCAGAATTCTTCTTGTCTAGACTCCCACTCCACTCCATATCTGACCTTTAAAAAGATTAATTTTGTATTTTCCACTTCACCAGAGACTTTTAACGTCCTCACTAGGTAAAGTTCAAGCCGATACGTCACTGCAATGAATTACAGTGCATTTCTGAAGCCGAAGGTGCAGAAATACTGTTGTTGCTATATTCAGATCACATGTGTCGTTGCTCTCCAGGTGTTTTCTGGATCTCGTTTGAGGATCTCTGCCAGTACTATGACGTCATCTACCTGAGCTGGAACCCGGCGCTGTTCAGAGAGTCGTCCTGTATTCACAGGTATGAGCACATGCTAGATAGATAGATAGATAGATAGATAGATAGATAGATAGATAGATAGATAGATAGATAGATAGATAGATAGATAGATAGATAGATAGATAGATAGATTTCATTTAAAAAGACACAAACAGCACAAATAATATAGTTTGTCATTTCACAAAAAAATCGTAATCGTAATCGGAAATCGGTTTTTGAGAGAAGAAAATCGAGATTTTATTTTTGGGCAAAATCAAACAGCCCTACATAGCGGGATGTGACGCCGAGAGAAAGACCCGAAATAAGCGGCATTTTTAAAACCCAGCGTTATTTTTTAAAAATGCATCTACATGGCCGGAAAAAAGAGAATAAGTCAGTAAAGACCACGTTACATGTTCCATGAAACATGTTACCACATTACCAGCTGTGAGAAACTACATCTGTGGAAACTGCTTTTGTAGTTTGGATTAATAAAAAAATAAAATAAAAGATGATCTGATTCTGTTATAATTAAAAAAAGATCAAAAACAGAGAACATCAAAGTTGAAGAAACAGTCCAACTCTGATGTTTGCAGGTTAATGTTTTTCATCTGTCTTTGATGAATGAATGAAAGAATGAAGACAGGTCGACAGGTGACACAGAAGTAAAGGGAAAGATTTCAAAATGAAGAGGAGGAGTTGGACTGAATAATTATGAAAGTCAGTAAAAGACGTACGGCCATAGTAACAGTAACAGACGTATTTTTATTTATTTTAATGTTTATTTAACAGGGACAATACATACAACATTGCCATAGAAAATGGAAAATGTGATGCATATAAGACGTTTAGCTTCAGCTAATTTGCAGTCTTTGTCCCTGGTCAGGCTTTAGAATAGGATAAAATATACTGAATACAATAAATGCAATAATACAAATACAGTGGATAATACAGTGAATCGGTAACATGAATAAATAAACACAATATGATATACAATATGCTAAGTGGACAGATTACACAACGATCAAAAGGACAATTTTAATACCTACGATTATTAGAAAGTGTCCATACGGCTGGAAAAAAACAACAAGAGAAGTAAAAAAAAAAAAAAAAACTGCTGAAACGCAGCTCTGAATGTATTCTGGTCAGACCCAGACTGAGTGTGTGTGTGTGTGTGTGTGTGTTTGTTCTGCAGTAGCTGGGATGGGAAGCAGGGCCCGGTGAAGGACGTCTACAGTCTGGCCAACAACCCTCAGTACAAGCTGGAGGTCCAGTGTCCAACAGGTGGCGCTGCTGTGTGGGTGCTGCTCACCAGACACATCACTGACAAGGTGACAGAGACACTGGGACAAACCTCAGCACAAGGGACTATGGGACTGAACTTATTTCAATTTTATCTAATCATTATTCATTTGTTTTTGTTTGTTGTGTCTATTTCCAGGATGATTTTGCACAAAACAGAGAGTTTATCACTCTGGTCGTTTACAAGACGGACGGGAAGAAGGTTTATTACCCAGGTGAGTTCCCTCTGCAGCTCTGAGCTGTGACACACTGTGATGTAATTTATATACAGCTCTGGAAACCACTTCAAAATGATCAGTTTGTCTGGTTTTACTATTTAAAGATATAGTATGTGTTTGAGTAAAATTGACATAGTTGTTTTATTCTATAAACTTCTGACAACATTTCTCCCAAATGTGAAATAAAAATATTGTAATTTACAGCATTTATTTGCAGAAAATGGCAACTGGTCAAAATAACAAAACGTTCCAGGGTTTTCAGACCTTGAATAATAAAAATGCAAAAGAAAACTAGTTTATATTCATTTTTGAACAACACAACACAAATATTTTAACTTAGGAAGAGTTCAAAAATCAGCATTGGTGGAATATTCTGTGTTGTTGTGTTGACATTCAATAGACACTGGATTCGAAAGATGTTGATTTATTAAGAAAATTTTGGAGTGGTCTCTTTATTTTTTCCAGAGCTGATATACTGTATATGTAAATGACCTGTAGATGAGTGACAGGCAGCTCACCTTCTCCTCCTCCCCCTCCTCTTGCAGCCGACCCCCCTCCGTACATCGACGGCATCCGCATCAACAGCCCACACTACCTGACCAAGATCAGACTGACCAGCGCCGGCACACACACCTTCACACTGGTGGTTTCCCAGTACGAGAAACAAAACACCATCAACTACACACTACGGGTGAGGAAAAAAACTTTTATAGCAACATTAAAAACATGGGAGTCACGCTATGAATAAAAATATCTTTGCACGACTTAGGGCTTAGACGATATTGGGCAAAATGATCATGCATGTCGTCATAGGGAATGGGTTTATTAAATCTTTTTGAGCCTGACCCACAGAGGGCGCCACAAATACAAAGAATGTGTACAGAATTTCACCAGATGTGCAACAAATTCATGCTCTGGGGCCGAGAATTGACCAAAATCAGATGCTCTGTATTGATTGATGAAAGTGGGCGTGGCTTAATCATCAATATCTGCGACCTCAATTCAGTTTTATTCTAATATGTGACAATAAAAGACAAAAAATAGATGGTCATTTAACCACAAACGAACATAAAAGGACCATAAAAAGAAAGCAAAATAGGTATATATTACTACATATTCGAAAGGAGTGGGAAGAAGTATGAATTTAATCTTTATTTAATCCCACCTCCTAATTATAATACAGCCTTATATTTTTTTGCTCAGTTCACAGTGAACTGGAAAAACCAGAGAAAATGAATGTTGGCATGAAAAAATGATCTCAAGTCATTTTTTAAAGGATGAACGAGAAAGTTTTCCACACTTTGTATAAAAGTCAGACACTCGGGTGATTAATTCATGCAAATGAATTCAACTTTATACAGCAGTAATTTTGATTATCTCCCACAGAGGTCGACTCTTCTGTATTTGCATTTTTCTCTCTCTCCAGTGTCACAGAGCGAAGGACTGAAGCTCAGTCTGTTAACGTTTTACAAGTTCATCCCTGTGTGGCTAAAACTGACTCAGGGTCAGTTTCTGTTTGTTTAAATCCACTTTATCAGTGCAGCAAGAAAATAAACTTATAAAGCCCTGAGATTTGATTGACAGGGGTCAGTCAGGATGTGCATAATGCAGAGTAATGATGTTAGGAACAGTTACGCCTCTGTTCTCAGTGTGTGTGTGTGTGTGTTTGCGTGTGTGTGTGTACACGTGTGACCCAAATATTTTTTTTTCAGTATTTTATAATTCATGGTCTCCTCTGGTTTCTGCAGAGTGGAGAACAGTTCACGCTGAAATCACTCATTAAAATAAAGCATGTGCTCTGTTGTGCACATGTCTGCTGTGTGTGTGTGTGTGTGTGTGTGTGTGTGTGTGTGTGTGTGTTCATATATGTATGTATTCTGTATGTATTCTCTCTGTGTAACCATGTAAACGACCCCCCCCCCTTCTCCCCTCAGCTCAGATCAGTGTTTCTCTTTGAAAATCAACTCCCTCCTGTTCACCAGGGATTAAAGCCAGAAACAGGAAACATGGATTTTATTTTATTTATTTTTTATTTCTCCTTATGTTTATTTTAACAGAACAGCTCCAATATGAAGGATTTACAGAGATCCATGAATAAATTAACAGAGTCGTTTCCATGTTACAAGTTCCATGAAACATGTTACCATGTGTTTTACACGGCTGCTCGTGAGGAGAAACTAAATCTGTGGAAACTGTTTTTGTAGTTTCGATGTAAAAAAAAAAAAAAAGATGATTTTCTGATTCTGTTATAATGAAAAAAAGAAAAGAAGAAGATCAAAAACGAAGAACATCAAAGTGGAAGAAACAGTCCAACTCTTCTGTTTGCAGATTAGTGTTTTTTATCTGTCTTTGATGAATTAAAGAATGAAGACAGGTAAATATTTCAAAATAAAAGCCAAGAGGAGGAGTTGGACTGAATATTGATGAATTTGAGTTTTCTCTTTGAAATGCACGACAAAAACAGAAAAAGGAGCATGAAAGTGCACATTTCTGGTCCAACAGGAATCAAACCCAGAGTCTGTTTTCCCTCTTTCTTCCTGGTTTTCTTTGGTCCAGCTCATGTTCAGTTGGTCTTCTCGTTTCTTCACCCAGGTTTACGCTGGAGGAAAATTCACCTTCTCCAAGATCCCGAATCCCTTCACCAACACCAAGAGAGTACGTAAACCGCCCAACACTCCTGCAGAGATTACTTACAGGTTTGTTTTTTGTTTGTTTTGCATGTTTAATTGCGTCTCTGCTTGTGTCCTCAGATCAACGGCCAGTGGAAGGGCGCCACCGCTGGAGGCTGTGGGAACTACAAGGACTCGTACAAACTAAACCCGATCTATCAGATCAACTTGGAGCGGCCGGGACCGCTGCTCATCGAGCTGCGAGGATCCAGGTCAGGACAGATCCACCACTGTAGATTCAAGTTTTAAGTTTATGTCGATTTCTATATTTAAAAGTGCTTTTCATTTGGTTTTGGATCAATATAATACCACACTTTTCCCTAGAATCTGGTCATTTCTGCACAACTACACTCAAAGCCGGCGGCTTATAAAAGCCTCTGATGAGAAACTCTGTCTTTACTTCGTCTCTGCTGCACTTTGCATATCTGCCTCACTTCAATAGAACATAAAGCTTAAAGAGGAACTAAGCAGGATTTCTCCCATGGCTATGCTACATGCATATGCTCTGGACTAATTGTGATAGTTAACTACATATCTTGTGACTTGTTACGAGTGAGAATGGAGGCTCTCTGCCTTCACCTGGCATCTTATGGCTGAAAACCAACCTTGCAATATCAGGGAACATCTATGTATGGGGCAACGGATGGAAATTAGCCTGTGGCTAAAATCTGGCTTGTTTACGATTTTATGTTTCGTTCATGAACATGCACTGTCCCACCTCAAATAAATTGAATTGAATTGAGTGTAGTTACTCGGCCGCCGTCCCAGCTCTCGTCTCTGCGGCACCGCGACACAAACGCGCTCCGTAACCGGCAATCTTTTGTTTATGACAGTTAAAACCAAACAAATACGCACGTCATAACATCGTATATGTTATGTAACGTTATCCACCGCTCCATGTATTGATTTTTCGCCGGCTTCGTTGTAAACAAATGCACATGGACGAGAGGAGCGTTAGCAAAACAGTGGAAAAGCGACCGGACTTGCACAGTTTCCCTTTAAATGTTACCTTTATTGCTTAAGCGTCATGGTCATTTATTTATTCATTTATTTAAAAGGGACAGTGCATAATAATGAACACCAGTAATATACATTTGTAAATATGCCGGAAGTAGCATGACTGCTAATTTGCATCCGTAGTCGCTTGGCAGGTGACAGATATTAAAACAATACAGTGCAAACAGTAACAATTACAACATAAAGTGCCCAGATATGTCGTCCACCCATATGGGATTATTGGGGTTGATGCTGATGCCAATATTAAGGAGTTGAAGTTCTGATAACTGATCAATTAGATGTTAATTTTACGTAAACACACATTTTTTGCAAGGAATTCTCAAGCGTGGTTCAAACACTTGTCACAAATCTGTACTGGAGGCTCAACATTTTACTGTTGAACGATAAATAACTTTGATTATCGATTTACGTCGTCAGTGCAGCTCTGCAGGAAACTCTGAATAAAACAAATGTAAATCAGTAGAAACAGGTGGAAATCCTCTGATGAATAATTGTCCACTGTGTTACTGTTTTCCTACAGTGTTGTGTGGATCATGAACACGACACACAACATTATTTTTCTCCTAAAAAAAATGGGAAATAGTGGCACTAAAAAAAAAACTCACTTGAGAAATATTGCATCAAACCTGCAGCTGACATTTTATTTGTGTTTCTGCACAAATCAAAAGCAGCGGTGTTTCCCCTGCAAACGCTTTTTTATTGTCCGACTTATTAAGGACTCATTAAAAGGGTGACTCAGGGACATTTCCCTTAACACACACACAGCAGGATGACTCAGTGATTGCAGCTTTATTAACTCTGCCACCTAACTCCAGTGACATGACAGAGATATTCTGTCGCACATCCCATTTCACGCCGTCTCCCGTCATGTTTACATAAATCTGTGCATAAGTGAGATGAATTAATGACCCAGCCGTAGTTTTGACCGAGCCATGACCGAGCTGTAAACTCAGTGTCTTATATCACCGGCGTGCACACACACACACACACACACACACACACGGCTGTAAAGAGGTCAGGAATGTGTGGAGGATTTTCTGACAATGAGAAAAGTGCAGATTGTTCTGAACCCTGACTCTGCACACAGATGGGAACATGCACTGATCAGGGTCAAGTATCTGACTGTCACATGATAAAAATCTCAAATAAGCGTGAAATGTTAAATATCTAAACCGCCTCAACTCTCAGTTTTCCCCTCCATCACTTTGTTCGCTCTGTTGCTGCACCGTGTGGTTTGGTTTAAAGAAACGCAGCCAGACCATAGTCCAGAGCTGACGCAGCAAATGTGGAAACTGGTCTGGTTATGTGAGATAACTTGTTGGCGAACCTGCTGCGTCCTGATAACTGATGTATCTTTGATGAGTGACTCTAATAAACCTGCGTTTATGATTTGTCAGACAGTGCTTCTGAATACAGCCCCATCAAAGTTTATTAGAGAGATAAACGGAGCAACAAAAGGAGATTATTCAGCACAATCTGCAGGATGAAATGCACTCCCTGCTCCTCAGAGGTTCTTGTTCTGATTGGACGTCAGGCAGTCGCTGCAGATGTGTCGGCTGATTGTGAATCTATGATTGGTTAAATAAGTTTTGTCCAGTGTTGGTGCTCATGTGAATTGCAGCCAGGTTCAGGTTAATTTATTGTACCTGTAGGTTGGTTAACTTGTTCTGCTGTGAAAGTGTAAAACAATTAAGACCAGTTGAAACAGTTTAAAATTGAATTAAAATTAAATTAAAACTGCTCCTGTGCTAATAATTTCCTAGAACATTAAATACATAAATAAATAATCTGCCAATAAATATGTATGTGATGTATATGAGATACAGTAATAACAGAACGTTACCAGACAGAGTTGATTCAGAGGTAAATGCAGAGACTGCTTGATGAAACTGTCCCTGAAGGCAACATCAGTGGTTTTGCATGAATTTCCCTCTAAAACAACTCTGTCTGGTAACGTTGTGTTATTATCTCATAGCGTGGTGAATGTGCAGCTCACAACTTGTCCACCAGAGCATTGTGGAGTTGTTGGATTGTGTATTTGATGAGTTTGATGAGGGAAACCAAGAAATCCCATGAGCCTCCGTATAGCGTAGCTCTGAGCAGCTCACGGCTCTGCTCCACCGTTCTAAAAATAGCTTGCACCGACAATTAAAGGTAACAAACCTACTGCTATGACTATAGGGATTATGGCAATGGGCCAATTTGCCAAAATGTTGAACTATCCCTTTAAACTCTAGAGATGGTTGTGCAGTTGGTGAAACACAACAACAGCGATGCTACGTTCAAAGTCGCTTCAATCACCTAATGTACTGAGCTGCTCCTAAGTGATTGACCCATTAGTCTTTGCATTAATGAGCATTTGAACGAATTAATTAATGTACGATAACAACAGAAAAGTGTAACAGTGTGACCGTTTGTGTGTGTGTGTGTGTGCAGGCAGTACAGTGTTGGTTTTGAGATGGTGACGGTGTCGACGGTCGGAGATCCGGGTGCAGCAGCTTTCCAGAAGAAGAGCAGTGGAGATTACAGGTACGAGTTGGTGAAACTTTTTCTTCTTCAGTAGCGTCTGCGGCTGTTTCATCATCGTTACACAACAATATAGCATGACATTAATGTGCAGCCTCACTGCACAGACATGCTAATGTACGATAAATAAAGGAAATAATTGGTTTGCCGGCGTCTAATGACATCTGAACGCTTGTAGAGAAACCTAAACAAGGGCGTTTGTAAGTATAAATATCCCAGTAATTAACATTATATATAATTATGAAACCAGACAGAGTGAGGCAGTCAGTCTCACGCACTCATAATGTCATTATACACACCTATTGATAAGATTATAAAGTTTATTATTACGGTAGTTGTTTTATTCCTAATGTTCAAACCTAAATAAATTGCCTCTGTCTTTTTGAAAACTTTAAAATTTCCACGTTATATTTTAAAGCTCATTTACTTTTACTATCAATAATGATATAACCGCTGAGCCTCCTCGTCACAAGATCAAGTCAGACACTCAGTTCATTGTGTTCTGTGTTAATGTTTGGTCACGTTACACTTGTAATGACACTTGTATTGTTCTGGACTCTTCTTCACTTTCAGCTAATGCAGATTTTCACAGTCAGCCGATGAAACAATGCTGCACTGTTTGTTGTTTGTTTGTCTGTGTTTTTTTTTGAATTAATTAATTAATATTATTTTATCATATATATCTGTAGTTTTTATTCATGACATGGTTCTCTAGTGTTTTATTATGAAGTGTTAATCCATGAGAGGATCTTTAAAAAAAAACAATCTTAGTGTAGTTTTCCATCTCCTCTCTCAGCTTCTCCCTGGAGCTCTAGTAACAACAGGCTGGTGTCAGCCAATCAGAAGAGAGGAGGCTCTCAATCTCTCTTCTGATTGGCTGACTTGTTTTATGAGCGATCCAATTAAACAAAAAAAAGAGCAGATTTCAGAATAAAACAATAAAAGAAACCAAATCTTGATAAATGTTGGATGGTGTCGGATGGATGGATGGTGTCGTCCAGGAGCTTTGTTGTGACATCACAAAGTGACAGGAAGTCCTGACGGCTGGTTTAAAGGCTCAGTTTCTGAATACAGGCTGTGTGCATTTCTCTGTGGACTGAGGCTTTGATACTTTCACAGTATTAATATAGAACCTAGAACTGCTTTATAATCACACTACACATGGACATCTACCTTTATACTGTATGGAGCTTTAATACAAACATCTTTATACTGTATGGAGCATTAATACAAACATCTACCTTTATACTGTATGGAGCTTTAACACAATCATCTACCTTTATACTGTATTTGTTTTTATTTACAACATCAGATAAAGTATCTGTGATATCACACCATTATAATGAGCGTTTTACAGACACATTTATGTCCGAGACAAGAAGACAAGAACTGTTGTTGTAACTGTTCCCACAGGAATCTCAGCATCTCAGCGATGTCACACCGGTCGGCCACGTGTCTCTGCGGATAGTGACTCTTTATATACACACACACACACACACACGGCAGCACATGATGTCACAAAGTCATTTGAGACATGAAAGTAAGATTAGACTGATAATTGGTTGTTTGTCAGCAGGATTATGCAAAAGCTACTGAACCAAATCGGTGGACGAACTTGTTGAATTTTGAGGCACATCTGGATCGTTAAAGGTTGGGTCTGGAGTTTTGTGCCCAAAAATAAACATTAGACTTGTACAAATGAAATCCGTCTTAATCATCACCTATGGACTTCTAGTCCCCTGCCTGTATTTTGGTCTTTTGCTCTGTTTTGTTCAGGTTTTGTTAAGCACGTGGACGTTTCTGGGTGGAGCGAGAGAGTCGCAATCAAGCATAGATATCTATGGCGAGAGAGTCTGTGTTTTCTCTCCAGCCAATGACGGAGCTCAGAAAGCTACGTGCAGTAATAGGAGGGCTCAGGCCTGCTAGCCGCACTAGCTGTCTCTGATGCTACTAGTGCTAGCATGTCTCTCTCTCTCAGCAGCAGCAGTCAGGACAGCAAAGTAAAATAAATACAGTCTGAGTGAAGAGCTGGAGCCGCGGACCGATTCCCGACCGTCACCGACACTGGTAACAAGTATTAGGGCCGTTGTGGGGAGCTAGCTCGATGCTAACTTCGGCTAGCGCTAGCGGTTAGCATCCGCCGCTAACACCCGCTTCTTAGTTCACCACAACGGCATAAAAACATAACACGGAGGCTCCCGGTGTTGGCGAAAGGTCGGCTAATCGGCCCACGGCTCCAGCGGTTCTTTCAGACTGTATTTCCTTTCCTTTGTTGTCCTGACAACTGCTGCTGTCAGGAGCAGGAGGCTACACAGCTTAGCCCGAGAGGAGGGGCTGAGTTTAAATGTTTTGTTTACAAACTGCAACGAACAAAACTCCAGACCCTAACCACAGTTTGTCTGAAGTTTCTCACTCTCTGCCTCTCTTTTCTTTGTCCAGATGTGGCTTCTGCTACATGGAGGTGGAACACGTCCCTGCAGGCATCTACAACGTCATCCCCACCACCTTCCTGCCCAAACAGGAAGGACCCTTCTTCTTGGACTTTGGCAGCAGCGCACCCCTCAAGGTCTCCCAGCTCCAATGAAGACAGAGCTGGGAGGAGGTTAGGGGAGAGGGGGAGGATGAGGGAGGACGAGGGGAGGTTTGGGGAGGAGGAGGAAGGTACATGAACTCTGTTTCTGTCTGAATGTGCTGAGGTGTCTCGGCCTCCATGAAGCCCCAAAGAGTCCAGACTGAGTGAGACTGGAAGCTTCAACTCAAACACCGCCTCAGCCTCGTATCGCTGTCCTGAATCCTGAGCTGACGTAAAAACGGACGGATCGTGGAATAAATGATCGATAAAGGAAGCCATCGGGGATGAACCCGTCGATCATCAAAGCGACACGGTTAAAAATGAACCTTTGTATCGTGACGACAACATCTCAGCCTCCTTTTTTGCCAAAATGAATCAGACACCACGTCTCACTCTTCTGCACCTCCACACGTTTGGATGATTAGCATCGGCAGTAAAACACATGACCACATGGATTGTGTGTGTGTGTGTTTGTGTATTTAAAGGAGGGTTTAAAACCAACACCTGCAAGCTGCCTGAGAGCGACCGGTTCTGTTCAGGTTTCTGTTTTTGCTGCAATGAGCACCTCGACACGGACGAATGTTACGGTACTTCTTTAGGTTTTATTCTTCCACATAAAAGGTTGGAAATCACTTCTGGTCTGGGATTTATTTTTGGCTCCTAACAAATCTCAATATCTGAATATAGACGAAACTTTTTTTCACATTGAGGCCCCAAAACTGATTAATTAAACTCTGGACTTCAACATTTTGATCAGATTTTGACCCAGTGTTTCTGACCTAAATGGTTGAAACTCGTGAAAGTTTGTCAGTCTGTTCCTTAAAATAGAAATATAATGAAAATATATGACTAACCTTTTATTTTTTCTTGGGAAATTGAGGGAGATCCCCAGCAGAAAGTACTCAACTTTCAGAAATGTCTTAGAAAAAGAAGGTAGTTTCTGACCTTGCAGCAACATTTCCTGTTTCATCTCGAAGAGAAGCTTTTCCCAGTGTAGTGAACAGGAAGTGGTCTGGTCAGCACTCCAATGTCTCAGTGTCTCTTTTTTTTGCCAAGTTTTCAATCTTAGTGGATGAAACTGGACCAACGGTTCAAGGACGTCTGACAGCGGAGCCAGCTTCTCCACAGGAAGCCGAAAGTCCAGATGTTAAAGTTGCAGGTTAAATAATCAGAAAGAAACCTGAAGAAACACACGTTGACATTGAATGTCTGAGATGCTCATTACTGCAAAGCTACTTGAATATGAAGCAGCCACGATACAAAAAAACAAAAACAAAAGCCTCATAATAACTTTGCCCAAAGTCTGATCAGACGTCTCGACATTTAGTTCGTCTCCCTGGAGCTGATCAGTCCAGACACTCTGCCAAATTAATAAAATGCTGACAGATTGAATGGAGGAGAGAGAGAGGGTGAACGTTTCTATGAAGGTCTTTATTTTATTTTTTTTTCATTTGATTGATTTTTATTGTTTGAAACTCTCAGGAGAAGCAGCAGCAGCAGCAGCACAGGGAACCAGTAACGGCAGCAGCTGAATGACGTGTCTTCATGTTGTCTGTGGATGTGATCGGCCTGATCTCAACGACAGGGCCTCACGTCGGCACTCGGCACCGCTCGAGGCAGGTGTCACACACCGAATGTGTTATACCTGAGTGTGCGTGTGAGTGAGTGTGTGTGCATGCAAGTGGAAAGTTTGACTTTCATTCTAAATGTTTTTAAAGTAAAAAAAAAAAGAAAAATGTTATGTCTTGCCAAGTACACATCCTCTGTTTACTTTAATGTTCCCAAACTGCACTTTTTTCTAAGAAATCATTTCTCTTCCTGTTTATTGTCAAAACGCAGTTCATCATCAGTTGTCATCAGTTCACTGAGGCAAAGATGCAAACATGCTACAAATTCAGAAAACAACTATTTCATCTGCAAAAAGCTCAAACAGGAAGTGTTTCCAGGGGAAACAATAAAGTGACGGACCAAAAGGCTAATGCTGAGCGAACAGTACATATTATCAATAACATGATATTGACGTTCTAATAAACCACACTCCACACAAGAAGCAAGAAGCTTTGAACTAAAGCACCCCAGCCTGGTCCGTCACTTGTATTATGTCCCCCCCAGAAACACTTCCTGTTGTGTTTTCTGAATGTTGACCTCTCTGGGCCACCGTGCCATACTGAACAGTTAAAGGGATAGTTCAACATGTTGGCAAATTGGCCCATTGCCATAATCCCTATAGTCATAGCAGTAGGTTCGTTACCTTTAATTGTCGGTGCAAGCTATTTTTAGAACGGTGGAGCAGAGCCGTGAGCTGCTCAGAGCTACGCTACGGAGGCTCATGGGATTTCTTGGTTTCCCTCAACAAACTCATCAAATACACAATCCAACACCTATAAAACGCTCTGGTGGACAAGTATTGACCTGCACATTCACCACGCTATGAGATAATAACAGAACGTTGTTCTTCAGGGACAGTTTTTCATCAAGCAGTCTCTGCATTTCCCTCTAAAACAACTCTGTCTGGTAACGTTGTGTTATCTCGTAGCGTGGTGAATGTGCAGGTCACAACTTGTCCACCAGAGCATTTTGGAGTTGTTTGATTGTGTATTTGATGAGTTTGATGAGGGGAATCCAAGAAATCCCATTAGCCTCTGTAGCATAGCTCTGAGCAGCTCACGGCTCTGCTCCACCGTTCTAAAAATAGCTTGCACCAACAATTAAAGGTAACGAACCTACTGCTAAAACTATAGGGATTATGGCAATGGGCCAATTTGCCAAAATGTTGAACTATCCCTTTAAACAGTTAAGCAGCAGCAGCAGCTCGACCTCAGTTCACCTCCTCATCTTCCATGTGTTGGAAGTTCACTTCATGAGTGACGTCACCTGGCTGCGGCGCCTCACGTGGAGTTTTGTTTTTCGAACTTCACGACGACTGGAAGCTGAAAGAAAGAACCGGTTTGTTTTGGACCTGGAGCTCAGATTCGTTCGGTCACCTCACATCAGCGTGGCGTCCGTTCAGTCACACACGTGTTTCCATGTTAGTGAGGTGAATGTGGAGACACAAGGTAACGCAGTGTCGAGACTCCTCGTGTCCTCGCACGAACCTGAACCTGAACCTGAACGCTGCAACCATTGGTTATTGATTTATTTTTAATCCACTATTCAGCTCATAAAATATAAAAATAAACATCTTGAACCAGGACCTGAAAGTTCACAGTGACATTAGCCAACACGTTTCTGAATCTGGAACCATCACAAGACATAAATAAATCAATTTGGATGTTGGCTCCTCTGCATGTGTCCAAAAGCAAAAAAAATGTGAAAAATGTTGCACCAAAAGAAACTTAACATGAAACGGCTTTTGGCTTTTGTTTAACAATTGTCGATGTTAATTTAAATAAAAAAGTAAGTATCCAATTATCACCTGTCAATCACTGTTAGGAGTCTTTCACAATAAAACCAGAGCTGACTGTAATGGAACTAACGACGCTGCTGTGCTAAAAGGTTGAAGTGAAAAAATAAATAAAATAAAATACATATAGAGCTACTGTATATCCATCGCCAAACACGTCACATGTCAAATATCCATTTGTTCATCTGTCCATGTTGATGATTCTGACCTGTGTGAGTAACGAGTGATCGATCGTCTCTTTGTGTATGTTTTTTTTTTTTTTAAACCAACAACAAACCAACTCATGTAAAGACGCAGCAGGACAATCGTGCAGCGGCCTGTTGTATGAACGATGATGTAATGTTTTGCAGAACTTGCACTAAATGTTGGGTGAACTGAAGTGTTCAAACTTTGAATACAGAAAATGCTATAAATGCTGCCCGCCTCTGTCTCTTCTCTTTATTTATTTATTCATATATGGGAGGGGAGAGGACTTTTATTTTCCTTGTACATCTCATTTTTGTCAGTGAACAGAAAAAGTGATTGGGGCAAGTAGATGTAAATATGCTAAGTGGCTAACAACATTCAGACCATACAGGAGAACTGAGGAACTAATTAGCCAATTCATTGATTATAATGAATTCATAAGAAAAACAACCATCAGTTCCATTTTGCAAATTGAAAGAGAAAAGATTTTTTGACAAAAATTTTACAAAAAATAAGATAAATACTAATAAAGTTATCTGTAAAGATAAAATACTTAATTTTCACATCACACACACAACACATTTGACTACACACACTAGGTAAAAAAAACAAAACAATAATGTTGCTTTATTTTTATTTAAAAGTTGGAAATAGGAAATAAAAAAGAAAAAATGTATAAAATTACTTTTTAATACTTAAAAATGTGGAATAATAAAAAAAAAGATAATATTTATTATTTACAATATAAATTGTATGTATTTCTTTTCTTTTACCTTTATTTATTCAGGGAGAGCCAATTGAGAGCAAGATTTTTTTTCTCCAATGATGCCCTAATTACAAACAATTCATCAATACAATATACATGCAAAGTGTAAACATAAAGCAGTAATACAAAAACCAACAATTTCAAAAAGTATTGTACATGTGTGCATTCAGATTGCATGGAGTCCATGATAATATGCTTGAAATGATTAAAGGGAATCTGGGCATCCAGCTGGAGATGTGACAAAAGATCATTCCATTTAAATGGTGCAAAATACTCAAAAGCAATTTTTCCAACCTCACTCTTAACGTTTGGGGTATAAAGAGCCAAGGGATTATGAGCAACACTGAAAAACTTAAAAGTAAGCAAGTTTGTTCGATAAACAGGTAGTTTGTGACGAAAGGCCTTAATTAAACAGTAAACAATCTTGTTCTCTTCTCAGAACCAAGGAAGTCCGGCCAAATTTTCAACAAAATTCAACATAAGAGTAATACAAGTCACATTGTCAATGTCACACTAATTCTATTTATAGGTTTATAGTGTGTCGACTCCATTAGTCGGTGAAGAGGTGAGAGATCAGAGGTCACAGCAGCCACTTAATTATGAACAGAGAAAATGTTTCCTAAGATAGAAACTAAACCCAGTCGTCGTTCTCTGGCTCCAAACACGGTGTACAGATGTTTAATCTTTATTTAAATAATTGAACGTGAGAATAGAATTTGTTTTTGACAGAAGATCAATAGACTGAGGCGACTTATTGATGAGGCGTAAAGGTTAATGTGATGTTCGCATCCCCCAGTGACTATAAAGAAAAAAACACAGGAGAGGCTAAAGGGTCGATTTAAAGTGTGTAAGTGTGGAGAGGGTCATGGGAAAACCAGTGAAAGAACAAGTTGTGTAAATGAATCAGTGCTGAGTGTGCTGCTGCTGGAGGCACGTGGTTGACAAACAACACAACACACGGTCGCACAACATGATGACAACTTCGACATAACTAGATATCACATTAACTTTTATTTTGTTTCATGTAAAAAAAAACTTTTAAAATATCAAATTGTGCAGATAATTGTGTGTAATCAGACAATAACTCCAAACGTGGTAGAGAGAAACTTCTGGATTTGACGAAACATGTCACATTTTCTTGAAATCATCTTTTTCCTGACTTATAAAACATATTCTTATGTCCAAGAATTAAACAACCCTTACAAGATATAGGAGGACGTAAAGGCTGAGCTGAAACATAAAGATAACACAGAGCTGCAGTTCCTCTACTGACCACTAGAGTGTGTCTTCAATATGGCAATGTCCCAAAGATTAAGGATGGTCCTGGGGCCTCATTTATCATTGTGGATACACGCTTTTTTACACGCTCTTTCCCCCATTTTGTGCGTACGCACTTTTCTCCGCCTAATTTGGGATCTATCAAACCAAAACTTGTCGGGAGTAAGAGCAAAAATTTACGACCAGTCCGACCATGGCGTACCGGCATTTACACGCTTTTTGAAGAACAAGAGGAATTGGCGACACCGCTGCAGAGTCAGAGAACTGCAGTATGCGAGGGAGAGAGGAGCGCGGACACTGTTTGAAGTAGCAAGTGGTGGTGATGATGACCCCCCCCCCCACCGCCCCACCACCACCACCGCACACGTGTTGACGTCGGCACTTTACATGAAAAGCACAGCGACTCAGATTTTTCCCCTGTGCATTTACACTAGTTTGCTCCTAAATACTGGCTTTATAAAACGAATTTCGTTTTCTTTTGATATCATATTGATATTTTTCCCTTGCATGTAGGCTACACCTCTTCCACAACCCGTCTGTCCAGTCTGGAAAATAATTTCTGCGACGTGCGTGTGTTACGTAGCCAGACTGGACACACAAAGCAAGCAGCAAGCACAATAATGTCGGCGCAAATCAAAGCAAATGAGAAAACATGATCGATATTTTTTGTGTGAATAATATTTATTGTAATTAACAAAACTGGGTGCTGCCCAACATCATTTTAGGAAAAGTCACAGACTGGTGGACTTCAATGTTTTTTTTTTTTTTTTTTTTTTAAATATATAGCTATGCACAAATGAAAATCAAAGTCTTCCAGTGAACGGAAGTTGGGGGTTAGTGGAAAGGGGTGCAAAGTACTGACTGGCAGTGGAAACCCTGCTTTAAATTATTATGACATAATCTAAAATAAGGGGCAGAATAAATATGATTCTTCTTCTTTCTGTTCTGTTTCATTTAGATTTGGGAGTTTTTTGTTTTTATTGTAGGCAGCCTTTCAATGCAAGATGATGTTTCTGACTGATATTGCCGTGTTACCGTGTATCTCGCTTTCAGAGAAATTCCGCTTCTTCCTCCGCTCTCCGTCCGTCTGTTGTCTTCACCGTCTTCCACTGACGTCATTCCACAGGTTTCCAGAGTGCACATGGCTACTTAATATGCACGTAACTGATTTGCATTGACCACATATGGTTGCGTGGGGCCGTTTAGGGGGCTGGGTATGAGGCGTGTTCTCATCCACGCTTTTCTCAGGTCCGGTGTGATCTATCAAGGGAAATACCGTGCAGCCGTGTGTACGCGGAGTTTGATAGATCTGAAAAGAGTGTATATTTTTTGGTCGTACGCACATTTTGCCTTTCCGTCGTACTGAAAATTTAAGAGGACTTTTACACGCTCTTTGATAAATGAGGCCCCTGGACTTTAAAACCCTTTTAACGCAGAAAACTAAGGTTTATTAATGTTTGTTAAAGGCGATATTGTGGATTTACTTTTGGCCCTTTTCCACTAGCGGTACTTGACTTAATTTGGTTTTTTAGCTTTTCCACTACGGGCATTACCTGGTACTTTTTTTGGTACCACCTCAGCTGAGCTTCCAAACGTTACGTCAACCGACTGCAGGCCCCTGATTGATGTCCAACACAAGAATCAAACCTGCTATTTTTAAAAACACACCGGAAACATCGAGTCCGAGTTGAGTAGAGCTGTAACTGTGTAGAGGAAAAGGGCCGTTTGAGTACTTCATCGACGATCAACAAATATCACCAGCTAGAAAAGTTCTTACCGACAGAAGTGATCCATTGCAATGTTTTGATTAGATTAGTTTTGGGAGATGGTTCAAAGTAAATATTTTTGGATTATTTTGTTGTTGTTCTGTACAACTTTAAGCTTCTCTGTTTCCTCAGTCCAGATAATTCAGACTAGCTTCTCTCTTTAGTTCAAGATAACTCCTACTGTAGCTTAGTGTAAACCCTGTTTGTGAAACTGCCTCAAAGAGTCTCACCAGTTCCCTGAGCCACAGTTTCAATGTCAAGACTCTTTTTCCAAACTAATACAAAAAGTTTCTTACATTTGCATTTAGTTTTGGGAGATTTCCACCCAAATTATTAAAAACTTTGTTTGGGTTGTGTTTGAAGCTTCAGGACAAATGACAGAAATACAAAGTCATCCCTCCAGCAACTGTTTTATTTTCTTCTGGTTCTGTCTTTTTTTATTTTCTTGCAGGGATTTCAGTTGAAACAACAAAAGATTTCAGAGTTATTCAGTCGTTTCTCAGTTCAATTGATTTGCTTATTGCTCCGTTCACACAGGGGCATGTTTTTGTATTGTTGCTCCTTGTAGAAACTGTAGGACTCCTTGTCCTTTAGATTAAGGATGCATTCAAGTCCAGTTCTGCTGTGTAGGAGTTATAAACCCTGCAGCAGCTCAGCAGCTTCTCTCTTATCCGGTCGATAATGTTTAGACAGAGGAGAGAGGAAACATCAGCTCCTGAGGTTTTGGACCAAAACCAAAGCCACAAAGAATCATGGCCATTGGTGGCCTCAGTCTCAGTGTATAGGTAGAAGGATTTTCTTAAGAAAAGTAACTAAATTAAACAGTTGCATCTTTACATTTAAACTTTATGCTTTATAAAATAAGCTTTGTTATGATTTGTGACAAGATGATTATCACATTAACTCAGGAAAACAAAATATCTAGGTATAACCAATAACCAGGTTTTTCAATCTAAGGATAATGCGATAAAAAAATATTTGCAAATATGGCCCTCCTGAGCTTCCGTACACATGTTTCTATGGTCAAGAATTAACTTAGATGCTCAGCTGAAACGACCCCTTGTCCTTTAAAATTCATGAAATAGATTTAAACAGCAAATTTTAACGATTTTAACTCAATCTGAAGGATATAGAATAAAACCTTATTTACAGCTCAGTGATATTTCACCTCCACGACAACAGACTCTCTCTCTGTCTGTTGGCGCTTCCTCTTTATTGGTAAAATGTGACGACCATTTCAAACAGTTACACCTCCTCTCCACGGATCCAGTTGATATTGGTGGAACTCCCATTGGCCGTTAAATCGAGCCAGATAATTGGCTGATAATTGATTGCCTTTCATTCACTGAGCAAAACATCACGCTGGTAATTTTAAGAAACCACCAAAGAGAGTTTCCTGGAGAGAAAGAGCTGCTTCGTCTCTAAACTAATCCGAGATAAGAATTTAAGAGCAGCTACAAAGCTTCAAATGGACCAGAAGTTAAGTGAACATCCATTTATTTAAGTCCCAGATCTAAAAAACAAACAAAACCTGCATCAGAGAGTGACATAAAGATACAGAAATATACAAATAATGTCACAAGTTGTTCATACCCACAAGTAACACTGATAAAAGGCTGAAAACTGATGCCTCCCTACAATACTTGTGTTTCCAGTCACTAATGAAGGATTCCTCCAAATTCATAATACCGGTACATGGCAAAAAGAAATGTACTTAGTCTAGTTGGTTTATGTCTTGTTGCTAAATTTCTAAATGTCTTTCTTCTCCATTGTGGAGACGGTGCTTTAAATCATAGCCAAAACACTGAATTTAGATTAAGATAAAAATGAAAAAGTATTACACAAATTAAGAAATAAAGGAATGAGATGGATAATCCAAGAATATTAAAGGATTAATCAATGTTTCCTTATTTTTCAGATAGCTACAAACAAATTCTGTGACAAAACCCAAAACCAACAATAAACACATTGTTTGTTGAAAGCTTATTCTTCTCAGCTATTAAAAATTACGTTCATTGAACCACAGGTCCACACATACAGTCCTTCTGCCTCAATATTCACTAAAGCATCAGACATGGATTCATCCAGAAAATGCAACCTACTGTGACCAACAAACACATGGTGGTTCTGTTTTTTTCACAGAATTTGTTCACATCAAAAACAATCATTGTTAATCTGGGGGAATACTATAAATGTTTTAAAGGCACAAAAATAGCTAACTAAGTTAAATATATTAAAAACATCCTCCGTGAAAATGTCTTTCCTTTGGCTTCAAAGAAACTTGAAGTGTTTCTATCTATGGAGGACCAGCGATGCTGAATTTAATATTGTGAGGTGTTAAAAATGGGGAATGTGGTGTTAGATACTAAACATTTACTAATCTTATACCTTTATATTTAAAATTTTGCATTTGTACTTATACAAAAAAACTTATCTTTAGCTAACGTTAGCCACCGTTAGCACATGGGCCCATCAGACTTCACCACACTGCTTATAAAGAATTATTTCATTATTGATTGATTGATCATATTATCAATTAATGTTTCATGTTATTTCTTTAATCTTCCTCCAGTTGTTAACATCTGCCTACACTAGCTAACATTAGCCACCTAGCCATAATTAGCCACCTTATGTTAGCTGTAGGTGGCTAACCAGTTCTAGCAGACCCAGAGAGGTTTATAGCAGCAAAACACCAGAGTGTTGAATTAAATAAGAGTTTTTTATTTATTTATTATAAATTTAACATTTCATTTGTAAAAGAAACAATGTTTGTTTTCTTCTTTCTTCGAAAAGTCACACAGCCTCAATTCAAAGCAGAGGACGACATAACAAAAGTTTTCAGCTCAGTGACGACAGGTAACACTTAATATTTAGCATATTTAGCATTTATAAGTTGAATATATTAGTATCTGTCAACAATTATGGCTGTTTGACCACATTTTTATTTATCTTTTTAATCAATTACATTGCAGTCTCGTCATTTATGGATGACTTCTATTCTACGGCTTCAATTATAATGTGTTCATAAGATGTTTATAAATGCTAAATAGTGTGACCTGAATTAAAGTGCTACCTACTCACATTCAGCTGTTTTATATATGTACAATGCTACTGCTTCTGATCTGAGACCCAAAACTTAAAAACACAATCGTCACAGTGACAAACACCAGAGTTATTCCAGATGTTCACATATAGTAGATAACACAACATGTTGGTGTAGACCAGTTGTTTATTGAACATTTCCACGTTGAACGCAGCTTTGAACGTCACCTCGCTGTGGTTTACAAACATGCTCAGCGCCTTTTTTTTTTCAGCAGGAATAAATTCTCAGTATTTTTTTATTTTTTATTTGGTAACACTTTATAAGTACACACTATTAAGCAATAGTTAAGCATTAAATACTGAATTCATCATTTATAACACATGAATGCTCATTAGTATGTAGTTTATAAACACAGTTAAAAATGTTTTACTCATCATTGATAAGCACTAACTGTGTTTATACACTACATACTAATGAGTATTCATGCATTATAAATTAAGAATTCAGTATTTATTAATGCTTAACTAATGCTTAATAGTGTGCACTTATTATAAAGTGTTACCTTTTTTTTTTACGACGACAGAGCATTTTTCACGATGATCCGAGGTCGGTCGGAGGTCGTCTGCAGGCGGCTAGTGTACGTGACAGAAGCTTTAGAAGCCGTTAGTGAGAACAACAATAAAAAATAACATTAATAATATTTTCTAACAATCGTTTCATCGTCCATCACCCGTCCAACCACCCAGCAACAGTGGAGTGCAGTGCAGTGTAGCTTATAAACAGCCCATAATAGTCCCATCACTGGGTCCCAATGGAGTGGAGACAGAGAGTGTTCAGAGTCTATAACCAGTTCAGAGTTCGTTCGTCTCCGTCCGTCTCACACTCCTTTGACCAGGACGCTCGGTTCGTTCTTCTGGGAGCAGTTGTCCAGTTTTTTGTTGTTGTCGGTTCGCGGGCGCCGAAGGTTCAGGAAGCTGAAGCGAGCCTCCAAGCTGAAGGGTTTCTTCACCGCGGGGACGGAGCTGGAGGTGGAGGTGGAGCTGCTGTTGTTGTTGTTAGAGGTGGAAGTGGAAGTGGAAGTGGGAGCGTTGTCCAGATCTCCCTCTGCACCTTCAGCTCGGTCACCTGCAGCAAAACAGGAAGAGAGACGGTCAACCAAGGGTTAATGTTTACTTATTTTTTCTTTTTTTTTTAAGGTGTTAATTATTCAAGAGAAAGTTTTAAGCTTCACTGAACTCATTTTAAAAAGTTTTGATGAAGAAGCAGAAAAAAATGCAGTAAAAGTCCCTGTTCCTGCTCTAATTACTACAGTTTCTTTTCAGATGAATGAAAAATAGTGATTATTTTCAAAATACAGCCATTTATTACTTTGGATGAAAGTAAATAACACTTCATGGCATTAGATGTTGGTAGATTATATATTTTATTATTTAAGAGCAGTGGTAACACTTTATAATAACTACACACTATTAGGCATTAGGTAAGCATTAATAAATACCGAATTCCTCATTTATAACGCATGGATACTTATTTGTATGTGGTTTATAAATACGGTTAGTGCTTATCAATGATGAGTAAAACATTTTTAACTGTGTTTATAAACTTCATACTAATGAGTATTCATGCGTTATAAATGATGAATTCAGTATTTAAAGCTCAACTAATGCTTGATAGTGTGTACTTAGTATATAGTGTTACCCAATAATTCTTAATATTCATTGTGATTAATACTTAATTTAACACAATTCTGGATGTTCACCACTTATTTGACTTTCCACAAACTATAACACATTTAAAATGGTGACACTTGTTCCAACAGGTCTGTATAAAGTGTATTTATCTGTGATTTTAGTGAAGAACATGACAGTATAATGAAGCTACAGAAAATATTTTGAAGTTTATGAAAAGATTGAAGGCCAAAAATTGTTGTTTAAAAAAAAAAAAATATATATATTTTATATTTATATATTAGTCTGTCTAATGTGCGGTTTGTTCATTGTCATGGATTTATTTAAATTTCAGTTTGTAAACTTGTAACTGTTTATTCGTGTCAAACATTTAATAAAAATCTATTTTACTTGTGATTTCCTATTTATTTCCTATATATTATTGTAAAGTGAGATACGTTTTTCCTTCCTTGTTATTAATGAAAACAGGAGTTTGTTTGTTTTCAAGAGAATAAATCAGTAAAAATTAAAAATTAAAAGATTTTACACTCGTAAAAAGCTACTTTGTCTGTCTTCTACTTTGTCACGTGATATATATACTGTTATAACCTACTATATTAGATTAGATTATGTTTACATTGCTCTCTGTTATTAATATTATTGCCATAGTCAATTACAGGAAGAAGGGAGGGTGAGGGTACAGTAAGTAATTGTTTTCTTTATTAATGAGCACAATCTTTCAATAATTTAATATTATCAACTTTATTATTAAAAAAAAGCTACTAAAACTCTTATTTCCTAAAGATACTGATGCACAATCCATAATAAAAATCTATTTTACCCGTAGTTTTCTATTTATTTCCTAAATCTTATTGTAAAGTGAGATGAATTCTTTCCTTCTTTGTTGTGATTAATGTTGTTATATTGTTTTCATGAGAATAAAACTCTAAAAATTAAAAATAAAAAGATTTTACACTGGTAAAAAAAAAAAGCTACTAAAACTCTTATTTCCTAAAGATACTGATGCACACATAAAACCTCCACCACCCACCTCTCTCCAGGTCGCACTCGGGCGACGACGCCCCGCTGCACTCGCTGCGCGGGCCGAGCACCGGGGAGATGAGGCTGAAGTCGGACAGCGACACGGTGCTGGGCAGGTCCAGGCTGCAGGGCCGCGAGGGGGGCGCGGGGGAGGAGGAGGACGAGGAGGAGGAGGGGGTCGGCGACGGAGATGGAGACACCGAGGAGGACGTGTACGAGGAAGAGGAGGAGGAGGAGGAGGAGGAGGAGGCGAAGGGGCAGGGCGACATCAGCTCCTGGGGGCTGCTGGGGGTCGAGCCCAGGCTGCAGGTGGAGCGAGTCTCCGAGTCCTCTTCTGACATCAGGCTGCCACCGCCGCCACCGCCACACGGGTCGTCATCGAAACACACCGACGCCACTGCAGGAGAGAAGGAGGGAGGGAGGGGGGAGGAGTTAGGGTTACCATGGTGAACCACAGGAAGTCAGTCCCTCTAAAAGTGTTGATTGATCGATCTCTGGACAGTTTCACAATGAGCTTCAATAACTTGCATGTATAATAACTAATTCATGTTTATATTGATTATTATTGAGAGGGTGTATTTATATTTTTAATATTGTGAACATGGGCATTATCATTTTTATTCAATATGTTTTTCATATCGTCAAAATGTCATAAGTAAAAGAAAATGTTATGTCAAAATGTAAAAAGCAAAAGAAAAGAAAAGATTATGATGAAGATTTTATTCTGTGGGTAATGGGGGCGGGACTAGATAAGCTTTTGCTTCTCCCGCTTTCCCTTTCGGCCATGTGTATTGTATTATTTGAACTAAGATGAAGTGTGATGATGATGATTTAATTGACATGCCCGAAATAAACAAATAAATAAATAAATATTATTGATTTTATTTGTAGATGAAATGAAGCATTGGTTGGAAAAGATAAATTGTGATTATTATGAAATGTGGAAGGAAGAAAACAACATGAAGAAAACTGATGAGAAAAAGAAAGAAAGGGAAGAGATAAAGGAAAGGAGAAGGGAAGAGAGGTGAGAGAGGGAAGGAAAGAGGAGTAAAAAAAGAAGGGAGATGAAACGATAAAGAGAAAGGCAAAAGTAGAGGATGGAGATAATAGGAAGGAGTTAAAAAAGAGAAAAGAAACGGATCAGAAGAGGACGAGAGGTGGAGAACAAAGGAATAAAACGACAGAAAGATGGAGGGAGGACGGACAGAGACAGAGGGATGAGAAGATAAAAGGATGGATGGATGAACAATGGAAGAGGGAGAGAAAAGAGGAGTGAGATATAAATAGAGCTGCTGAGCTTCGACTGTCACATCACGTCCAGCTGAGGTGTTTCATTTCTCCCGACTCAAATCAGAGCACACGAACGCACCATCGTCACTGCCTGTGTGTGTGTGTGTTTGTGTGTTTGTGTGTGTGTTGTGTTCACGTTCTCTCTCTCTCTCTCCTGAAAATGAGTTAGCACATAACGTCACCATCACGCCACCCTCTCTCTTTTGACTACTCTGTGGTTACCATGGTAACGCCACCCTATTAATTCCTCCGTCAAGGCCGAGAAAAAAAAAAAAAAGGTAAGATGTGTTTGTTCAGGTGGACAGATGTGTAAAAAACATCTGTGTCTTTGATAAAGAATTAGAATAAAGAAATTAGGAGGCTGTGGACGACGTCATGATGCCAACAGCAGCCGAGGATTGTGGGTAATGTAGTGTAGAGAGCAATGTAGGAATAAAAAGGGATATGATTTTACAAAAAGTTTAGAAGACAGATCAGAGCTGTAACTAATTAACCAGATAATTATTTTCTCAAATCAATCAATTAATCATCTTGTCTATAGAATTACACAAAATATGCAAATGTCAATCTAATGCCAAAATGCATGAAGAGGAAGCAAAGTTATTTTTCTAAAACATGCTGTCCTGAGTTCTTAAGATGATCCAGAAAATTCACTTTTTTTAAAGAGTTTATTAGTTTATTCTAAGAATATTTCTGCATTTGTTTTATATTTATTCGCAGCATTCTCTTCTAATATAGGACAAAACTTTATAAATCCCTAAATATAATTGCTCCAAATCAAAACACACGCTCCACAAAAGCTTTGAGAGGAAGGAAGTAAAAATAGAAATCTAAAAATTTAAGACATATGATATGAATGTAAGTGTAAGAGGAGTTACGCATGATTATACATATATAGATATACATATTATTATAAAAAATGATGTTATATAGATAAAACACAGATGTTTAAAGCAACGACGTCTCTCAAACTAAAGTTCAACGAGTTTATTCAGACACACTTTGACTTTTATGTTTCCTGTTTTAACCGATTCCCACACATGAGTTGAATCAGTCCTGGTGTGAAGGTCAAAGCTCGGATGCTCTGATTACGTTTTAACTGTCCGTCTCTAACTCTGCTCGCTCTTCGCCGTTTTCACTCTCCAGGAATAAAGAACCAACAATTCAGAGAAAAACAAGACGATGAAGAAGAAGAAGCAGTCGCCTGTTTGTTTTCTCCTCCACCAACAACAGGAGATCTCATCACAGCCGCCCTGACATTTACACTGTCACCAGGTGAGCAGCGGAGCGGCGAGGGGGGGCGGGGCCGACCTTTTCCTAATTGGCCTTTTATCTCATCGGGAGAATCGAACGCCATCGACTCGAGAGCAAAGAGAAAGAGAAAGAGAGAGAGACGTGTCGTGTTTAGAGCACTGGAAAAGAGAGTAACGACACGCATTGGTCCAATGGAAGCGCCTCCTGGTGGCGGAATATGGGAATTGCAAAAGCGCCCAAGAACTGACAACTCTGCATTGTTGGTGAATGAGCAAGTGTGGTGTTTTCAATAATTTAAGGACATTTATAGATCACCCACGCTAATAGCATCATTGAGGATCCTTTACAGATAAACATTAACACATAGGCGAGTAAAAAAAAGCAAAAAAACATGAATGTTTCAATCTACATTTTGTAATAAACAAATTATAAGTATAATTTGATATGACCAAGACACCTAAAAACAAAAACACGGCCGTTTTCATCAATTTAGAAGCAAGTGGGCAACACACATATGCATTGGAGTGAATAGGTTTTCTGGGCGCTTTTGCAATACCCATATCCTGCCACTCGGGGCGCAAAACCCTTACCACGGGAGTCAATGGTGGTGTCGTTACTCTCTTTTCCAGTGCTCTAAAACGAATCGCCTCAAATAAATAGTGACGGACGAGAGTTTCGCTATATATCTAATTTTTCATGTCACTATATCGCCGTTTAGACTAATCTGATGTTTGTTAAGTCTATAAAACCAATGATTGGACAAACATTACTATTTACGTGTGCACATTTTTGTAATTAGTCATGGTTATCATAGATTAGCTGGGCTAACGGTTAGCTACCTGTTTAACTTTAATAACTCAGTGACTCAATAAACAGTCCATAAAAAAAAAAATCTCCAGCGGATATCTGATTTCCAACATGACTGAGCTAACTGGAGTAGTTTCATGTCGTGTCCGACAACGGGAGGGTTTTAACAGCTGACCTGGTGTTAGCTTAGCTACAGCCGTTAGCAAAACTGAATAAATACAACACATAGCAACACAAAACACACACACAGAAATAGTAATGTTTCTTCAATCATTTCAGATTTGTCTAAACGGTGATAGGGCGTGAAAAATATGATATATATAGCTAAACTCTCGTTGATCTCATTCAAATTACGTGCTGGTTTTCTGTCTGGCCTAACTGCAGCTAAAAAGATGATCGCAACAAGGTGGAAACCGCCCCATATACTAACTCGGCGACAGTGGCTGCTCAACTTCATAGATGTTGCGCTTCTGGAATTGTCCACAGCACGCATCCATGGTGCAAAAGAGGAAGTGACATTGTACTGGGCTCGAACAGTGGAGGCTCTCAAAGGCATTTTGGTGTGAGCTGACCCCCCCTTCCCCCCTCTGGTCTTGTTTTCTTTGGTTTATGTTCCCTGTTTGGGTTTTTACTATGTACTGCAAACTGTGGATGGCATATAACCATTTGATAGTTGATGTTGATGTATTTTACTTACTTGCCTTTTGTATTTCTATTATTTATTTATTTATTGTCAGTCATATCTTCATTTTATTTTTATGTTTTCATTTTATTATCATTTTAACTCGGCATATTTGTGTGTGTGTGTGTGTGTGTGTGTGTGTGTGTGTGTGTGTACATGGGTATGCACTTGTTTATACGGTAATTACTTTATTTATGTGCTGTTGAATGATAATTGTTGTCCTCGAAATCTCAATAAAAATTTGATCACAAAAAAAATTACGTGCTGGTTTTCTACCCGGAAGTAGAATGTAAACAACAAGGAGATTCGGTCTATAGTCGTGTTGTGGTGTCTGTCTGTACTCACTGGATATTCCGTCGGACTCCATCTTGAAGTTCGAGATGTCGTCCCCGGAGACGCTGTCGCCCTCGGCGCCCACGCCGCGCCCCCGGGGGCCCATGGCGGAGCTCCGCCGGCGCTCGTGGATCTCGTCGGAGATCTTCTCCAGGTTCCTGAGCGCCGCCTTGTACTCGGCTTTGGCCTGAGACAGTTTGGCCTGACGCTCGTCCACGTTCTTCTTCAGGTTCTGGAGGAAGAGGAAGAGGAGGAAGAGGAGGAGGGTTATGATGATGAAGGTCATGAACAAGCTCCTTATTTCCTGTCTTTTATTTTGAAAGGCATCACGTCACGTACCTCCAGCTGCAGATAATACTTCGCCTTCATCTCAAAGTACGGCCTGTGGAGGAAGATCAGAGGGGAAAACACTGAGTAACCCAGAAAAGAGTGGTACCCACACTGTCGCCATGGCAACCAGGAGGAAGAGGAGGAGGAGGAGGAGGTGGAGGGAGATAAAGGAGTTGATGTGATGTCGCTGGAAACCGATTAAACAACCTGCTGAGGCAACGCAAAGCAAGACTGTACCTCAAATAATAATATAATATAATATAATATAATATTATATTATATTATATTATATTATATTATATTATATTATATTATAGACCGCTGGATAGTAATATAAAATTATTATTATTTCATTGTCACATAAAAGTTAATTCTGACTTTCTTATAAAAAAGAAATTACATACGGGTAATGCACTTTTTTTTCTTCTTTTTTTTTAAAATAAAAAAATCCAATTCTCTTAAAAGAAAAAAACACACTTCCTCCTGTGGCACTAATTGTCCTCCGTAGAAAATCCAAGATGGTAGGAAACAACCTGCTTTAACGCTTCAGCTAACGCTGTTAGTTCCTCTTTTGACTCAGGAGACTATAAAACATTCCACTTTTCAGACGTCACTTGAACGTCACACGCTCGAGGTCTGAGCGCAGCAGCTTGGTATCGACTCGTGACTTCACGTATGGACCACATCAGGGCTGAACATCTGGATTTGGTTTCACCTGAAACGGCTCCACTTCCTGTTTCTGCACCACAGGACGCTCCATAATAACCCACTGATATTATATAACGAATAACTCTTATTTTGAAAGGCTGAGTGGAGCTGGTTAAAGGACGGAGGAGATGACGGGTTTAAAACGGCTGAATCTTTTTACTAAATACAAAATCGTTTTTTTACTCTTTAAATAATTAAGCAAAACATTGGATTACTAAAGACGACAATGTAATCTACTGTTATTGTGTGATAAAACAGGCTGGAAACTAGAGGTTAATGGAAAAATGTCCACTGTATTTCCTGCATTTCAAGATTAAAATCATATTTTGAAATTTTCTTCATGTGAATAAGTAACTATTTTGCAAGAAAAAGATGTAATGTTTAGGAATAAAGTTGAAATATTAAGTTTTTTTTCTGTTTCTGCTTTCATTATTTGCAATAACTGTCAAATTCATTTTATTCTGAAAATATTTTCACTTTATTCTGAAAATCTGTCTTTAGGTTTTTAGGAGGTTATTAAATCAAAGGTAAAACCATGTGACTGGACTCACTTGGACTTGTTGATGGTGCGTTTGAGTTTCTTCTCCAGCTGCTTCATGCGACCCGTCGCTGCCGTGTACTTCGCCGCCGTCTCCTTGTGCAGCAGCTCGCTCTTCGTCTTGGTGTGCTCCGCCTCCATCACCTGTAGTGGGGCAGATAACTGCAAAATTACAAAAGAATCGTTCACTTCTGGAAACAAGCACCAAAATTGGCACACATACTCCTTAGGGATTGCTCTTTTGATAAAACCCGTTAGCCACCTAAAAATTAAAGATGGCGGCCATTTTTCAAGATGGCCGCCATTGAATATACAGTAAAATTGCATTTCGGAATACAATCGCAAAGACTTGTCCTATTTTAATGATCTTGGTATCAAATAATACATTTTTCACTATGCAGAATCCAAATTTGGACCCATGGACTTACTCACTGGCTTCCTTGTACCATATATCAGTCCTGGAATCCTAATATTATGCTAAATTAGAGGTTAATTATGTCTGACTCGGCTAAAATGCACGGTAGTGTATATCGTAGTAGTGTTAGAGGTTTAGTATGTGTAGCATATTCCTGTACTAGGCTTCCAAGCTGGATATGACACAATTAAGTGTGTATGTGTGTGTAGGCCCCCACATACTAGACTCCGCGGACTCAATGCAGACCCAAAGCGAATACAGTAATATTGCATTTCGGAATACAATTGCAAAGACTTGTCCTATTTGAATGATCTTGGTGTCAAATAATACATTTTTCACTATGTAGAATCCAAATTTGGACCCATGGACTTACTCACTGGCTTACTTGTACCATTTATCAGTGCTGTCTAATAAGCTTAGCATCTAGTGTAGATTACATGTAGTCATCACCAGCTCCAGGTCAAATCATAGCGTCCCTGGTAGATCTCCACAAAATCACAACAACCTGATCAGCATTAGGCCTTCAGCTGCTTATCCTGGCCCATCTGTGTTAAACCCTTGTACATTTCTCCATACTTCTACAAGTGCTGTGACTCAAATGTCACTCATCAATGTCAGATCACTCTCAAACAAAAGTCTCATTCTAAATTACTTTATTTCAACTCACAACCTGGACTCCTTATGTCTTACTGAAACCTGGCAAAGACCTGGTGATATCAGCTCCTTTTCTGCATTGTGTCCTCCAAATTTTACATTTCTTAACTCACCACACACCACTGGCCAGGGAGGAGGACTTGCTATGTTTTTTAAGTAAAATTTTAACTGTAAACTTTTCTCAACTAATGATTACACAAGCTTTGAATATATGGTGTGTAAGATTGAAAGATCAATTCCAGTGTGTACTCATATATAGCCCCTCTAAATTTAACAAATCATTCATTGAAGAATTTCCCCACTTTTTATCATCAGTGCTCATTAATTCTGACAATGTAATAATTCTAGGTGACTTCAACATCCATGTCTGCTGTCCTTCTAATGCACTTACCTGTGATTTTCTGCATGTAATTGAGTCTTTCAATCTTACCCAGTCTGTCACAGAACCTACTCATGTGCATGGTCATACTCTTGACTTGATTTTAACATCTGGTCTCCCTGACCTGATTGTTCAAGTCAATAGTTACTGTATGTTCTGTCTGATCATTGGCCAATAATGTTCTCCACCTCATTTCTATGTGAGGCTCCAAAACCTAGTCAACCATGTTGCTACTCCAGGTCTATTACTCTCACTGCCAGCCAGGTGAGGGTTAGTAATGATTAACATCTCTAGACTCTGGTGATCATTGCATCTTGATTCTATTAAATCTTTCAGCAGCTTTCAATACTGTAGACCATCCCATCCTCTAAGACCACCTAGAACATCTTGTTGGTATCCAGGGAATGGCCCTTCAGTGGTTTTCCTCATATCTCCAAGGTCGATCAGCCTCTGTCCAAATGCACAATATGTACTCTTCCTCTGCATCCATCCCTTGTGGGGTTCCATAAGGCTCCATCTTAGGACCTATTTTATTCTTTTTATACATGCTTCCTCTGGGCTCGATAAGAAAATACAATATCTCTTACCACTGTTATGCCGATGATTCACAGTTAAATCTCCCGTTGAAAATATCTGACTTGGGTAGTATCAGTGCACTATTACTATGCATAAAGGACATCAAATCTTGGATAGCTCAAAGTTTCCTTCAGCTCAATCAAAATAAAACTGAGCCCCTAGTTTTTGGCCCCACAGAGACTTCCTCCTCCATCATCAGTGCTCTTGGTCCTCTGTCTTCACATTTAAAACCACATGCAAAAAACCTTGGTGTCATCTTTGACTCTGGATTTAAATTCGACAAACACATAAATTCAGTAGTCAGCAGCACAAGCTTCTTCTGTCTAAGATCCATTGCAAAAGTCAAATCATTCCTGTCAGCCAAAGATTTGGAATGGTTCACGCCTTAATTTCCTCCTGACTAGACTACTGTAATTCTCTCTACTGGAATCACCCAATCAGCCCTATCCTGTTTACAGTTAATCCAAAATGCAGCAGCAAGACTCATCACTGGTACCAGAAAGATCAACCATATCTCTCCTATATTGGCCACACTTCACTGGTTACCTGTTAAATATAGGATTCATTTTAAGATACTTTTATTTGTTTTTAAAGCATTGCATGGATTAGCACCTGATTATATTTCAGAACTCCTCATCCCCTACTCTACCTCTCGTCTGCTCAGATCCACTGACAAGTCATTGCTGTTCATTCCACCTACAAAACTAAAAACAAGAGGTGACGGAGCCCTTTCAGTTATTGGTCCCAAACTATGAAATAGTCTCCCACAAACAATCAGATCTTCACCCTCCACAGACATCTAAAACTCAGCTAAAAACTTTTCTCTTCTCTCTGGCTTTTAATTCAGTCTCATTGGAACCTCCCATACCATCATACCATCATACCATCATTCCCCCTCACTTGTTGTTTTTAATGTTTCTTTGTGTCTGTCCCGTCTTTGTTTGAATTAATCTTGTATGTAAAGCACTTTGGTCAACACCTGTTGTTTTTAAATGTGCTCTAGAAATAAAATTGACTTGACTTGACTTGACTAATAGCGACGGGGGATCACTCTTTGTCTAGTCTGTACTCTTCGACCTGTTCGGCTTGGGTAACCCTGCCAGGAGTACAAGACTCCCCCCAACATTTTTTAACATGAAAATTCAGATTCTACATAGTGAAAAATGTATTATTTGACACCAAGATCATTCAAATAGGACAAGTCTTTGCAATTGTATTCCGAAATGCAATATTACTGTATTCGCTTTGGGTCTGCATTGAGTCCGCGGAGTCTAGTATGTGGGGGCCTACACACACATACACACTTAATTGTGTCATATCCAGCTTGGAAGCCTAGTACAGCAATATGCTACACATACTAAACCTCTAACACTACTACGATATACACTACCGTGCATTTTAGCCAAGTCAGACATAATTAACCTCTAATTTAGCATAATATTAGGATTCCAGGACTGATATATGGTACAAGGAAGCCAGTGAGTAAGTCCATGGATCCAAATTTGGATTCTGCATAGTGAAAAATGTATTATTTGATACTAAGATCATTAAAATAGGACAAGTTTTTGCGATTGTATTCCGAAATGCAATTTTACTGTATATTCAATGGCGGCCATCTTGAAAAATGGCCGCCATCTTTAATTTTTAGGTGGCTAACGGGTTTTATCAAAAGAGCAATCCCTAAGGAGTATGTGTGCCAATTTTGGTGCTTGTTTCCAGAAGTGAACGATTATTACAGTTATCTGCCCCACTACTGTGTGACAGCCAATCAGAGCTCACGGTCAGACAACAGCTGATGTTTATTTTTAAAAAAAACCCCTGAACTTCAGAGTAGGTTTCTTTTTTTTTTAATTCAGAGACTTTTGCAACAAACTGAAATGATTCATCTTTCTTTTCTTCTGCTGTTCCCTCCTCCTCCTCTCTCCTCTCCTCTCTCCTCCTCTCCTCTCTCCTCCTCTCCTCTCCTCTCTCCTCCTCTCCTCTCCTCTCCTCTCTCCCCTCCTCTCCTCTCTTCTCTCCTCTCTCCCTCCTCTCCTCTCCTCTCTCCTCCTCTCCTCTCCTCTCCTCTCCCCTCTCCTCTCCCCTCTCCTCTCCTCTCTCCTCCTCTCTCCTCTCCCCTCCTCTCCTCTCTTCTCCTCTCCTCTCCTCTCTCCCCTCCTCTCCTCTCCTCTCTCCTCCTCTCCCCTCCTCTCCTCTCCTCTCTCCCCTCCTCTCCTCTCCCCTCCTCTCTCCTCCTCTCTTCTCCTCTCCTCTCCTCCTCTCCTCTCTCCTCCTCTCCTCTCCCCTCCTCCTCCTCCTCCTCCCCCCTCCTCACCCGCTGCGTGGCGTGGTTCAGCATCTCCTGCCAGGCCGAGTCAAACTGCCGGTTGTCCTCCTCCAGCAGCCGCTGCTCGGCCAGAGAGATCGTCTCCTTCGCTGCCCTCAGGACCTCGGTGGCTCTCTGGAAGTCCTGCGTGGCCTTCTGGGCTTCGAGCTGAGCCTGAGACAGAGACAGAGAGAGAGAGAGACACGGTGATCAATATCCGATCAATCAATAACTGTTTGTAACACATTATCAATCTGGACCCTGTTGGTTTGAAGCGTGACACAGCAGCTGACATCACGGTGTTTCGCATTTTGCAGCTGCAGCATTTTTTTTTTTAAATTTTTATCAAAGTGTTTCAGACCTCAGGCCAGGAGGATCATGAGACAAATGATTTTCTACATGTGACTCAGCAAAAACAACAATAATGACGACTCATCAATGCAACTGCACAATGACCCTGAACTCACCACCACAGATGTTTACATGTTTCAGCCTTGAAACCAGCTGGTACGACTTCCTGTGACTTTGTGATGTCACAACAAAGCAGTCACCCTAAGCCCCGCCCACCACCACCTGGACGACACCATTTAAAGGTCCAGTGTGTAATAATTGTCAAGGTTTATTGTTAAAATCTGAATATACTACCTATGTATGTATACGTGTATAATCGCTATAGAATAAAATCTGTTTGGTTTTCATGGCCTTATAATTATTCTTTTATACATATAGCAAGGGTCTTGAGTGTCGCCAATGTGCCACCATGTTTGTACGGCATCCCAAACGGAAAATCCAGCCAGCCAGAGAGCGCATTTCAAGAGTTTTGCGCAGAAATAAACCAACGAATGAAGGAGACATATCGTAAACAAAGTAAACAAGTTGTTTTGTCCTCGGAGGCCACCACTGCAAACTAGAATCTGAATGCAAGATATCACGGTTTCCCCCCTATATTACACACTAGTCCTTTAAAACCTGCAGGATTTGGTGTTTTATTCTGAAATCTGCTTTATTATTTTTATTGGATCACTCAGAAAAACAGTCAACCAATCAGAAGAGAGGCTCTGAACTTCTTCGAACAAAAATCTACTCACTCTTAATTGATTTGTCAGAAAAGTATTGTTTTATATCTGATATTTGTAGTTAACCTGAGGTCATACACGAACAGGAAACAGGTGAACTCATGTTTATACCATGTTTTAAAATCCATGAAAAACACATCAACACACAAACTCGTTCAGACGTTTACGTGTAAAGAAACAGAAACGTTACAGCAACAACCGCGCTGCGTTCACTGACGTCACTCAGTCTGGGTCTTAGAGGCCTCAGAGCTGAAGCTTTACACACCGCGGCCACGGACACATGACGAGGCCGAGGAGGATGAATGAGTGTGTTGTTCGTGGCTGCGTGATCGGCACGTGTGTTTTTCCCGTGGGGGCGGAGAAGCAGGATGGAGCAGGATGGAGGAGGTCGTGTGTGTGAAATCACTTCATCTCATGCAGCTGCTACACAAAACCACAGCTGGAGTAGATATTGATATAGACTAAACGGTAAGATAATCGATTTTTTTCCTTTTTTATAAAGGAAGTATTTCAGTTCATCCTTGACCCTGACGGTGACTCCTCCTCTGATTTTCTCTGGTCAGAAGCGTCATTTATAACCTGATGGACAGTAAACATCACGCAGCCTCTGAGGGGAAACACCACACGCTCTCTGCAGATTAAAAAGCAACACGCTTTAAGACCACAGCTGCAACTGAACAATTATTAAATTGTTAACAATGTTCTCAATTATCAATCGACGTGAATATTGCAAAAAAATTATATTATTTATATTATTATATTATTTCTATGTCACTGAGAAACTCTATGTAGATTTTTAATCCGTTGGAGAAAAGTTGCAGACTTTGAGTTGCAAACACTTCAGTCTCTCTCTTTGTGTCCTGCGGCTACTACTGTCAGTATCCTAAGTCGCTGTCAGCTCCAACATTGCTGCAGGCCAGTGAAGGCAACACACACACACACACACACACACACACACACACACACACACACACACAGTCAGAGCTGCTGCAGCCTCGACACTGCAGAGCTCCCATTTCAGTCCAGCTGTTCACAGCTACACAACAGCTGAGTAAAGGTGAGAGGGAGGACGAAGAGACAGGATGAGTCCTGATTTATAAAAGGGAGACGTTTATATTAAAGCTCCTTCAAAATAAAAGGTAGATGTTTGTGTTAAAGCTCCTTCAAAATAAAGGTAGATGTTTGTGTTAAAGCTCCATACAGTATAAAGGTAGATGTTTGTGTTAAAGCTCCATACAGTATAAAGGTAGATGTTTGTGTTAAAGCTCCATACAGTATAAAGGTAGATGTTTGTGTTAAAGCTCCATACAGTATAAAGGTAGATGTTTGTATTAAAGCTCCATACAGTATAAAGGTAGATGTTTGTGTTAAAGCTCCATACAGTATAAAGGTAGATGTCCATGTGTAGTGTGATTATAAAGCAGCTCTAGGTTCTATATTAATACTGTGAAAGTATCAAAGCCTCAGTCCACAGAGAAATGCACACAGCCTGTATTCAGAAACTGAGCCTTTAAAAACCAGCCGTCAGGACTTCCTGTCACTTTGTGATGTCACAACAAAGCAGTCACCACCTGGATGACACCATCCAAATATGGAGAATTTAATCTGTGAGCACACTTCAGTCGTCAGCAGCGTTAAATTAATCCTTTTCCTGGTTTGAGTCGACAGCACTGACGCCAGCCTGAGCTAATGGGTGAGTCAAAGTATGTGTGTGTGTGTTTGTGCGTGTGTTAATACAACACCAAATGCTGGATGCTGGATATTAAACGTAAAATGAAAGTGATGAATCATCGGCGACGGCCTGCAGCGACTCCAGCTCCTTCTGACAGAGTCGGAGAAGAAACGACTCAAGTTTTTCTGAAGTTTGTCAGGAGAAGAAACAAACTGAGACTCAGAAGAGAAGAGAAGCAGCTGAAAACACTTTGGTGAATATTAAATCAGCAACCGACTCTACTGACCCACTTTATGTCGACTCGGTTACTGTACAGTCTCAGTGAATCAGAGGAGAAAACAAGTCTTAGTGTAAAATGTTTCCTCACAAATTCAGATGCAGATTTCTCTCCCTTGAAAGAGCTCATTTGTTCTGGGTTAAATTAAGATTCATTACATCAATTAATAACTTCAGAGTTGTCAGATTTGTCTTCTATCTATCTATGTATCTATGAATCTATCTATCTATGTGTCTAATCTAGTATCTATCTATCTATGTATGTATCTATGTACTATGTATGTATGTATCTATCTATCTATCTATCTATCTATCTATCTATCTATCTATCTACCTACCTACCTATGTATCTATCTATCTATGTATCTACTGTATGTATGTATGTATGTATGTATGTATGTATCTATCTATCTATCTATCTATCTATCTATCTATCTATCTGGCCCTGATTCGTCTCCGTCCACAGAGACAGTATCTGTCTGTCCTTCCACTTCCTCGCTCCAGGTCTGACATCACCTCCTCATGCTCGCTCTAATTTCATTACGGCTGCTCGTCTTCGTTGTTTTGCCGGCGCAGCAGGATCCAAACAAGTCCGGGCTTGTTGCCGTCATGTGCTCGACCCGGCTCGGCTCGGCTCAGCGTGCCACGCCACGCCGGCCGACTAACCGCCCGGCCGCACGAGTCGCCTGAACGCCACGTTAGCTACAGTCGCTCACGCCAGCGTTCATGAGGAATGTGGACGGACATTAACTTAATTTCTGAAGCAGCTGCAGCAGCTTCATCTCTGCACTGGGAGGATTTGGAAAAGAACAAATACTTTGCTCATTGTCGTCTTCCTCTCTGTCATTGTCGTTCCAACTGTTGTACGCTTTCCTCTTGGACTCAAACTTCTCAAACTACAATGAAAAACAACAATATGGCATAAAAACTGAACAGTCGTCTGCAGCTGTGTATGTTTAAGAAATATCAAGGAGTCATCAACCAATCAGAAATGTTCTTAAGCACCGAAGAAAACACCTCTCAGAGTTCCTGAACCTCTGGATAAATCCTACCTCCTCTGACCAGTTTGGGGGGTTGATCAATTACCAAAGAACCAAATTTAGACCCTGGTTCCTGCACAAAGATCCTGAAAAGGTTCCTGTGGCTTCAATTGGACGACGTTTAAAAACCTGCAATCATTTCTTCTGCAGCTGCGACCAGGACATTTTATTTCCCTTCAGACTGATGGTTGGAGTCACATTTTCCCAAGTTCCCATCAGCTACGTCATCAGAAACGCTCAGAGGAATTTTACAATCCAAGATGGCCGCTCGCTGCAACGCGATCATCTGGGATCTTGATGTGATGCAATGACACACGTCTACCAATCAAGACGACGAGAAGCACATCGATCTGGGTGTCCAATCGATCCTATTGATTCGATACGATCAAAGATTAAAATGAAACCAAAGGACCATGATGTAATAATGCTAGTGATTAGCTTAGAAAATAAAAGAGATTTGTTTGTTTGGTGTTTTAGTTAAAGTTGGATTCGATGCTTTTATCAGAATCTGAATCTGGTTTATTGACAAGAAGCTTTTTTAACGTACGAGGGATTTTTCTTTAGTGTTTTAGTGAATAGCAACAAACAGGAAGTAAGAATAGAAATATAAACGCAAATAAGCAGCAAATAATGAAATAGTGCAGGACAGACAGCTTGAATATAAATAGAGCAAATGAATGAAAATAAAACATTAAAAAGTGAATAAATGAGCAGCGATGCTCCCTGGATGATCTCAGCCTCTCAGGACCATTGTTACAGTTTCAGTCTTGTTTTCCCTCCTCTTCCTCCTCCTCCTCCTCCTCTTCCTCCCCTGTCACATTGCCCGGAGGATCTCATCCTACACGTGCTCCCCCTCCTCTTCATCCCTCCATCCCCTCCATCCCTCCCGCCGCCTCCTCATTCTGTCAGACAAACATTAAACGCTCTGCTCGGCCTGTTTCCACCGAAAGGAGGGTAAAAATAAAAAAAATATTAAAAAAAAAAACATCAGAAGAGCTATCTATGATGAGCTATCAGGGTCAGTGTGTAAAAATTCATCAAATTGAACCAACTTTATTGAGATGTAACTGGTAAACGACACACGGAGAGGAGGAAAAACAACTCAATCAGCGTGAAAGTGAAAGAAGTTGTCGTCTCTCTGTGTGTGTCCTACTTTCTAACCGCGGTGTCAACATGTCAGCCGCAGGCGAGTAAAACATCAGCACCGTCATCTTTTAGTCAGTGTTCAAAGAGCAGCTGTGACAGGAGGGAGGGAGGAAGAGGAGGTGGAGGAGGGAGAGAAAGAGAGAGAGATGGAGGGCGGGAGGGGGAGGAGATGAATAAAGGATGCAGGAGGTGAGAAAACCAGATAAATAAAAGATTAAAAAGACTGTTGTGCGTTGTCGATTTGCAAAAAAAAACCACCTGTTAGTCTCTAAGTTACTGCGCTGATGCCAGGAGGAGGCGGAGCTACTTGTCCACTGACTGGACCAGCAACTTCTCCAAGAGCTTAAAGGGATAGTTCAACATTTTGGTAAATTCTCTAAAACCTCTAAAACAACTCTGTCTGGTAACGTTGTGTTATTATCTCATAGCGTGGTGAATGTGCAGGTCACAACTTGTCCACCAGAGCGTTGTGGAGTTGTTGGATTGTGTATTTGATGAGTTTGATGAGGGAAACCAAGAAATCCCATGAGCCTCCGTAGCGTAGCTCTGAGCAGCTCACGGCTCTGCTCCGCCGTTCTAAAAATAGCTTGCACCGACAATTAAAGGTAACAAATCTACTGCTATGACTATAGGGATTATGGCAATGGGCCAATTTGCCAAATTTTGAACTATCCCTTTAAAGAGCGAGGCTACAGAACGACTGCCTTCATTACAAACTGAATCCGTTTCACTAATTCAAATACATAAACCTTTATTCCACTGAGTTGCGTGACAACAACAGAGGAGCTTCTCCAAACAAAGATGGAGGAACTGAAAGATTTCACTTCACTGCCTAATAAATATAAAAAACTGATGATAAATTAATCGATTTATAATCTTTAAAATGTGTGTATTCACCTACCATAAGGTCTTGTGGTGCCTCTGTTACAGTTTTTACAAGTACATGCTTCAAGTGTTTGTTTTTTAATATAAAATCTAACATATATAAATATATATATTTACAGTGCGTGTTTCTTCTGCTTCCTCTGGCTGAGTTGAGTCGCGGCCACAGTTCATCACTTCTCCATTCGGCTGTGTGAGTGCGTGTGAGCTGCTGCTTCACACTTTAACCAACTGTGACAGGAATAAAAATATATATTTAAGTCGTCAGTTTGTGATCTCACTCTTCTTACCCTATTTTCTCTTTACGCTCCTCGGGTTTTATGCCTCTTTTCTCTTCTTCTCCCTCCCTCCTTCCTCCTCACCCCGTCTCTTCCACTCCGTCTTCAACCTCCTCTGTTTTTTATCTCTACCCATCTGTCTCCTTCTATCCATCCTTTCTTTTCCCTCTCTATCGGCCACTTTATCTCATTTTGCTCACCACATTTCTACCTCTCACTCTGCCTTTTTCTAACATCTCACTTGCTTGCTTCCATTCTTCTTTAATCCTTCCTTCCCTTCCCTCCATCCCCGTCCTCTTCAGCTTCATATTTTAATCACTGCTCGTGCAGCTTATTGAAATTTCCAGCGTTGAGCCTCCGGAGAGAAGCTGACGTGTGAGTAAAGACGAGCTTCAAACAACGAGCTGCGACTCGCTCTCCGTCCTCGTGTTTGGTTCGACGGGCGCTTCAATTATTCAAGAGGCCGTTAAACAGAGAAAACAAGCTCGGTTAACTCGTGAGAGAAGAATAGAGGGAGGAAGAGGAGCGACGTACATTTAGGATCAAACTGAGTCATGTTTCCATTATGATCGCCACTTATTATCTAATGCTGTTCTCACACAGATAGATAAAATAAAATCTTGAGCTTCAGCTTCCTCTGTAACATCGTCACTAAAATACCTATTATGCAGAAAAATGGTCAAAAAAAAGTGCAGGAAGTATTGTTTTAGTATCACTTCTGAAAGTTACAGTATCAGAACATCCAGTTTTGCCCTTCACAATAAAACGCTGGAGGACACGTTTGTCAGATATTGATGTGGAACTGAATCTGTGGCCGTTTCATTCTGCGTTTCTATTATCTAGCACTTCAAAACGTCCATAATGGCCTTAATGTCGTCTCTATCAGTCAAAGCCTTGCAGGGAGAGGAAGACATAAAGGAAGAGAGATGGGAGGACAGACACAGAGGACGGTTGGACACCACCTCATCAGTCATGGCTGTCGAAAGAAAGACGTTCTGGAGAAATTAGTCTTTACATCATAAAAAAAGACTTTGTATGACCTCCACTTGCCTTCCATTACCGATCCAAACATGTTTGTCCATCACAATTAACACAAGAGAGGACGGAGGGGGAGAAGGAGACGCTATCTGTTTTCAAAGTGACCTGATTTGGCCAATTTTCGAGGAAATTCGATTTAGTTTTAATCTCTGCTCCTCAATCAAGTCTGGCAATTAATTTCCTCCACTGAAGAGAAACAATCTGGAACAATGGAGGCCATTAAGGCCGATGGTTGGAGGCCTTGTAAACACGGCGCCCCCTCGCTGGCCGCGGCCATGCCCGTGCCCGACTAACCCCCCCGAGCCTTCAACCAACCCAAATTTTATGTTGCTGTTTATCAAAGCAGGAGGGGAGGGAGGTGAACGAACGGCGACTGGCCTAGATCTGTGAGCGAGGGAGGAAGACTCAGCCTCACGGTCTTTAATGGGCAAATTAACCCAAATATGTCCAGGAAGAAGAAGAAGAAGTAGGACTCTCCAGTGGTGGTGAGTTCAAGGGACTGTTGCAGCTGGAGACTTGGTTGTTTAGACAAGATGGGTCAGCTGGTGCACGTGTTTTACCTTAAATCAAACAGCTCAAACAAGTTTAATCCACAACCCAAGAAGCACAAGAGTTTATAAACCTTAGAAAGTTTTCACTGGTGAGAATCCAGACCATCAGGGAGCAGGAAGACAAATGAGAGTCCTGCAACACCACCTGAAGTACTATGTCTTTTACCTGGAGGTAGATGATGGCTGACCCAGATACACCCACCCTTGAATTTGAATGATTAATAATTGTGTCCAGCGTCTACCCCAGGGTTCGACTGGTGGATCTGCTATGGCCCGAGTTGCTCTGGTTGGTTTTTGGGGTGATTTTTGGGTGATTATTATGCTAATTTCATGCTCTACCTCCCGTAAATGAAGAATCTCTAAAGTATGATTTAAAGATAGTGCAAATAAGAAACGAAGATTGCGGTTGGGCTATATTTTGTACATTGTTGTGGCACTGATTTCCAGCTTTAACAAAACAGAACAGTGACTAAACGTCCTTTTGGCTTCACAATTAGTTGCCGTCCAAAAAATGCAGAACAGTCACTGCAAATCAACGAACCAACCAACCAACCAACCAACCAACCAACCAACCAACCAACCAACCAACCAACCAACCAACCAACCAACCAACCAACAGGACTGATTCTTTGATTCAACCAGAGTTCACCACTGCAGTCTGGAATTTAGTTCTGGTGAAGGTTTTATTTTGGTCCCCTGACTTTTACCTCATGCATCCAAAATTATCCAAATTTTAATCTTTGTTTGAACAGCTAGCGTTCACCATTCACTCCATTTCTATCACTTTTTCTGGATTGATATTGATCATTTGGAAACATTTTGAGCCCAATCCTGCAAAACATCCAATCCAATACAACAGTCTATAGCTGGAAGATAAAGTTATGGTTGTCTGGAATCAGCAAACTCATCTTTAGAATTGCTGTATATACATTTCTTTGAATGTCTTCGCTGCTACCAACCCAGAAAACACCGCATCAACCGGGTGAATTGTAGACAGTCGTTTCCAGACCTGGAATCTTTTCCGCTGTTGGGACATCTAAGGAGTCTCTGGCAAAGCAGAGATGAGACAGAACACAAACCTGGTTCTGGCTCGACATCAACCTACTGACAAAATTAACATTAATCAGCAGCAGATGGTTCGACCTGCCAACAGCAATGTTTGTCATTTGAACCGGTGAAAGCAACAGTCGGCACAAACTGAGGAGCAGAAACTGCTGAGTGTCTCACACATCATAATAGAAGAATATAAATCTACATATTCAGCTCAGACTGCAGAGATTTAAAGGAGAGAGCAGCAACACACAGGATGGCTCAGAGAAGAAAGGATCAGATACTGATCCAATAATCTATCACCTCTCTGGTGCTCAAGTCTGATTTAATGTCAGGAACCAAGTCAACGATTATTTACTACAGATTATACACAATAAAACTGACAGAATTTGCAGAGCTGCATTAAACATGAGTAGCAGTTTGTTGGTGGGAAGCCAGTGAGGTATCATGACCTTATTACTAAAGGAGGTGGGCACTAGATCTTGTAAATTAGGAGAAAACTGGAGTAAAATTGGCAAAATAAACAAAAACACAAATAATTGTGTGGCTTGTGGAATGAAAAAGCTAAAAGTGTGTCGTGCCTTTTTTCACGTACCACAGATCTGATTAATTCAAGCTTGAAGATTTGTTACTCTTTTGTCGAAGGCCTTGAACACACAAACACATGTTATCACACTTGAGTGAACGTTTGTACCGAGTCATCGAGTCAAAACACAAAAGGAAACTCACACCCAAAACACAAAACACACTGTGTCACACGTCGCAGTTATTATGCAACATCATATGAACTGGTGGCAATGCAATACAATACAAAACACACACACAGGCACAATGGCATCCCGGGTGGCCAAAACAAAACCAGATGGCGTTGACCTTGCAGCAGCAGCTTCCTCTGGTCACTCCATCCATTCCCCACCGCCCCCCGAGTCCATAATCCCTCCATCTTTCAATCCATCCATTTCAGTTCATCCATCAGCACTGTTCCCTGTGGCTAAAGTCTGATGTGACGTGCGCTGACTGCCAAAAAATCCTCACTCCAGGGAGGGAGGGGGGATAAACAGAGGCAGAAAGAGGGAGAATAGGGAATAGACTCATAATAAAGAGGGAGGATTGATGAGAATTAACAGTCAAATCTTTATAGCCTATCCTCACGGGAGTGGACGTGAGGCTGCAGGTTTTGAAGCCCAAACAGCCACGTCCACCATTACAGTTAAGTGAAGCGTCTCTTCTCTCACAGCTTCCTACTCCAGCTGCATCAAATCCTCCCTCTCCAAATCGACCGTATCATCGTCTCGCTGTAGCCGAGGATTTGCTCGCTGCCCGCCACCCTGACTAATCCCCTGACATCTGCTCAAACGCAGGCAGGCCACCGTCATGGCCACTGGAAACATCCTCACACATCCAACGCCTGACGATGACGGGCAGGAGTTTAACGTCAACAACACAACACATTTTCACTGTATGGTAGAAGCAATGTTACACTAATAAAAAAATGTAGCATCTTCTTCTTAATACTTACTATTTAAGTAGGTTAAGTTATAATAAGGGTGCAAATAATGTGAGAAGAACTCTACAGTATACCTTTAAGACAGGACATCCAACTTAAAGTAGCAATTAAACAACATAATACACCTTTAAACTCACAAATTGCACCCTTAAACCAATCTAACATACCTTTAAACGAATCAAATACATTTTAACCGACTTAATGCGACTTTAAACTGATCTGATAGACCTATAACCTGACCTAACACCATAAACTGCCTTCAATGCCTCAATACCAACATTTATATTGTATCTGTTTAAGTTCACAAACTTGTCTCAGCCTGTCAGTAATGTAGCCATTAACCCTACTACTGTAAAGTAGCTCCACCAGTCTTACTTGACATAAAATTGCTATTGTGTTGAGTCATCACTGATACAAAGAGCAGGATGTATGGGCCTTATGTCTGTCTGGTATTTGCTCTTTGCCCTACCTCTATAGGTTGATCTATAGAGGTTATGCTGGTCTGAAACCTAAGAATTCACCCTGTGTTCACACTTCTTCCTCCACTGGTTTTGCACATCACTGCATCAGACTCATCATCACAACAACTCTTTGTTAGATCGTCATCGGCCTCTCGCCTCCTTGATCTTAAGTCCTGTTATGTGAATTCCCGTCTTGAAACTCAATCAGCCCTCCAGTCTCTCAGACCATAACACCGACCTGCAGACTTTAGAGTGCTGCTGCTGCTGCAGGTTGCTGCAGTCAACACACTGACGAGGAAACACTGAGTCATCCTCCCGACCGGTGGATTCACTGCAGCTCTGACCCTCGTACTGACAGAGTTACCTGCAGGGCCCCGACAAATTACCATCACTTCCCCCGAGTGGATTCGAGGAAGGTCGTCAAATGTTTGCTGCTTTTGAAGAATTTCATTTCCTCTGCAGCGAGAGGGTATGCAATAGCAAGTATGCTGGGAAACCTGACTCCTGCATTTCCATCTCCAACTGTAACGTTGAGAGGGGAAGTGGGATAAAAAGAGAGAGCTCAATGCATATTTCATGACATTAAAAAAAAACCTTGTGCTGAAAGTTTAACTCCAGATACGGCGGCCTCGCTCCATCCCACCGGAGTCAGCACTTAAAAACGTGCGTCTTTGAAGCGGCGTGCGCTCGAGCGATCGCTTCGCAAACTTTTCAGCCTCGTCACCCTGACCCACTTCCTCAGGTAACGTTCAGGGCCTCAGTGAGTGCAGCTACCCTTTTTACCCCATCAGCTGACAACCCTTCCTCTGGGAATCAGAGGGAAAAGGAGAAGATCAAAGACGTTCAAGTTAACAAGACGCTGTTCCCCCACTCAAAGATCGTAAGTTTGATTCATGCAACTGTTGACGTGTCCTTGAGGAAACGAGCACCAACTGTAAATGGCTGGGTCAGACTGTGAAATGTAATCATTCAGCACAATCACCACAATGACTGGATTTTTAGAGTCAAAGTCAAGAATGAGGAACTATTAGTACACACAGCTACTGTGTCTCAACTCACACTTGATGTTTTGAGTCCACAAGTGTTGTCACATTGTCACGTTGAGGAAAAGAGGGTTTTTTATCTGCACATCACAGTTTTTAGGTGCAGGGCCATACAAAAATGCCAGAACACAGAAAAAGGAGAGGGTATGCCCGCACAGGTGCAGGTAGCAACAAAATATTTCTTTATTCGACCAACTGATCTTCTTCAGGTGCTATTATTAGGAACCATGGGAAACATAACGTGAGCCACCAATAGGCTTTCAAGTGTATTATTGTGTGGTCCAATTAGACAAAGGGGGCAAATCTAAAGGCAAGGGGCACATAATTAAGTCTAAGATTGCCTCTTTGTGCTTGAAAATGAACAGAAATATTTAACGAAACATTGTCCCGTTGATGCATGCAGTGCAGTCAAGACAGTCAAAAAGATAAAGTCCAAAATGATGGACACCTCACATCCTCAACAGGCGCCATCCTGGCGACGTAGCAGGAGAGAAGGAAACATTGTGGTCATGTCGTCATTTCATCTAAGACGACACTACCCTGGTGAAATCCACACACTGTACCTGTGAGTATGATGTGTACACATGGGAATGTACTGACTGAAGACGCAGGACGTACCTCATGTCATTGAGCTTCCTGTATTACTTCAATTCAAAACTTTTCTCTGACACCCGACCTCTTTTCCACTGGCTTAGGATCAAGGACGCTCCAGATCATTCAAAGACATGATGATGATTAAAAACAAACCAAAGCTTTTTCTTTTATTCACAGCTTGTACCTAAAAGCTTTTAAATCCACTTTCAAGGACAAACATTTCACAAAAACAAGCTTTGTTTTGTTTTCTAAGTCACATAATTTCCTGGATTTTCCCGCCTCAGTGGGACTACTCGCGCTGTTCTGCTCAGTGACTCACTCATGAATCATTAGCTGTCAACTGCACGTCTGATATGCAAATATAGATTATCCAACACTCTCAAGAGTTACAGGTTCTCCGTTTTATCTTCCATCTGGAGCCAAGGTCAAACCGAGTCGTTTGTCTCCGCCTGCCACCACCGCTGCGACCGCCGCCGCTCCCTGGGCGCAGCCTGCTGCTTATCTGCTACTGCAAATACTGTGTTTTTAATCAAAACGAGTGGGCGACCGACGAGGAGCAACAGAGAACAAAGAAAGGGAACGTCAATGCACAGTATAATGATGGAGAGAGGGCACAAAAGTGAATGGGGGAAGAGATGGAAGAAAAGAAGATTAACTAGAAAAGAGAAGAGTGACAGGGGAGACAAGAGGAGGCGAAACACAAGTCAACAGAAAGATGAAAAAGCAAAAAATAACAACAACAAGAAGAGGCTGAAGGGAGGGGGCGAAGAAAAAAGAGGAAAGATGAAAAGATGAAGAGCAAAAATGAAACGGAGAGAAATTAGAAAAGGGGAGAAAAAGGGAGTTGCAGAACAGAAAACAAGGTAAAACAAAGAGTGGGCTGGGCGCTCAGAGGTCAATAACAAACCAAGACGTAATGAAAACTCTGATGACATAATGAGAAGCAGCCAAACATCACACTCGCTGAACGGTGCCGTGAGCCAGGTCCAGGGCGAGCGATGGAAGACGACAAAGAGACTCAGTGTGTCTTCAGTTGGAGATATTTTTAGTTGGCAAGTCTCTAAAGTCAGTGACATCAAAGACGTCAGTGTGAGTTCTGCCTAATTGTGGAAAGAGCTTTTTTTTCCAAGAGTCTGACAAACACAGCTTTGTTCGAGACAAACAACTGCTTTTTCTTGACTTGGGCTTGTTTCTATTTTCAGTTCCAACCAACTGTTCAGATGGTCCAAATAAACATAACACAGTGCCACAGAAGTCTACGAAGCTGCAGGAGGTGAATGGCTGGAATCTGGGGCAGTCCATTTACAGAAAGATGAGATATAAAAGACAATACCAATGGATACCAAAGGCCATTGAAGGATTTGGGGCCAGTTTGTTCATGACAAGTGACATTCAGTCATTCATTCATTCATTAGCCACAGTGTTTATTCCTTAAAGGTTGCAGGAAGCCGATCCCAGCTGACGTTGGGCGAGGACAGGACACACCCTGGACAGGCCGGGACAAACAATCTTTTAAAATGTCTTTAGGATTGAGGGAGGAAGCCGGAGTACAAAGAGAAAACCCACACAGGTAAACAGAAAGGTCCAACCAGGTCCAACCCCAGAACCAGAGGTCTGAAAGGTACCTGGTCTTCCTGCCTTCATGCAAATACAAAGTTACCTTCACATGTGATTCCTGCTGCCAAAGACTAAAGACAGTTCTTGACATCCAGGGGGAGTATTTTGGACTTATTTGGTAAAATCCACGAAAGACCAGGGTGTAGAGTAGTTGGATAAAAGGAGGTTTATCACCGACTCCAAATCTTTTAAACCAACAACTTGCCTGCTGCCAGTTGGCGGAACATTATTAGGTTTGGACACTTCTGCTTTAACGAGTGTTAAAATAAACAGTGGGTAAGCTCTAAATGGAGATTTGATTAATTAACCAGTGGTTAATCAAATCAGTAAATGTTGGTTCCAGCTTTAGCAAAGTGAGGATGTGCAGCTCTGGGAATTAATATCTTGGTCCGATACAAGTGAAGACACGACCTTGGAATCTTTGAATAACCTCTGGTCCTTCTATCACAATGTAAAACATCCAGTATAGCACTTAAGCCGAAACAACACCTCATCCAGAACATTCCTTTGCAGCCTTGAAGCTTTAAATGCCTGGTCGCTGGACTAGTGCAGCGAATTAGAGCAGAGATCTGATAAAAACTCTGCTGCAGTCTGTAGCCGACAGAGAGGAGGAGAAGACAAAGAGACCGAGGGAGGAGGGACGCCCGATGAAAAGGTCTGAGAGCAGAACAAGTCTGGCTTACAAAACCGACGTTTATCCTTCTCTGTTGATACAAGGCACAACAGAGGCTCAATTTGCCCCGCGAGGCATTTGGATAGCGAGCGCAGACAGATACAGCAGATGGATAATGTTTATGTAGGCCGGCGGACCGAGCTGTGAGGAGGTGAGAGAAGCTGGCTGTGATTTTAAAGTCACCAGGTTAAAGCTTCAGACGTGGACGTGGGAGATAAATGAGCAACACGTCCAAGAACAAGATGTTGAAATCACAAACATGTTCAGATTAAAGCATCAGCAGAGTAGATGAACAAGTGTAAAAAAGAAAAAAAAATCATATTAGTACAATTTTCATCTGGTTATCAGAAACCATATTTATTTTAATGACTTGTGAACAAAGCCGGAGGCCTTCAGACTGACAGCAGGTAATGACTCAGCCCATTGAGAGTCTTATTCTGTGGTCCAGAGAAAATTGGAGAACAGTTGGGTGCAGCAACACGAGATATGTTACTGAACACAGAGCTGGGTCAAGGTCTGAGTTTCCAATTCCAGTTTATGTAAGGCTGTACATGTGAATACTGTATACGTGATGCAATAGTCTCTTTGAGGTTTCTGTAACTTCTAAAGGAGGAAATTTAAGGAGGAAAATCTGTTTTTGTACCAGTTAATATAACTGGGGTTGCTGCTTGATCCCCATCCAACGTAGCTGAGGTCGACTTCAACTCCAAACCTTGATCCCATTGGAGGTCATGGCAGATTTTAATCCTCATTTTAGAGCGAGTCTTTTTGTTTTATCCAAAGTGTCAGCTCTCCTATCAGAGCTAATTTAACATGATTAATGACTATCACTGAATCTAATGTCTGTTTCTCATCTCATCATTCAAAGTCAAGGGAGGGTCAGGGATGATTAAAAAATACTTGATCTAATGTGGTTTCTAATTCACCCTCCAATGGCTAGAGAAACTCAACCTTTCCCATTAAATACAAGTGTCAAGTATACCGTGAGGTCAAACTCCTCCAACTTTTCCTGACAAGTCTTCACAGTCAACGTTTAATCACGTCCCACAGGAATCTTGAACCTCTCCAGTCTGAAGGTTGATCAATAAACTGAAGAGAACTGAAGCTGAGATCGACTTCAGAACTGGAGTTTTACGGCTCGTAGGTGTATTCCTTGAGGACCTTTAAGCAGGGAAGATGTTTCACAACGCAAGGACGACTTTCCTTGTTCCAGTTACAGCAGAGTGTCTCTAACTTGGCAAAGTTGGTAAAAGTGGGTCGTCTGCATGAGGGGACGAGCAGCGATCTGACTTCTTCCTGTCAAACCAATGTCGAGCTAAATTAGTCAGGCTAGTCACGCAGAGAGGGACGGTGCAGTGTAACAAGAAGGAACTACGCAAATGTATTCAGCAGGAACTCATTCGAATGGCTTCTCTTACAGAGCAACAGAGAGCGTGTGAGTACAAACTGTAAAATGTTTCGTCTCCCTGGAGGAAATCATGAACTCCACCTCAACTCAGAGCATCATCTCCGATTCTCCTCAACTCGTCCTTTCCCCTCCGTCATCTTTTTGATCCCCAGCTCTGACTCTATAACACATTTCTGCACTTTTCTACCAAAACCAACCCTTCTAGGTACACAGGAGAAAAAAAATCCAGCTGAAATCTTGCTGTTCCAGATACATGCTCGAGAAGTAAATGCAAAAGTCTAGACGAGACAGAAATAAAAGCAGGTGAGCTGACAGGTGAAGGGAAGTACAACTATCACATGCTGTACATCCTCATCTCAGTTCCCCAGAAACCAACACAGTCAAACAACAAGCAACAAATGTTTATCACCATCATTTCACAATGTATATGATATTTCTTTATGGTTTTGAGTCATAATTGATCAGTAGATTTGTGTTGATTTTAACACACTGTAAGCCGGATTTCTCCCATGGAAGGCTTGGTATCTGATGATGACTGTGTCACCAGACAGCATTCATGCTAACGAGATTGGTTAGTTGATCCACTTTTAAAACCCCAAATGCCACAGATGCTTTCAGATAAGATGATCTATTTAACTTTAAGTATTTGGGTTTTGTGATAGGTCTCGTTGGGTTAAAGGCAAAAAAACAAGACAACAAGAGGCTGGATGATATAAGTTCCTTCAAGGATTTTTTTTTTTTTTATCTTTGGCCACAAATTGAGTTAATGCCCCACTGAACATCCCCATGTGATCGTTGTTTAAATGGGATAAAACCGACATTAAGTTGAAGAAGGGGAAGTCCGACTGCAGCGTCACTCAGAAAACTCTTTCACCACCACCTGTTTTTCAGCACAAAAACAGAAAATTGCAGCTAATACTGATGGGGAATGTTTATGTCCAAGTGGAAACGTGAAGACAGTAGATAGCTCCTCTACATCATGAGGCAGGGAGGAGATAAACCTAAACAATGAAGCCTTTTAAGCGATGCCTATGCTTCCTGACTGAGCTCTTACAGCTGCGTGGGCTCTTATCGAGATGTGCAGGTGGCTGCTTCCCTCTTTATTTACACACACACATCACACACAAAAAGGGAAGCGAGACTGTGGTCTGAAATGATTGTGTAGTTCCCCTCATTACCATTTTAAGCTATGTCTAATTTCTGCATTTACTGATCAACCACACTGACAACAATTAAAGTCTATGCATGAGAATCGTGTTTTCACCTCTAAAGGCCTCATCTAAGAGCCGGACAAGTGTTTTCACAAAGGAGGGACACTAATGAGACAGAAACTGAAGACAACTGAAAATTAAAAGCAGTAAAACACCAGCAGGTAAACTAAAAAAAAAGACTAAAAGGCCAAACTCAACTGTGTTCAACAGTACTAGCTGAAACAATATCCATCCACCCAAAACTGCTAAAGAAATACCTCTCTATTAACCTGACAGAAAAAATGGCCAACTCTCAACTAAAAAAAAAACAAATGAGACAGTAACTTGGTCATACAAAACACATGTTTACAGCTTAATATAACATGAGGAATCCAGATTTGAAAGAAAAAAGGTCAGGTCCTGTCATTTTAGTGATCATTTCAGCCTTCACATTCCCAAGGTGGACTTTTCTGAGACTTGGGGTCATCACAAGTTGAAAACATTGAACCCAAGTCACAACTGTGGACCAGACCAACTTGAGACCTGCCATGAAGAGTTCTATATGTTTCAACCATCCATCCATCCATCTCTGCATTGGACACTGACCTGTCTGGCCAACCGGCGGGCCTCCCAGTAAGGCTTGGACTCCTCAACGGCCTTTCCGATCTTCTTCACCAGTTCGTCCAGCTTCACCGTGGCCTCCACCAGCACTGATCGGAACTTCTGCCTTGCATCCTGATCAAAAGACAGAAAAGAGAGAAAACGTTCAGTCACAAACAAACAAGAGGGAAATATTTGAGAATACTATCATTCCCTCCGGATCTGCAACAAACACACCTAATGAAATCTTAAAATGAATTGGGCGATTCCAGGGCTGTGCCAAGTCCCTCAATCACATCTGAGCCTCTGAGATGAAAGGATGGAGTTATGTAAAGAGTTTCGCATGATGGACTGACAAAAACTCTACAGAGACAGTTGGACAGCTGGATTTCATAACTGTTTCACAACTCTGAGTTTAAATCCAATTTTGTTTCTCCAACTCTTTTGTGCTTGATTTCACTTTGCACTGAACACTTGTTTTACCTGTTGACAGGGCGTTGTACCTCTTGACCCTTCATCTCCATCCTAGTTGCTGCTTGTAAAGTCGTAACTTGAGGAAATGAAACTTGCTCTATTTGCTGCCTGCAATCAGCAACAGCCATTATGGACTGAAGTTTCTACTGTAAAGAACTCCAAGATAACACTCACTAATAGGTAAGTCTAAATGATGATATCATCTAATCAGTTTTCCCAGAAACATGAGTGTCCCAGTAAACACTAGGAAGCAGAATCCAGCCAATCTGTTTGTGGTTGCCTGTAAGAAATTAATGTCTGATATAATGTCCGATATAATGATGTTAACTGGTACGAAGCAAACTTTGTTCCATCTGTGAGAGCTTTGTTCCTTTATCTGTGCTTGTCAAGGGGAATTTCTCAAGACTGATTCGGCTCTTAAATTCCATCACGGACTTGTAATTGGCATGACGGGCACAGAACTTTCTAAGCATAAGAACAAAAACACTAAGTGGAAAAACAAGCCAGGAACGTCATGAATCTGTGCAGGGGAAGGTCCTTATTAATTCGTCTCCTCATTGACCGGGGTTAGTTATACAAGTAAGGGTGAGGATGTTTGGCAGCAATGGGCTCGATCTTTTCTGAAACTTCACTGTCCCCAAACTTACCCTCAAGTTTAAGGAAAAAACTGTTGTCTTAACACAGTCTGTATTAATATAGAAGACAAAAGGCAGGACAACCAACTTCTTGTGGCATCCTTGCAACTGCAGCTATGATCCCTGCAACAATCCGGTTGCAAGGTTGATGCAACCATTCAAATGGCACTAAGGCTGTCTTTACACTGCACGGTTCAAGTGGCCCAATTCCGATTTTTTTCTCTCAACAGCTGTAATCACTGTCACAGGCGTTACAGTGTTTAATAAACTCGTCGTCCCTGTAAATGAGGGAAACCTCAGTGACCAACGAGTTAAAATAAAGGTTTAAATAAATAAAAAAATAATTTTTGTGGTGCCCTCACTAGTTCTTGTTTTCATATAGCCACTACAGTGCAAAAACTGAACGGAGCCGATAAGAAATCAAGAGAGGAAAAACAAACATTGTATACAAATGTGTGAGGCTGTCCCGTCCTCACGACGTGAGCGACGGAGGATCAAACGGTGGCACAACTGTCACCGTCACTCAGCTGCTCATCTCACAGCAGCTCCGCTCCACGCAGCCACTTCACTAACGTTATTTTGTAACGTTCACAGCCTAAATAACTACAGGGAGGGGCTGGATGTTGTCCTCAACCTCCCAAAGAGTTTGTTCGATAGAGTTTGTGATCATCGATCAGGATAACAGAGGGGTTTTAAGAAGTATGACTGCAACAAGTCATTGGATTTGCCATTTCAGATGCTGACAATGTTCCTCGTCCAACAGGTCGCTTAAACTTTTTAGGGATTGGCACAACCTCTACATATCATAACCATCTGGTTTGTTGGTTTAAGGAGATTGTTGTTGACATTTTATGTTGAGATAAGGTCAAATGTGACACTTACTGTAAAGTCACGATAAGCAATCGATCTCTAACCCAGTGGCTTTAAATTGTACCAAAGTGACTGTTGGGTAAAGCAAACAGGCTACTGGCAAAGCCAAATCCTCAAATTCCTTCCTTCAATCAAGGAAAAACAACTTTCTTATTAAGGCGAGGTGTTGTGTTTTCATTGCAGAAACAACTGACCAATCACAGCTCAGTAAACAGACTGCATTAGGGTGGGTCGTCTTCTTGTTTATCTACCTACCTGAGACACCGCAAAAACAGAAAAATGTCCACAAAACTGGCAGCAAGCATGTACAAGATCAGTGCAGCTATTATTAGTGGATTCACACACAAGTATTGAAATTTGCATATTTCTTCAACCAATGGGAAAACGACTCATCGCTTCACCTAGCAACAGCAACTTAAGACGGACGTGTTGCTCATGACTGTGGCTCGTTAGGGCAAAACAAAACAAAGCAAATAACCAACTACCGGCCCCCGCCTCGTCTCTCTCCGGCTGCTGATTGCTGCTGCTTGCACCGTGCAGATACAAGCATGAATCTTAAGTGTGGGGGACTGTTTTGAAATCTGTCAAAATGAGAAAAGAGGAAACAAGCTCGTGTTGCAAATTGCTTCTTGTATGTTGTAAATTCTAGGGCTGAGCGGAGCAGCCTGTCCCTGCACACGGAGCTCAGGGCTGCTGGAAACCAGTAAAGCAGCTCTAATGCCGGCGTTTCTGGATGAGCTCTCGTATAATCTTGTAATGAATAAAAACATTTTTACAGACATTGGTTTCTGTGATGAATAATGAGCAGTGTCTGCTTTGTTTCCAGTGAAGACAGAGTTCCTTTGAGCTTATAAGCTGTGCTACAACAAATTCCCCTTCACTGATTCAGAGCTGTGCGGCTGCTGTGAGATCATCACATAAGAGCTGCTCAGAACAACCACTGCACACATGATGAGGGGTTTTAAGTTTGTAGTTTGGTTTATTTTCTAAAGCTGTTGGGTTTCTCCCTTAAACACTGTACAGTCTCACACTGTACGTTATGACTTGGCACAAATAAAACAAAGGTCCACAAAGTCACGTACAGAGTGAACTTCCCCAAAATGAACTCTACATTTTGACTTCCTTAGCACCTCTAGTGTGTTTGACAGCAACAGTTCGGAAATAAGGTGGGATAAAAGGTTTACATCTTCAAATTAAGAGCGAGCAGAAGCAAAAGCTCCAAGGTGAGAAACAACCAGACCGAAGGACGCTGCTGAAGTTTCTGCAGATAAGAAGCTCATGCATAATGGAACAGTGCTAGTAAATAAACAGAAAAGGCAGGAACATGTTGTGGAGGTGGAAGAATAAATAAAGCCGACCTGGACGCAGCTGCAGTGCTTCATGTTCTTACAGAAAAAAAGGCACTTGTTTATTCTTCTCAGACTGAGAGAGACACCGCTGAAAATAACCTTTAGGTCAACTTTCAGTTTGACTGTGAATCTACAGAAGGTGATTTTCGTCTCACGTCTTCATCCACAAAGACCAGGTCAATACTTTTACTCCAGTCTGTTAATGTTTCTCAGTGGAGCATTAAATAACCACTGGAACGACTCACTGCTGTGCCACGCTCCCCTCCCCGCAGATAAAACATCTGGGTTACTGGGTCTGACGACCTCTGGAAGCTCTAGTTCATCCTCATTAAAACGTGGTGGAGGATGAAAGAGATTCCACTGAGGTCCAGATAAGAAAAAAAAACTTTATGCATGTTCCTTCAAGACTGCATGAACTTTACAACTAATTAATGTAATTAATGAGCAGAGAATTCGACCCTCTAATCACAGCTGAACATTGAACTAGACATGGCAGCTCAGTCAAGCTTTGAATTTCTCAGCTGATGAGCTGATGGGACCCTGGCACTGGCTGGTCGTACATAAAACATCTTTCTAAATTAAAATGACATGCAAAAGAAGAAGGGAAGACTGAGTAACCTCTGTGTTTATCTGCCACAATTACCACAGATCTTATTATTGAATATTAAATAACTACATTATTATGAGGCGTCTCAGGTTCCACTGGTCCAACGTCAGCAGCTCTGTCCTTTCAGGGACTGAGCTGAACTCATTAATCCAAACTCATGTTTGTCCTCAGCCTCTGGTCACTTTCTTAAAGGGAAGTGGAAAATATTGTTTTAAAACACAAAAAGAAAATAAAAATCCTACTTTTTTTTAATACTAATCCAGGTAACTGTTCTGTTTTTAGCCTCTATAGTCAACGGTGTTGGGTTTTTGCCATAGAACAGTAGGTTTAACCATCTGTGCTATGATACAAGACCTGTCTTTGTTCCACATACCCGACAGGGATTCTGACTTTTACCTTTTGTCTCTGTCTTTTTTATATGTAGACAAAAACTGAATTTGTATGACCTTGTGTGCATAGCCATCAAATTAATTTTCAATAACCTTTTGCAGTTTGAATCTGCCTTTTCAACCACTGAATGCAGCTGATGTTAATTTCCCAGCCTGGTAGAGCCGATAGAGAAAAACTCCCTGCAGCAACTCAGGCTCAAAAGGAGAAGCAGCTTTTCTCTGCTTCTGTCTGATGTGAGGAAGCCGTTGTTTCAGACTCTGAGAGTGTCAGATCGGCCAGTGTTATCAACGCAAACTCTACATGTGTGTGTTGCTGTAGCACTAAAGCCATGGCAGCCAAGTTCTGGCCTGAACTGGATCGGAGGCTGAATTCAATTTCAGCTGCTCAACAACAATGATTCAAAGTTAATTTGTCGACCTTTAAAAACTCATGACATTTGTCTCTAAAGAAAACTCGGCCTTATTTATCCCTCTATGCTCAAAAACACACCAATAATGGGATCACATTGGTTCACTAAGATACTGTATGAATCGGCTCTCAACAGCCCCTTAATCATTGGTCCAAAAGAATCCACTCAGAACCAGCTAACAAGCGTTCATCTGCATCCACACCCAGGTCACATGACTCTGCAGCAGATAACAGTTTGAATCGAGAATAGAGAACCCTCAGATTATTTATTTCTGCAGGTTAATTGAAAATGGCCGATATAATAGAACTTCAGACCTTAAAAATAATGTTTAAAGCAAAGAACAGATCATTACAAAACTTGTTCAAACTGGAGGGAGGGGACAACAGACTGAAGCTTGATTTTAAACATACATTTGCAAAACAAATGTGTATTTCTGTTGCAGGTGTAAAATTATGGCATTCACAAAGCAAGGAATTGAAAAATTGTACAAGTATGTCTCAGTTTAAGAAAATGTTTAAAAAAGAAAAGATAAGCATCTACAAAAAAGAAGAAGGAGAAAGAGAAAAAGATAGATAGAAGAGTGGTGTTTTGTTTGTTTTCTTGTCACAACTATGTTTCATCATCTTTAATATTTTGAAATAGGGTATAATATTGGTGTTGAAGTAAGCCAATGTAATTATAACAACAGAGAGGGGCAGGTATTATACGTTTTCTTTATCCTGCTCCTTTTCATTCATGGTGACAATGTGTACATTATGTAATTTTGTGCAACCTTGTGAAGAATGTATACCATGAATGGAATAAACCAAAAATGAAATGAAATGAAATGGGCCTCGACTTCCATGTCAACACTTGGGTGAACCCACTAATTATCCTACTATATCAATTAGACAATTTTGGGACTGATTATTCTCTCATCTCCAAGATATCAAATAAGAGATACCAAACTTTTTTGATACCTGAGATTCCAGTTCAGCGACTTCCGACGGAAATTCTAGCAATACATGGAAAAGGCTCGGGCAAAAAATATGTTTTTGCAGTGAAGGATCTATGCTTCTTCATGACCTTCACCTCAGAGCTGAGTGGTGACTGATGTGTCTCACCAGCTCACTCTTCCTCCTCCTTCAGCACTGAACCAAACTTCCCTCGAGGACACAAAGAAGGAAGCCACACAGTTGGGAGGTTAAAAGTGCTGACGCTCAGATTTGAAGGGGAGAAGTCGTGACACTTTTTGACCCTGGTGACCGGCCGGCGCAGTTTCCACACACTCAGTCGGATGTGGGTGTGAAGGCTCTCGAATAAAAACCTGGAAGTCATGGTTTCATTTCAGTGGAACAAACACTGACGGAGGAGAAATGTAAAGAGGTTATAAAGGGCCTGTCCCAATTCTCCCCCTAGCCCTAAATATTTGCCCTAACCCTATATTTTGCGCGTTCACGTGTAGGGTTAGGGTGTCCCATTACTCTAGGGAACAAGGGGAAGTACGATTTTGCCCTTAAAATCAGCCCTTAAAATGTAGTGAGGTCCGATGCGGGCTTAAAACGAAGTGGAAGATGAAATTACCCGTTGTCACGCTCGATCGCCGTTTAGACAAATCTGAAATGCTTGAAGAAACATTACTATTTCTCTGTGTGTGTGTTTTGTGTCGCTATGTGTGGTATTTATTGGGGGAATCACGGTGTCGCATCAGTGGCTGCAGCTGACTGGGACAGCTAACGGCAGCAGCAAAGCTAACGGCGGTAGCTAAGCTAACGGCGGTAGCAAAGCTAACGGCCGCAGCAAAGCTAACGGCGGCAGCTATTTCACACAGAGAGAAATAGTAATGTTTCTTCAAGCATTTCAGATTTGTCTAAACGGCGATCGAGTGTGACAACGGGTAATTTCATTTTCCACTTCGTTTTAAGCCCGCATCGGACCTCACTACATTTTGAGGGCTGATTTTAAGGGCAAAATCGCACTTCCCTTTGCTCCCTAAAGTAATGGGACACCCTAACCCTACATGTGAACACGCAAAATATAGGGTTAGGGCAAATATTTAGGGCTAGGGGGAGAATCGGGACAGGCCCAAAGTCTCCATCCTCAGCTCCGTCTCTGTGATGCTGCTGACTGCAGGGCTGGACATTCACACTGAGCTGCTTCACCTTGTCAACACCTTCGAGCCCCGAGGCGTCACTCACGTCTATTAAATTAAATCTCGTCCACTCCTTTGTTGTGGAGGTGGTGAGTTTGTCATAACATGCACCTCATTATTACTCTGGTCTCAGTCTGAATGTGGCGATCAAACAGCTGCTTGTTGTTTCCATCTGTCAACAGGACGCTCACACAGAGCTGCTCATCTCAAACGCTCGAGTGGAAAAATCTGGAAACGTTTCTAAAAAGGTAAATATTCACTCTGGCAGAGACCGAGGCAGGATTTGAACACTTTGCATCATGTTTACGCGACGAGCAGAGGGAAAACAGACGATTACAGGAATTATCTGCCATCAAAGTACTGAGACGATGAGGAGCATCTGTGTCTCTTTCCTCCTTCTGAGGACTTCAGTAAATAAATATCACTCCCATCATCGATTAGTCTGATACTCATTTAGTTTATGTTAAAGTCCAACAGCATCAAAGCAAATATTCACAGCTGAGATTTTTTTTTTTTTTGCATCTTTATAATATTTTCCACTTAATTACTGCTCAGCTGATTAGTCTAGGTTATGAACTTAGAGCTGAAGGAGGCCAAATGGAAAATGTCATAATGTGTCAATGACTGATTGTTGAAGTCAAGGTCACGTTAAGGGCCATAAAGACTTGGTCTGTGTTGTGCTGTTAGTTGAGCTGCAACTAATGATGATTTCAGTCATATATAAAGTCGCCAATTAAATTCTACATTCATCAACTTGCCTAAAAATACTCATTGTAATTTTGCTCATAATAATATTTAGATTTGATGAGGTGGAAACAGCAGTTTTTGCCATTTCTGCTTCGACTTCTGATTTTATTCTGCTTTTCCTTGATACTTATTCATTCATGATTATTTTTTCTACCAGTTTGAGCTCGAGCTGTTGATTCATGATGTAAATTTTACCCACTGAGGGATTAATAGAGTCTTATCTTATCTAAAAGTGCTCGTAGGTGTGAATGTGAGCGTGTGATGTTGTGTGAACCCCGCCCTCGCCCTCTATTAACCCTGTCACAACCCTGCAGAAATAAGCACTGCAGCCGTTGGACGGATCATTAATCACTTTATCATCTTGAAGTTTCAGCTCCAAACTAGAGACTGAATCTTTTCTCCAATTCTGTATCTGACGTTTGGAACGAATCCTTCTGTAAGCACACAGCTGTGATACCAGGGGATTTCCCCGTGTTGTTGAGTGACGACAAACAGTCGTCAATCAGGAGATAGCGATCTGCTCTGATCCTCAACACTCAATCACGACTCCCCTCAAAAAGTTCAGGAGAAACATCAACCATCTGATGTTTTGTTCCTCTGACAGGAGGCGTCTTTGTCCGACGTGAAAACAACAACAACAACAACAACAACAACAACAACATGACCCGATTTACGGCAAAAACACAAAAATCAGTCAAGGTTCAAGATTCAACACAGAGTCGATGTTGACGTGGCATCGGGGCACGAGGTCGTGAACCGACAGGAGAGACGCAAACAGGTTCAACAGAACCAGGGTCAGTGATGCGGATCAAACTGTTGCTCAGCCAATCAGTGACCACGATGGTTTTCAATGAGGACTCCAGGTATAGAGAGCCGAAGCGGAAGCAGGAAGTAACGGCGCCATGGGTCCTCAATTCGAAAAAAGTCTCCATACAAATGAACAGTTTTATTTCGTGGTCCGTTTGAATTGTGCCATGACAAAAAAATATGTCCTCTACCTGTTTAAAACATCACGTTTCATGCCGAGAAATCAGCAGTTTGTTGTAAACCCATTGTAAAATAAAATTCCGAGAGTGCGTAACCAGAAAGACTACAGGTCTCGTAGGTGACGTCACCAAATGTCGCTCTTTCCTGTGTCAGTTGGTGACGTATTTTTTGTGGGACACAGATCTGTAGTCCGCAGAGCGTCGTCACACAAAATACATTCTTCTGTTGCCGTTTTACGATAAACTGGTGATTTCTCGGCATGAAACGTGATGTTTTAAACAGGTAGAGGACATATTTTTTTGTCATGGCACAATTCAAACGGACCACGAAATAAAACTTGGACTCCCGTTCATTTGTATGGAGACTTTTTTCGAATTGAGGACCCATGGCGCCGTTACTTCCTGCTTCCGCTTCGGCTCTCTATAGGTCTAAAAAGGAGGACTGAGGGAAGTGAGGGGGAACTGGTCACGATGCTGCCAACATCATCCACCTGTGATGTGGTTATGGGTAAAATAAAATGAGCCTCATTTACTGTAACTTGGTTTTTTTTCTGCTTTCACATCTTATTTCCTGCTGCTGCTGCTGCTGGTGTCAACAGTTCCGCTAAACATAGAAAATCACAGCAGGGAACTGATCTCAGATCATCTGACTTCACATCTCTCATCCCACCTGATATTTTTAGACAGCGACGGTGAGTTCAAGGATCTTTTACTTGTTTTTTAAGGCTTTACACAGACGTACGTCTAACGGATCTCATATCCAAGTCCATCCTCAGATCTCTGAGATCCTCGGACCAGCTGCTGGAGGAAACGCTGACTGGACATTCGCGTATAGAAAAGCTTTAGAGGAGTCTAATCTCTTAATGAAGACCTCGGCTGCAGAAACTCTCCTGACCTCCACCTACTCTGCTGACGTCAGTCCGATGGTCCAGTTTTCAGTTTTTGTTTGTTGTTGATCAGCTCTTCCCTGTCCTGTTCTGCTTTCAGAGGAAGGGAGGGTTGATTGTGTTGCTGGTCACAAGGTTGAGTCAAATATTTTGCTGTTTCTGACACAAAAAAAGACAAACATTGCAGCAAATGACAGAGTCTGTCACGAATTGTTTAAGCTGTGACGATGGGAATGAAACCCGGCTGTTGTGTGCTTCATTTGGGCCGGCCTGACTAAAACAGACGTCTCAACTCATCAGGACGTCAGTAAAGTAGCGTCACACCTTGGTGCAAGTTCCCCTGAGACCTGAGTTTATGTCAAGTGTGTCTGGTGCATTCAAATGCGCAGAAACAAAGTGGTTAATCTCAGGCCGACAGTGATCCTTAAAGATAAAACGCTTCAAACTGAACTCGTTCACCTCTCATCTCTCTGACCGACTCCACGTCTGTCTGTCTGTCTGTGTGTGACAGCAGTTTGGACTTCCACCTCCATAAAGCTGCACACATGTTTCTGACCTACATTCATGTGAGCCATCAGCTTTTTACTGCACTTTAATGGGTCTCAAAGATCAGTTATGCAACGAGCAGGCGATGGTCTTGTCTCTGCAGAGCATCGCTGCCGTGACGCCCCAAAGGTTCAGCGTCCACTCCAGCTGCACATTCCTCCGGATACAGCCGTCAGTAAAACTCAAGTAGCACAAAACCTCCTGCTGATGGAGCAGAATGTCAACTTAATAAAAAAAAAACAGTTTGACCTGAAGACGGAGCAAAGGTGGAACTGTGACCCGGTGAGAGAAGAACTGCTGCATGTGCACAGTGGCTTCTTCAAAATAAAGTTTGTCTACTAGCGGAGCGGGGAATCTGCTGACAGCGTTTACACAAGACTGATTACACGCTCGGACACCCGAAATCCTGCACGAGCGCACACACAGAACCTGCAAACAGACCGAACCCCGACTCACCTCCAGCTCCGTCTCACATCTGTTGATATCGTCGGTCGATTGGTTGAGTTTCTCCAGCTCGCCCTGGAGGAGAGGAGAGGAGGGAGAGAGGAAGAAACACTTTAACACTTTAAACCAAGGTTCATGTTTACATTAGACTTCTGCAGAGTTGGACGGAGTACTCCACCCCAGTACAAATACTACTAACTACCGTTACAAGTAAAAGTAGCTCAGTCGACATGTTACCCGAGTAAGAGTAAAAAAGTACTTGCTTTTAAAGGTACTGAAGTATCCAAAAGTACATGCTTTTAAATTTACTTTAAGTAAAACTAAGAGTAAGAGAAAATTTCTTATTTTTCACATCAATGAATTACTATATTTTTTTCTAAATGAATGTAAGGAGCTTTTAACTCTTGTTTGTGAGAATGAACTCTTTGAAAGCAGCTGCACTGATGTGCTGCTTTTAGGGGTTAGGGTTTCCTTCTCTGACAAACACAGCTTGTGTCCAATAGGATTTTAGAAAAAAAAAAAGAGCAGACCTGAAAGTAACGAGTATTTTTCAGCCTTCCTAGAAATTAACTTGAGTAAAAAATATTTGTCTTGGAAATGTATTCAAGTAAGAGTAATAAGTACCAAAGAAATCTAATACTCAAGTAAAGTACAAATCCTCTGGATATGTAGGCTACTTAAGTACAGTACTCAAGTAAATTTACTCCGTTACTGTCCACCACTGGACTTCTGGACTCATCAATAGTTTTAGATGATGAATAACTTGTTAGTCAAATCCACAAATTCTCCACACTGTTAAACACAAGCATCCTAAATTGTTGCACACACACCCAGTGGTGTAATCCTCCTCAGATGCTCCTTTCATACCCAATCATCTCCCTGACCCGCTGCCAGGTAACCCAATTAACTGTGTGATGCTCCACCAGCATTTTAACATCTGCTCCAGCCTTTTGTTGCCACTGTTCCAACAACAACAACAACAACATTTGATATTTTGTCTTCGTGCCATTTTCAATTAAACACAGGTTTTAAATCTTTTGCAAATCATTGTGTTCTGTTTCTTTTTAAGTTTTTTATAGTTTCAACCAAAACTGCCTAAAAACATTCAGTTACTGTCATGAAAATGGTCTTGTCTGACAGGCTGGAGTCAGAGAGCGTTGGGTTATTATTCTTCCATGAAAAGACTAATCACTTAATAGACTAAAAAAAACTCTACTACTGACCAACAACCAGTGTTTTAAAATAGCCACAAGAGAGAAAAGAGGGAAACACCCAGACACAGAAAAACTAGTTAACAGATATTGGAAATAATGTAATTGATTATCAGCATGAAGAAATCTGGTTTCTAGTCTGAGTTCAGTGGCGTGACATTGACTGTTTACAATGAAGTTAATAGTGGAGCCACTGCAAGAAAACTTCTTAACAGCTGTTTACTGTGCATCAGCATTATTGATTATTGAATGATCACTCTGTCAGCTGATAGATGGAAAATTAATCTGCAAGTATTTTTGCTCATCTTTTAACCATCTTTGAAGCAAACAGATCAAATGTGAAGCAGCTTTATTGCATTTGTTTTTAATGTTGCAATAAGAAACTGCATCATTTGACTGCAGCTTCTGCAGATCAAATACCGTAATTAGCCTAATTGATTAACTGAGAAAGTAGCCTTTAACACTTAATCAATGGACTGAACATCAGATGCAGCTGGTTAAATTCCACTAATCATCATTTTCACTGTTGATTTGGCTCATTATTTCTGGTGAAACACTGGAACTTTACTTTAATCTCTGCATTTCTTATCAACGCATCTCTTAATAAATCGTTTTTTATAAATTGCACCATCATTTGATTGTAAATTGTAAATACAACATGTAAAGTGAACTTGTATTGAGGGCCACGCAGCAGCTGCAGCACTTTGTTCCCTGCTGTTGCTGCTCCTGCAAACGCGTAGCCAGCTCCACAATGAAAACATTATCGATTAAAAAAAACAAAACACAGATCGATACCAGCAGCAACAAGCATCGGTTACCTACCTGGACTCTGGGGTCCACCTCCTCGTCCTCGTACTCCGGCTCGTCGTCAGACCGGTGCTCCCTCTCCGGATGCTCCATGGTGCAGCTGGTGGTGGTGGAGGACTCGGACTTGGAGGATGTCACCGCGGAACAAAGACGCACTAACCTACAGACCGACACCGAGCGGGCGCATCTGATCTGTCTCCGCCGGACACCTCGCTGCTGCTTCAGCCGCTGGGTTCACGGAGCAAGAGCAGACGCCTGTTTTGTTTGTTCTGTTTCCACCACCTTAAATTAGGCTAATTCACGACTTTATTTATTATTTTAAAAGCAGAGGGACATCCTGTTTTGTTCGGTTGTTTCTTTGTATGTTGTATGTATCCATCCACGGGGCCCGGCCGAGCAGCAGCAGCAGCAGCAGCACCGTGTGTGTGTCCTCTCTCCTCTCTCCCTCCGCTCTGAGCAGCAGCAGCAGCAGCAGCAGCAGCAGCTCCAATGACCGGAGCTCTGCTGCCTCTCAGCGGGAACGCCCCCTCCAGGAGGCTGCGGCCGCTACGGAGGCCGAGGAGTGCCGTGCAGCGGCGGAGCTACGTAGGCTACTGAATGACTTGAGTTTTTTTTTTTTTTTTTTAGTTGATTGTCTTTATGAATGACAATCAATCAATCATCAATGACAAAAGAAAGGATAAATAAATAAATAAGAATATGGATAGAAATTGATAGTTGAATGTCTAAATAGACCTAAATGCACAATAAGTTGATTATACACGGACTGTCTTTGGGGAAAGTGCCTTCAAAGCATTTGCACCCTCGTCCTGGTATAAATTACAGAGTCATCTTAAATTGGATTATCTCCCAAGTATGGAAGATTTTAAAGCTAGGATCAAGGACTATTTGACTACTGAATGCACATGTTCTCTCACCGAACGCAGCTGGTGATTATAATGTATTGATGTGATTTGCTGTTACTTTTTTAGCTGTTTTTATGTTTGTTTTGTTGATGTTGTCCAAATGTGTACTTGATGTGGATGTACTGTGCTGCTTTCTTGGCCAGGACCCCCTTGCAAAAGAGATTCTGAATCTCAATGGGATTATTCTTTAATTATTATTAAAGGTTAAATAAAAAAATTAAAAAAATACAAAGTGATGAAAAATATTACTTCTATGCAACTATGCAATAATCCATGGAGCAGTGGATAATGTTATTTCTGTCACAGTGCCAGAGAGACAAGAGCTGGGATACCACCGGGTCTTCTTTGATCTTACAAGGTTGGTTTTCCCTCTGTAGTTGTAAGTCATTTATTTAAACCAGAAACCATCACAAATCCTCCGAAGCTGTTTAATTAAAGCAGAAGTAAGCTAAGCGATCCGGTCTTTTTGGCTAACTTCTTGTCAGCCGATGGAGTTAGCAGTCCCCGCCCTCGTCCCTACGTCACCACATTCACGCGCATCCCTTGGCTGCACACACAGAGAGGACCGCCCCTTTATGCCGTTCTCTCTCCTCATTGGATAAAGGTTGTAGGATACAAGGAAAGTTTTCTCCTCGGCTCAGAGCAGAGCAGAGTGACTGACAGACCCGTGTTTCGGACCAAACACTCTATAGAAGTGATTGCTGTCGGAAGATATAACTTTAAGACTTATATTAACACAAACATTCCGCTTACTTCTGCTTTAAGGGGGAACTATGCAATCCATGGAGCGGTGGATAATGTTATTTGTGTCATGTGCCGCAGAGACGAGAGCTGGGACACCGGGTCGAAGGCTTTGATCTTACAAGTTCTCCCTGTAGAGAAGTTGAAAGTCATTTATTTAACCATCACAAATACTCGGAAGCTGTAAAAAATGTAGCATAGCTAAGGTAAAAATCCTGCATATTTCATTATTTAATATATTTATCTATTCATTTCTGCTTATACAAGTCAGGCTGTCCAAACATCTGGCTGAAGCGGGATTGGTCGGATGAGTGAACCAAACGGAGGCAAATGATTTTACCCAAGCTAGCAAAGCTTTGACCTAACCCCAATGTTTTATTATAAACATAAATTTTTGCTGGAAGACACCCTCCTCTATTCTGATAGGCTGACACCGACCTGTTGTTTTACTAGAGCTCCAGAGAGAAGCTCAGAGAGGAGATGGAAACTACACTGAGATGTTTTTTAGGTCGTAAAACCATGAGTCCATGGATTCAGGCTGTTGACCTTGACCTTTTGTATAATACGTAGATTTATCTCATATCTACTCTTTTCTTTATCTCTTGTGAAGTACTAGCTTCTGATTTGATGTCCAGGGTTGGGATGTTCTCCATTCTGATACATAACACTATCTAAATATTCACCATGATAGTCAACAGGATCCATACTATCACTACTATGTACCACAGTGCCACACATTCATTCATTTCTCAGCACAGACTTTCCAAGGAAATTCATTATTCTCTCAGACTCTCTAAAAATATCATCCTGCTGCCTAATGATCGACACAAAGAACATTTTATTGAATTAGATGTAATATAATTATGGTAGATGAGCTCGTTATAGACTTGTATGTATGTATGTATGTCAAACGTGCATGTATATAGCTTACATGTCGAGGAGGAAAGAGTTTTATTTAATGTCTAAGTGCCACATAGATGAAACATGACTGTGTAGTAGTTTTATCTTCATTAAAACAGATTTCATAAACACATGAGATCTGTTAAAGTAAGATATGGACTCTGACATTTGACCCTTGTAATTTAAGCTCTTTAGTCTCTTTATGTTTCCCAGAATGATTTCTATTTCAACAAAACCTCGTCTGTTCTCCATGAAATGCCTGAAGAGAAAGTTTCTCTGAACTGGGACCAGTTAGGTTTGTAAACCCGTTGCCCTCTCCTGTTGTACAACTCTGCATATTCATCTTTTTTTTTTTTTTCCTTTCGTCAGCAATATCAGTGACATTCAAGATAACACTATTTCCACTGTTGAACTGTTTTATAAGGAAAAAAAAAAGCACATTTACAATCTTGGCACATGAAATTGAACCTATTTGTGCTGCAGACACCAGACGGCCTCTGTTGACAGACAGATCTTCACCCTCTGTGAAATATACCGGAGTTTGGATCCTGTGTAGTTGCCAACAAACCCAAATTCAATTTCAGACTAAAAGAAAACACCGGAGAACTGCGGTGAAATGCAACACAATCCATTCCCATCACTCAATACAGTTCAGATACACAGAGTGACGCGGGGTTTCTGCAGAGAGAGCGGCTGGCATCTCCACTTCCATCTTTTGTTTTCATTCCCCCTGCTCAGCAGAGGAGAAAGTACTGAGACTGAAAACACCGAGGCCTGAGGTGACATTACACAGGTTATATAACCGGCACAGTAAGGATGGAGGCTGACGGAGCGCTGAAGAAGGATGAAGACGATCGTCTGCGCGAAAAGAAATAACCTTCAGTCACTTTGTCAGCAGCTGTACCTGAGGAAGACATCGGGATAAAGATGGAAACAGTGAAGAAATGGAAACCTAAATGTACTCATCGTCATCAACAAAGCATCTTTATGAGACAGTATAACACATATTCATATTTGTCAAAACCAAAACTCTGTGTTTTTAATGCACATGGACAAATGAAACATTTGATATGGATTTAAATTCCTGTTGAATTTATATTGCAGTACATATTTAAGTTGGGTGTTTCTAGTAGTTATAGACTTGTATGTATTTGACTCCAACTGAACTTTCTGTTGGAGTTTTTCCTCCTCCTCCTTTGTGGGAACTGTTGGGTTTCTCTCAATAATAAAGTTAAAGGCCTTGACCTGTTAAAAGTCTTGAGATAATGTGTATTATGGATTGGAGACCATACAATCAGAGACCAAATCAATGCAGGTGAGTAATAAATACTCTGCATGCCCTGTTTCCTGTTCCCCTGACTTCAAGAACTATCACAGGTATGAAACGTTTCTGCCTTCTTTGGTTCCCTCGTTTATTTTTCTGTGTTTCTGTTATCAATATTATCCTGGTAAAGACTTGGCTGAGTCTGGGTTCGGACACAAACTCCACCAGTTCACAACTAGCTGGAGTTGCACAAGCACCAGATTGAACCCATTAAAAACAACAACAAAAAAAAGGTCCTGCAAAGTGGCAGATGACATTTTAATGCACGAGTAACGATGGAAACAACACAGGAAATCACCTTGTGTTTAGCCCCTTCCTGTTGACCCTCAGTTTGGAGGATGATGTGAGAAAAGCTGATAACTAGATGAGTTCAAACATTACATCTGATACTGAAATCTGCATGTTAAATTTAGCCTAAATGCAATATACTTAATATAAAAAAATTAATATTTTTAAAATATAAAATAAATATCAGTATGGTACCCAAGGACCCTTTGGCATTTCACCCATGGCTCTTTGAAGATGCTCGCCACCATTTGCATTAGTCTCCTGCCAAACACTGATAATTGATTAATTGGGGTCATCATTGGCCGGCAGTGTTGGGAGTAACACGTTACAAAAGTAATGTATTACTATTTGCTGTAACGCGGTAATATAACGCATTACAAATAAGATTTCGGTAATATTTTACCCGTTACAATCTACATTTTCATAAAAACGTGTGAAAACTTATCAGTAGCGGCCGCGGGGACTGTGTCCGCATCTGATCAGGAGGTGGTTCCTCCTGAAAAGGAGGTGATAATCAGCGCAGCAGTAGTAGAGTACATAATAGAAGGTTTCTCACATTTACAAAAAGAACACATAAAACAAAAGGAAAGCATAATTCATATCATTACTCTTAGTAGATTACCCGCAAAACGTAGTTTTTTGTAGCTGCAGAGGCCTACACATTATGCTACATCACCCTCCACTGAATGTATTATCAGCTGCAATGAACTCAACTTTACAGTCATATTTCTGCTGTTATTTTGGTGAAAGTAACTGAAAAGTAATACAAAAGTAGTGTAACGCATTACAATTCTGAGACAGTAATATTGTAATGTAACTAGTTACTTTCAAATGACAGTAACAAATAATATGTAATGTATTATATTTTGGATGTACCTTGCCCAACACTGCTGGCCGGTGGTCGAGCCCCTCGGCGTAGCTGCCAAAGGACGGGGTTAAGTTAAGCCTCGTTCATACCGACACTGAAGGTGAAGACACAGATTTGCTGACACAGTAGGTCGCCCACTTTCCTCCTGCTGAACCAGGCCACTGCCGCCCTGTCCAGCCTGAAGGATATCCACAGTCTTGTCAGCATGTTCCCTGTCTCCTTGGGCTGCAGGTGATTTATCTGAATAACAGGATGTGTCAAACCCCCTATTTAAAAAAAAAAAGAGGAAGAACACTGTAGCGTCCTCTCCCTGCTCTTAACCTCGGTCACTACTCTGACACACTGACCTCTGCATGTGTGTGTGTGTGTGTGTGTGTTCATTAGGTAACCGTCATCATGATGTATTGCTATACATCCATGCAGGAGGGGAATCTGTCTTCAGGAAGTCATTTGGCATTGAGATGACGACTGGGGACATAATCCATCTGAAACCTTCATTTTCAAACACAATGAAAACATGAATGAAAAGAATAAAGCATAATATGACACTGTAGTTAAGAAGTTCATGGAGGCTTTTTATTTAACTCACACTGTCTGGTGGACGTTTTCCAAGAAAAACTGTGAGCCACAAAAGATGTGGAGCACTGCACTTTTTCTTTTTTCATTATTTTGAATAAAAGCTAGTGTCAGCAGGAAATTGCACAGACACAGAAACTGCTTGAATTCATCAGTTGAACCAAGTAAAGTGGATGAGAGCAAATATTCACAAGACACTGGTGGAAATTGATTCTGTCTTTTCAAAAAAACACAGCTCTACAAAGATGGAAAAGAAAGAAAGGGTATGGATAATACATTTTTCACTGGTTTTACTGCTTCAAGGCCAACGACAAACAAGCAAGATTGAAAAAAGTTAGAAAACAACAAACATTAGCATTAATTTGGGGTTATTTTTTTGCTGCAAATGATTAATCTATCTCCTTAGCAAACTACACGTAACTCCTAAAAGCTGATGGTTGTTGTTCCAACAGCGAGATGCTAACCTCTGCTGTTTGTGGTTAGCCACACTGCTAACCCTATAGTCACACCAAATGAATAGCCTAAATGTAATACTTCAGTCATGTTGTAGCTCATATTAAATAAGATAAATCAAATATCAACTTAGTGGATTTTATTTTTGAGATGATGAATTTGCAGCCAATCCTACATAGTAGTTGCAGCAGAAACATCTGTCTGAAATTCCACATATTTTAACGTTTTTTTCCTATTTAATTCCTTGTGATTATGTGTTGCTTTATCCCAACCCTAACACCCTGACCCTATGTGTCATGAAACCAAACTTTGTGGCTAACTGAACTAAAAACATTCATTACAGTTATTTATATGTGATTATATATGGTATAAAAACTTTTCAAATCATTAAATGTATGCATTAGCTTGTGTTACAGTAGTTGAGTTTATTATGAAAGGAGTTGATTTAAATGCGAACATTTGAAAATACCTCAGATTCTACTGAGATGGTCTACTCTACTCTATAACATTCGTATCACAGAAAATGTTCTTTCTAATCATGTCCCTGTTATGTAGTTTTTCCAAATATTCAAGATATTCCAGCCCTCATGTGGACTTGCTGGGACAGGACGTTGTCAGCAGATTCCTAATCTGAAGAACATGGAGTTTAGTTTGTCTTGATAAAAAAAAAAAAAGAACATACTTTTCTGATTTCAGTCCCCAGCTTTCACTCTGCTATCTCCTCATTTGATTTGCCTGTACGCACTGATGTTTGCTTTGTTATGTCAGAGATCTAAGAAATAAAACTCACTCCTGCTCTCGCTCTCATTGTAAGTAACTCTGGATAACAGTGTCAGCTAAATTGCTAAACTGTGAATGTAACTCAATGTGGACCGTTAACAGCGTGCCGTGTGTTGTCACACAGAGGTTGTATTCACAGGGAGAGCGAAGCAGATTGTATCTGTTTTAATTTTCTTCAATTCACTCTGTGAGGCCACTCGTTGTGAGTGAGTGGCTGTGGATAAGAGTGTCAGCTAAATGCCTAGATAGTTGAGAGGGAAACGTGCCAAGTTTCATAGTAGAGGAAAGACGCTAAAGAATTTAACCCCTGAGCATTTGGTGTTTCACAGACAGTTGGCTTTACTTGTAAGAAAAAATATGTCATCATCCTACACAACTAGTATTGATTCAGTTCTTAACTAATTCCATATCGTAGTTTGAAAATAAGGGAATAATCAAAATAAATTTTGGTATAAATTCTTCACCATATTCTCATAAATTGACTGAATGAGAGCAGCACTGGACAAATGACTATGAACTTTGATGAGAATTACTTTAATGATAAAGGAATTAATTCCTTGCCAAAACGTTTAATCATCTGCAAATTTATAAGTAGTAGGAGCTTGATAAAAAAAAACAGAGTGAACCCATTCATTTTCCCTTGAGGATGGACCTCTTTTCTCTAGTGCCATGTCATCAGGTCAAATGTGATTGAACTCACTTTTTCCAACAACTTGAAATGACCCATATGTGCCTTTTCTAATCCCCTCTCCTGAGGAACATATTATATTTTATATTTCTATATTCTGTATCAAACAAACAATGAATGTTCCTACTATCTGCACTGTGTCATTAAAAATACATGAGTGAGCCACACTCTTGCACCAGGTGACATATTTCTTCATAAGCATGAACACACACACACTTTGTTGTTTATTTTGACTCAGACACACACACACACACACACACACACACACACACACACACACACACACACACACACAATCCTGCTGCCCTACATGCTCACTAGAGCACTAAATGTGGATAAATCCACAACAGAATATACATTTTACCATTTTGTTCTGTTGATTA
>NC_140922.1:31744435-31788159 GCF_045865225.1 Trachurus japonicus | reverse complement strand
ATGTTTGCAAAACATGGCAATTGTCCAACTATAAGACAACTGTAATTTGGTAAAAATATAGCTTCTATATTTTTCACTAATGGCCATAAGAAACCAATGTTGATGCTGTTGGGACATCAAAGCATCAGCAGGGACCAGGATGACTTCTGCCATGTGCACCACAGAGTTTGGGTTATGGTAATCAGGGTGTGCCCTGCTCAGGAAGTTACATAACAGCGTGGAGTCAGAGGTAGTTGTCAGAGACCTTGATGTGAGGCCCGGCACCGGACCTCTTTGGACCTTTTCTCTTTGACTTCCCTCTCTGCTTCCTGACGGCAGGATGAGGAACTGGGACGTGCTGTTCTTTTCAGGGACAGCTCACGAACTCAGGATGCAACGATGCTCCACTATGCTCACTATCTAAATTCATGAACTTACATTGATTCGCACTAAAAGCACTGCACTTTGGACTTATACTGTACATGATGTCGCTGGGTACTGTCATTTGTAATTTATACTGTCCCCTGCTTGTATTTTTCATGTGGTGTTTGCATTGTATACTTAGAGAGCAAACCAAGACAAATTCCTTGTCACTTGTTGACATGGCAATACATTTTCTGACTCTGACTCTTTAGTCAGGAGCGGCTAATCCAGGGAGACTAGCAGCACATCGAGAAGCTTTACTGTTTAAAAAAGTTAGAGATCATCACACTTTACAATGATGATGTATGACATGAGGGTGGAAAATGAGAGTATGAGGCAGAATTCAGATTTATGGCGAGATTGTGGAGAATACTTTAAACTTTGGGGTAACCTTGGATTTAAGGATATAGATCTGAAGGCATATAGATCTTTGTCCTATTTGCTTATGTGTAGTTTTTGTTTTAGCAAATAATTTATTGACATTTTCTTTACTGTATGGCAATAAGCGTCACCCTCCACTTAGTTAAAAAAAACCAATAGACCATTGCCTTCACATTTATTTATCATATAATTACAGCAATAATTTTTTTGTATACATGATGGACACTGCTGTCTCCTGAGAGAAAAAGAAGCAGTAAACCTACAAAATGACAACAATTTCAACCTACACAGGCAATGTACTGCAAACTCAAAGCCAACTTTATTGCCATGCTTCTATAGAAGTTGAACTCTTTGGAAAAATACTTTGGGAAGATGCATTATATGTTAGAATGCTTGCTGCAAAGCCTTTGCAAATTCCTGCCTTCGTTATCTTAGAAATACATTTCACTGACAGAAGGGGTAGGAGGTACAAAAATATCAAAATAACAGTCTCTAACGCCCTCTAGTGGTCATCGGGAGTCAGTAAATGTTTTGTGTTTCACTGTTAGCAGGTCTGCATGTAGAGAAAAGCACACACCATGAAACTGAGTCTTACTGTAATAATGAAATCATTCAAATCAACAAGAGCAAGAAATAAAATATATACACGTTTGTTATCAGAGTCCAGTTGACGTCAGATAGAGACTTTCTTCTCACACATCCATCTGTAACGGTTCTGACAGTTCTCAACGTTCCAAGTGTTTGAGTATGAATTGCTACCGTCAACATATGCACACCTGCAACTCGAACTTGAAATCGGACATGTCCACTTCAGGTTCTGGTATCTACAAACAACACAGAACACATTTCATTAGATTTGGAAAGTGTGGGTCAGATCAGTGCAGAATAGTTCTTCTGAGTTGAATGTGTCTGTATGAATATGTGTGTATGTGTATGTGTATGTGTTAGCCTGTCCAGGGTGTAAAACTGTGAAAACCTGCCTTTCAGGAGATAAGTTGTTTTCATCCACCCATCTCCAAGTCCACACCCCTGTCCTGTGGCGAGACAATCCCATCCACATTTTGACAGCTCCAAAATTACATACAGCTTTCTGTTGAGAAATTATTGTGGGTGAAATGGTTCATCTATTGCGGTTAATGGTGGATAGGAAACTGGATAAAGACAGTTGAGTTCACACTGATAGCACCAGACAGGACAGGTTGGTTAGGGAAAGAGAGGACCGGACCAGATGATATTTATCCATAGGCTGAAGTTAGAACAAGCTCACATTTAAACACCATGTTAGATTTGCGTTAGGAAAGTCACAAGTACCTGTTCCTGATTATCATTTAAAATCACCAAACGAGCTGCTTTCCTCTCACAGTCTTGTTTGGCGTTTCCCCAGGTGTCTGACCTAGAGGAAAGTTGGTAACAGCTGGACTTGTATGTCTTCCATCCCTGGGGACATCTTGGGGTACCTAACAGCCACAAGTTAGGACACATTGGGATGAGATGGGATGGTACAGAACCGAACAAGATGTGTCTTGACATGTGAACTGACAGACTGAGACACCCCTAGAGTGGGAGTGTTGGTATGGCAAAAAACAAAACAAAAAAAAAAACAATAACAAAACACATGGTTAAAAGCATACTCACTTGCTTCTACCTTTGTCTGAAGTATATCTATTTGTTTTTGTAGCTGGATGACTTTATTTTGTAAGTCCCTGTTAGTGACTTGAAGCTGTCCCTTCTCCTTTTCCAGTTTGTTTTTCTCCTGAACCAGTTTTTGTTTCAGTTGTTGGTTCTCTTGATTCAGTTTTATTTTGTCTTGATTCAGTTGTTGTTTCTCTTGATTCAGCTGTTGTTTCTCGTCATTTAGTTGTTTTTTTGGCTTGATTCAATTGTTGTTTCTCTTGATTCAGTTTTATTTTGTCTTGAAGAAGTTGTTGGTTCTTTTGATTCAGTTGCTGGTTCTCTTGAACAAGTTGGTTTTTATCTTGATTCAGTTGTTGGTTCTCTTGATTCAGTTGTTGGTTCTCTTGATTCAGTTGTTGGTTCTCTTGATTCAGTTGCTGGTTCTCTTGATTCAGTTGCTGGTTCTCTTGATTCAGTTGTTGTTTCTCTTGATTCAGTTGTTGGTTCTTTTGATTCAGTTGTTGGTTCTCTTGGTTCAGTTGTATTTTGTCTTGAAGAAGTTGTTGGTTCTTTTGATTCAGTTGTTGGTTCTCTTGATTCAGTTGTTGCTTCTCTTGATTCAGTTGTTGGTTCTCTTGGTTCAGTTGTTGCTCCTCTTGATTCAGTTGTTGCTTCTCTTGATTCAGTTGTTGCTTCTCTTGATTCAGTTGTTGGTTCTCTTGGTTCAGTTGTATTTTGTCTTGAAGAAGTTGTTGGTTCTTTTGATTCAGTTGTTGGTTCTCTTGATTCAGTTGTTGCTTCTCTTGATTCAGTTGTTGGTTCTCTTGGTTCAGTTGTTGCTTCTCTTGATTCAGTTGTTGCTTCTCTTGATTCAGTTGTTGCTTCTCTTGATTCAGTTGTTGGTTCTCTTGGTTCAGTTGTATTTTGTCTTGAAGAAGTTGTTGGTTCTTTTGATTCAGTTGTTGGTTCTCTTGATTCAGTTGTTGCTTCTCTTGATTCAGTTGTTGGTTCTCTTGGTTCAGTTGTTGCTTCTCTTGATTCAGTTGTTGCTTCTCTTGATTCAGTTGTTGCTTCTCTTGATTCAGTTGTTGCTTCTCTTGGTTCAGTTGTATTTTGTCTTGAAGAAGTTGTTGGTTCTTTTGATTCAGTTGTTGGTTCTCTTGATTCAGTTGTTGCTTCTCTTGATTCAGTTGTTGCTTCTCTTGATTCAGTTGTTGCTTCTCTTGATTCAGTTGTTGGTTCTCTTGGTTCAGTTGTATTTTGTCTTGAAGAAGTTGTTGGTTCTTTTGATTCAGTTGTTGGTTCTCTTGATTCAGTTGTTGGTTCTCTTGGTTCAGTTGTTTTTTGGCTTGATTCAGTTGTTGGTTCTCTTGTACCAGTTGGTTTTTACCTTGTATCAGCTGTTGTTTCTCGTCACTTAGTTGTTTTTTGGCTTGATTCAGCTGTTGTTTCTCTTGATTCAGCTGTTGTTTCTCTTGATTCAGCTGTTGTTTCTCTTGATTCAGCTGTTGGTTCACTTGATTCAGTTGTTGGTTCTCTTGATTCAGTTGTTGCTTCTTTTGATTCAGTTGTTGGTTCTCTTGGTTCAGTTGTTGGTTCTTTTGATTCAGTTGTTGCTTCTCTTGATTCAGTTGTTGCTTCTCTTGATTCAGTTGTTGGTTCTCTTGGTGGACTGTATGATGCACAGCAGGCCAAAACTGACTCCAACCAGTCTGTACATTTTTGACGCCCCTGTAGATGAATGAAAAACATGCATAGTATTTACCATAATTCTATTATCATCAGAAAAAATGCTGTTTTGCATGCAGGCCATCGCTGTATTATCATCGCTGCGTTATCTCATCCACTGCATTCACATCCACACGAAATGAAGTTGACTAGAAGCAGATTGTTTTTAATACAAATGTATGAGAAGTTAACGCTTTTTTAATTTTGCAGCACTTCTACCTCAACTTAAACCGTAAGGGAGGAAAGGAGTAGGCTACTACAAATGTGTATATTCACTTCAGACAGAGGCGGTGTACCTTTCTATATACTAAAGGGATAATTTCAGAGTCATCAAAACGCTTTAGGAGTTCCAGGGGGGGTCCGGCTGGCAACGGATTTTCATATAATGGCAGCGGATAGTGCTCACTTTTGAATCGTCCAAAACACACTGGCTCTGTTGATGTTTTGCGCATGCGCAATATTTGCTGATGTTCGTTCGTCTTTGTAAACCATTGGATGTATGATGCAAACACGGAAGAACATCTTGCAGCAAATCTTGCGCATGAGCACAAACATCAACAGAGCCACTGGGAGCTACTACTACAACAAGGCTAAAAACAGAGATCAAATATTCTTTTTCAAAACAACTTTTTCATGTCGCAGCTTCAGGACATTTGGGTCAGTACGGACGAGCAGTATGGAGGTATCTGGATGTTTCAAGTTCCTCGTGCTGTAAACTGACATTTACTGCTCTTGGCAATAAAAACGGTACTGATTCTGATTCATAGTGTGTGTTTTGGACAATTCAAAAGTGAGCACTCTCTGTCGACATTATATGAAAATCCGTTGCCAGCCGGACCCCCCCCCTGGAACTCCAAAAGCGTTTTGATGACTCAGAAAGTTCTCCAAACCCTTCCTTAGCATGACGGTGAGTAGAAAATTGGTGAATTATCGATTTTGGGTGAAGTATCCCTTTAACAGAAAATAATGTGATGAGCCAGAGACTGTCTACAGTGCCACGCTTTTTAAATATACACACTATCACACCTGATTACATTGGAAGTGCTTTTAAACAAAAGAACAACATGAGCTAGAATTGTTAATTAAAATGAATTTGAAAATAAAGAAATAAAACAATTGAAGTAGTAGTGAAATACTTAATACTGAAGATTAACCAACCCGATTGGGAATCCTGTCTCCTCTCCTCTTGATCCATCCTGTCAACATTTGGAAAATTCATATAGTGTTGTCTCTCCATTGTCTCTGCAGCAACAGTGTTGATGGTCAGTGAAGAACTCTATTATGTTGGATGAATATTCTCTGCAATATATTGACTTCTCGAGACATATGGGCGTGCAAGATCATTGGTTCCTATGTAAACCGAGTTATGTCATTCACCACAAATAATGAAAAACCCCCCCCCAAAAAAATATCGTGCAAAAAATCTGATGACTAGGACAGACAGTATGACCAAAAATGGCGAACTTGTTGATTTCCACATTTTATTAGTTTTCGCTCTTTCTTTGAAAGAAGGAAAGAACACCCTTGCAGGTCTTATGTGACTGGTATTCAAGGTAAGGTAATTTGTAATCATGTAGTACTCCAATATAAATTAAAGTCAGTTGTACTTTGGAGTTCCCAATTTACCAATTCCATACATGTATAGAGGAAACTTTTTATTGCACAGCTTTATTTAGTTCACCATTTACTTTACTTTACTTACTAGGGCTGCACTCAGTAAATCCACTGTAATTTCCTTCTCATTCATGATCCTCACGTACATTGGCCTGCCACTAGTAATGTCAGATTCCAGAGTCGTCCCTTCCATATTTCACCAGTGTTAAAAAAAACCAACAGCAAATTTATTGGTTGCACTTTAGGAGCAGTCTGGGGCTCTACCTACCTACAGTACCTTCCTCTTTCAAAAGTATGAGGTACTTTTGGTAGTGTGCGTTTGGTCGTTATGATAAAAACAGCAGCCACGTACAGTCATGATGTTGTTGTCCCACAATGACTTAAACTATTTTTGTGCCACCACGCAGGCGACAGTCTGAGCCACAGTCTGTCTGACTGTCTATCTTCCTGTCCAGTTCTAATGGGCACGATATCTTGGTAACAACGTAATGGAGCTTCTGCAAAATCTGGTATAATCATTCACTCAAGGAAGAAGTGATTAGACTTTGACGATCAAAGTTTCTAAAGGTCAGTGCGGCCTCAAAAATCATGATTTTAGCCGTGTGAATGCAAAATCATGGGAATCTCTTCAAGTTTTGCACAAATGCTCCAATCAATTATTGCAATAGGAGGACACAGCTGGTCACTATTTATACATTTGGCTGTACTGTGTAAGACTTTGGCATATATGCTTTGCTTTGTCAGGTATGAGAAAAAAAAAAAACACTCCTATATTAGAGAAATGATTTTATCAAAATGATCAAATTCAAATTTACTGGCGAGATCTTTTTCTCTTCATAATACAAGTTTACACGGCACGAGGAAACAAAGCCCTGCTGCGCATTTCTGAAAGTGACTGATAAACAAGACCATCTGCAACTATACAAATACTAGTCATGTGCTTAAGTGTCGAGGCGTCAAAAGCTGCTGCAATCATCGGAAGCTAAAAGTAGTACTGGTGGTGCATGCTGCTGGTAGCACTCGCAGCAACCTGCTCTAGTTCAGTTTCCTTTTGTGAGGGTCAGACGACCGCAGGGGGAGAGGATGAAGCCACCTCTGTTAAAGCAGCAGAATTAGCCTCTCTGTATATACACAACAGTTTAGCCATGAAAACAGACTCTTAAAACCACATTCACAAATGCTTGTGATATCTATCATTACAATGATGATGTATGACATGAGAGTATGATAGAGGCAGAATTCAGATTTATGGCGAGATTGTGGAGAATACATTGAACTTTGGGTTAACCTTGGACTCAAGGATATAGATCTATATGCATATATATCTTTGTCCTGTTAGATTATGTGTAGTTTTTGTTTTAGCAAATAATTTATTGACATTTTATTTACTGTATGGTATTGTGGTATTATTTGCGTCACCCTCCACTTAGTTCATTTCCTTGTTTTCTCTGCCCATCTTTAGGGGCCATCACAGGGTCTATGATAAATAAAGGTCTAAAATGTTTGCCTTAACTTGGATTTTAAATGGAAGTATAACATTGTTAAAACCTTCAGAATGAAATAACCAGTAGACGTACCATTGCTATCACATTTATTTACAGTGATCTTTTTTGTGTACATAATGGATATTGCTGTCTCCTGAGAGAAAAAGAAGCAGTAAACCTACAAAGTTACAACAATTTCAACCTACACAGGCAATGTACTGCAAACTCAAAGCCAACTTTATTGCCATGCTTCTATAGAAGTTGAACTCTTTGGGAAAATAGTTTGGGAAGATGCATTAAATGTTAAGTAAATTGAATGCTTGCTGCAAAGCCTTTGCGAATCCCTGCCTTCGTTATCTTAGAAATACATTTCACTGACAGAAGGGGTAGGAGGTGCAAAAAAATATCAAAATAAGATTCTCTAACACCCTCTTGTGGTCATGGGGTGTTAGTACATTTTAGCAGGTCCACATGAAGCACACACACCAGTCATGAAACTCATTCAAATCAACAATAGCAATAAAGGAAATATTTGTACATGTTTGTTATCAGAGTCTTTCTGAGATCAGATAAAGACTTGCTTCTTCTCACACATCCATCTGTAATGTGCCTGACAGTTCTCAACGTTCCAAGTGTTTAAGTATGGATTGCTACCGTCAACAGATGCACACATGCAACTTCCGGTCCAACGCATCCCCCATCCCAATTTCCAGCTCCTACAAACAACACAGAACATATTCTGTTAGATTTAGTGTGTGTGTGTGTGTGTGTGTGTGTGTGTGTGTGTGTGTTAGCCTGTCCAAGGTGAAAAACTGTGGAAACAGTGCATTGCCTTTCAGGAGATAGCAAGTATCCATCCATCCATGTCCATGTCCACGCCCATGTCGATTGTGAATAATGGAAATACAATCCCATCCACATTTTGACAGCTCCAAATTTACGTACAGCTTCCTGTTGAGAAATGATTGCGGGGGAGATGGTTTATTATCCATTATGGATAAAGACAGCTGAGTTCAGACTAACAGGATAACGCCAGACATGGGGAAAGAGAGGACTGAATAAGCTCACATTTAAACACCATGTTAGATTTGCGTTAGGAAAATCACAAGTACCTCTTCCTCGTGATCATTAAAAATCACCAAATGAGCTCCTTTCCCCTCACAGTCTTGTTTGGCGTTTCCCCAGGTGTCTGACCTAGAGGAAAGTTGGTAACAGCTGGACTTGTATGTCTTCCATCCCTGGGGACATCTTGGGGGAATTTCTAAGGAACATTCACAAGTTAGGACACATTGGAATGACATGGGATGCTATAGAACAAGACAGAATGGGATAAGATGAGTCTTGTATTACTGACAAACTGAGACATCCCTAGAGTGGGACTGTTGGTTTGGCAAAAAAACACATGAATTAATAAGGGTTAAAAAACGTACTCACCTGGTTCTGGCTTTAGTATACTATCTATGTGATTCTGTAGTTGGATGACCTTCTCTTGTAAGTTTCTGTTCGTTAGTTGTTGTTGTTGGTTCTCTTGATTCAGTTGTTTTTTGTCTTGATTCAGTTGGTTTTTCTCTTGATTCAGTTGGTTTTTATCGTGATTCAGTTGTTGGTTCTCTTGGTTCAGTTGTTTTTTGTCTTGAACCAGTTGGTTTTTATCGTGATTCAGTTGTTGGTTCTCTTGGTTCAGTTGTTTTTTGTTTTTAAGAAGTTGTTGGTTTTCTTGAACAAGTTGGTATTTATCTTGAAGAAGTTTTTTTCTGTCCTGAAGAAGTTGTTGTTTGTCTTGCACCAGGTTGTTTTTATCTTGAAGAAGTTGTTGGTTCTCTTGATTCAGTTGGCCTACAAGTTGATTCAGTTGGTCTCCCTCTGAATGCATTACGTCTTCAGTCGACTTGTTACCAACTCCAGCTAGAAAGGGAAAAGGAGATGTTTGTATTTTAGTTTCTGTTTCACACACACACATGCTGAAATCTGTAATGTTACTTTTTTCACAGTGCCTTGTTGAAGGCGGTGGATGATACTTACCAGCCTGTAGCCGAAAAGAAACATTGAGAGTGGACTGTATGATGCACAGCAGGCCAAAACTGACTCCAACCAGTCTGTACATTTTTGACGCCCCTGTAGATGGTTGAAAAACATGCATTGTATTTACCATAATTCCGTTATCATTAGAAAAAAAATGTTGTTTTGCATGCAGGCCATTGCTGTATTTTTCTTTTGCAACGCTTTTACCTTAACTTAAAGAGGGAAGAAAGAAGTACTATAAATGTGTATATTCACTTTAGACAGAGGCGTTATACATTTCTATAAACATACTAAACAGAAAATAACTCAATAATGAGCCAGAGATTCTCCACACTATCACACATCACACTAACACACCTGAGTACATTGAAAGTGCTTTTAAACATAAGAAAAACATGAGCTTGAATTGTTAAATAAAATTAATTTGCAAATAAATAAATAAAATAAATGAAATAATAGTGAAATATTTAATTCTGAAGTTTAACCTACCTGACTGGGAATCCCGTCTCCTCTCTGCTCCTTCCGTCCTGTCAACATTTGGATAATTGATATAGTGTCTTCCCTCCATTCTCTCTGCTCTGCAGCAACAGCGTTGATGGTCGGCAACAAACTATATTATGTTGGTTGAATATTCTCGGCAATTTAGTCACTTCTCCTGTGGTGACATGTGGGCGTGAAAGATCATTGCTTCCCATGTACATCGAGATACAGTATGTCACTTAGCACAAATAATGAAAAAAAAAATCTGATGACTACGACAGACATTATGACCATAAATGGATGTATGTGCCAACTTCTTGATTTCCACATTATATGAGTTTTCTCTCTTTCTTTGAAATAATAACAGAACACCCTTGCAGGAAGTTACAATGTGTAATATGTAATCATAGACTCAAATATCAATTAAAGTCACTTAGAAGTTTCCAATTTTCCAATTTTATACAAATAGGGGAAAGTTTTTATTGCATAGCTTTATTTGATTCTCCATTTTCTTCACAATTCTATTTATAAAAGAAACAACGAGCCGCTAAATATGATGCAGGCAAGCAGAAAGTTTAGGGCTACACACTTTAAATCCTCTGTAATTTCCTTTTCATTCATGATTCTCACACACATCGGCCTGCCGCCTGTAATGACAAATTCCAGATTCTTGGAGTCGCTCCTTCCACATTTCACCTGTGTTAAAAAAAGAAGCAATTTTACTGGTTGCACATGCACAAGTAGATGAAAAATTTACTTATTCTGTCCCAAATTTTAGGGGCAGTCTGGAGCCCTACCCACCTACCTACCTATCTTCCTCTTTTCAAAAGTATGAGGTACTTTTGGTAGCGTGCATTTGAGCACGCACCCATGTACAGTCATGCCACAATGATTTCACGTCCTGTATGTGTGGTACTTCAACTATTTTTGTGCCACCACACAGGCGACAGTCTGGGCCAGTCTGTCTGTCTGTCTATCTTCCTGTCCAGTTCTAATGGACACGATTAGGGATGTCACGATTACTTGATTTCACAATTAATCGTGGTATTAAACACCACAATTATTTAATCGTAAAGGTTCCTAAATATCTTCATTTCCCAAAATAGATTATGTCGGAACCATATCGGCAGATGTGCTCCAAAATGAAGGTAAATGCACCAATAATGGTCCATTTATTTAACGTAACATTGAATTGGTAGAAATTTAAATGTTAGTGTGTCATTTGTATTTAAAAAAACACACAAAATAAAACAAAAAACTATTAAAATAAACATAACATTTGGTATAGATGACAATTTATGACCTGAATATTTCAAACGCTTCCCCTGGGGGGTTAATAGTTGGTCATATAAAATAGATACTTGAAATATTTTGTGTAAACAATGAGTAATGTAATTATATTTTGACTATCTTTGATTTTACACATTTATAGTGTTGTGAAATGAATTAATCCATAATAATCGTGAGAACCGTAATACCGTGATTATTTCTTTGACAATAATCGTACCAAGAAAATGTATGATCGTGACATCCCTAGACACGATATCTTGGTAACAACGTTATGGAACTTCTGATAAATGGTCAAAGTTTTTCAAGGTCACAGTGGCCTTAAAAAGAATCATGATTTTAGCCTTGTGAATGCAGAATCTTCAGAACCCCTCATGGGAATCACTTTAGGTTTTGCACAAATAATCTCTAAAGGTCAAAGAGGAACTGCTTAGGCTTTTCAAAAAAATGGACAGAGAGGAATGTAGAGTGAAAATCAAGGTTGAAGCATCCAAAAATAATTCAATACAGACTCACTCAGGCACCCCACCTCAGATGCCAGAAACTGCTTGAATGACTAAAATTGCACTTTGTTCAAGAGATCAAGAGAGAGTGGCGAGTGTCTAGTTTTCATAGACAACGGAAACACACATACACACTGTACAACAAAGAGAAGATGTGCAGCCTCCGCCCACACATCAGCAGACACACTGATACTTGCGACAACAGAGTGTATGAGATACTTTCAATTTAACCACTGCCATTTTTACCTCGTGTCGTGGTCCTTCATCTTTACTAGTGTTAACGTCCACTGTGTCTGTGGAGAATGACTTGGCTCTCTGGACCTACGGTGCTGATGCTGCTGCTGCTGGTGACTATGAGTGTGTCACAGGAAAGAGGTTGGTAAACATTTTCTGATTTATCAGCTTCTTTCACGTATTTGTTTTCTCCTTTCTTCTATTAGAAGACACATCTAGCCGTTTACTTCCGTTCCAATGGTACAGTAGACCACAGTATATACCGATGTCAACAACTGTCATCCGACAAACACGACAAGAAACAAAATATAGTAAATTAAAAGTTTCTGAAAGAATAGAAAAGTTCAAGTAATTACTTTCAGCAGTGAATCTATAAGATGAAACATGACTGAAACATTTTGTTTTTTCTTTCTCCTTGTTCACTTTGTGCTCTAGAGTCTGTCGAGGTCCATACACAGAAAGAAAGAAACTTAACTCCAACCAGAGGTTCATCAGTACAACTATCCTGCGCGGCTGAGTATGACTTGGAGCGATGCGGGCATGTGCACGTCGTATGGAATAATGTTTCTGCAAATGCTCCACTGACTGACCCCAGGAAATATCTAACGACAGTGAGTGAGACCGAGTTTGAGACCGAGTTTGACTTCACCATGAGACGCAGACAGGTCGTGATGGAGATCCTAGACCTGACCAGAAAGGACACTGGTGCATATCAGTGCAAGGCTGAATGTGAAACAGGAGAGAGTGGGATTGGACATATCATCAATATCAGAGTCAGAGGTATTCTCACTTTTACAGAGCACTTTTTGTACCTAAACTTCTACAATTCCAAGGTTTAAGCATCAACAATGATTGATTTGAATTTGATATTCAAGATCCCCAGAGGATGCATCCTGATGCCTATACTGTCTCAATGACCTGCAGCATTTATATTAATACATATTTTTTCCCCTGAACTGTAGTCTGATGCCTTGTTCTGCTGTTACCTTCTTTCACAGGATGATCAGCTGGCCGAGATGACTGTTTGCAAAGGATTAAAACGCTCCCACAAGACGATTGCATCAAGTTTCACAAAGATTCATTACTTATTTTCCATTCTTATGCTTCATCTGTGTCCCTGCTTGACGATCTTATCCAAAATCCAAGCAGGACCAATCAATTATTGCAAGAGGAGGACACAGCCGGTCAGCCGTACTGTGTAAGACTTTGGCATAAATGTAGTTATATGCTTTGCTTTGTCAGGTATGAGAAAAAAAATAAACACTCCTATATCTGAGTTTTTCTTGTCCTCTAACAATTTCTGAAATGATTTGATCAAAATCTTTTTCTCTTCGTAATACAAGTTTACACGGCACGAGAAAACAAAGTCCTGCTGGCATTTCTGAATGTGACTGATAAACAAGACCATCTGCAACTAACAATCAATACAAATACAAGTCATCTGCTAAAGTGTCGAGGCGTCAAAAGCTGCTGCAATCATCGGAAGCTAAAAATAGTGCTGGTGGTGCATCGCAGCAGCCTGCTCTAGTTCAGTTTCCTTTTTGCTACTGTTTTGCGAGGGTCAGACGACCGCAGGGGGAGAGGATGAAGCCACCTCTGTTAAAGCAGTAGAACTAGCCTCTCTGTATATACACAACAGTTTAGCCATGAAAACAGACTCTTAAAACCACATTCACAAATGCTGGTGATATCTGCAAAGCAATTGACACTATAAGCTGCTGTATATCCAAACTGTTGACCAAAAAAACCAAGCCGCTGTTACGTAAGTGGAGCTGTTAACCAAAAAACCATGAGCACTGATCTGGTTCAACCGCAAACATGCTTTTTTATATCGCTGCTGCTGAGAAACTGTTATTAATGTGATAACCATCGAGCCCAATGTCTAAGGTACACTTCTATCTCAGTGTTCTTACGAGTGGAGGGCTGAAACCACGGGACAGGAAACAGCAACGCGCGGTGTACGCTGCAGCGAGACTAAAGGGGGGGATATCACACCTCATCTTCTCCTGTACAGGTTTTTTTTTTTTTTAGCTGTGTTAAAGGGTATCGAGTACAGTTTGTTTAAACTACTCAACTGTTGTACTCTACAAATATTTTGTCTCTTTGACCCTGATCTGAGAGGTGTTTGGTTTGCAGCTTTGTTTGGAGGACTGGCCGAAGACATTCAGCAGATATTCATGATCCACAGAGGGCACAATAACCTAATGGTTCACCTAATAGGTTTTAATACTTGCATGGATTAGAGTTATGATGGGGGAATGTGTTCAGCAGGAAGCAGCATCACATTCAGAAAAGTGCAAAATAAGAATAACTTAGAAGAAACCAGGAAACATCAATGTATAAAACTGTAAAAAACTAAAACCTACTACATCAGTGAAGTAAACGTGACAGGATAAGCACAGCACAGAGCTGAGCTGATACTAGGTCACACCAAAGAAGGGCAACCAGAACTAGTTTATGTGAGAATTGAAACTAAAAATAATGATGCACTTTAATCAATGTGATAGTTGATCTTTGGTTAATTTCCTTCACATTTCAACCTGCTGCTACAGACTGTGTAATCTCAAGAGTAATACGAAAATTGTTTGTTTCGGAAAACTGTCTTGTGGGTATTAGAGTCTGATATTTCTAATATGATTAAGAGCTTCTTGTTAATCCAACAATCTGAACAGAGGTTTAGCGTAAAAACCATCATCACAACTTTCTGCATTGCTTTGCAAATTAACCAAAGCTTTTGTGCACTTTGCAACCACTGACCACCACTTTTTGTTAAGTGGTGATGAATCAGACTGTAACTCACCAACGGCGCCCTGTTCTGGATGATGTGTTTAATGAGAAACCAGAGAAGAATCGACATTAACAGATTGATTCATTGTCCTTGATTGAATGTACTTAATTCAAATGTTTCTAACATGTCTGGTCTGTCTGCATGTATAGTGGGTGTAAAACAACAACACTTCCTATTGATGTCAAGACACATAAAACCACTTAAATGTCTATTTAAAGTCAGAATGAACATGATAGTTATCTTATTGTGTGGTTTATTAAAAATAAAAAAAATAAAAAAAACTTTGACCACAATCTGGAAGTGAAACTGTGAGCAAGCTTCCTGAAATATTTGTGTATGAGTGTTAAATGACAGTTGAGCAGTTTCTTCCTTTGTATAGATGGTGAACTATGTGTATTTTTTGGATGTACACATACATAGTCATCACATGAACTCAGTATCAGGGGAAACAAGGGGTAGAGAATCTATAAAACTGGAGGCAACAGAAACATTTGTTTGTTCCCAGGAGATAAAAGTCCAAAGGCACCTGAGCAAAGTTTTACGAAGGCTGTGAAACGTAACTTCAAACTGTTCATTATTTATTCAGTTCAGGATTTTGCTGAACCATCCCGGTCCTGTTGGCAAGTTCAAGATTCCCAGTACAAGAACGGTCTTCAGCTGATGATGATGAAGGAGCAGCTCCGAGGTTTTAATACCCACCTGCATCTAGAAAAACCATGTCAGCTAGCAGCATCACAGCTAGGTCACTGATTCTCTCTGTGGTCATCTGGACATTTCAGTCTTATGTTTCTCCACATCTGGAGAGGCAGTGATAGTCAAAAGGCAAAAGGGACATCAGGAGCTCTCTGATTGGCCAGGCTTGGTGAATTTGCTCTGCAGGAACACCCTGGGAACACACAGCCCCTCCTTCTTGTTGACCGTCTCTCTCAGGACGTAGTCGTTGGTGACGCACTGGAAGCCCGTCTCCTCAAAGAGCTCGGCCAGGAACTCTGAAACACCACGGGAAGAGAAAACTCAGAGAAAGGACGGGATATGAATTAAAGACACAAAAATCTGCTCTCTATCTATCTATCTATCTATCTATCTATCTATCTATCTATCTATCTATCTATCTATCTATCTATCTATCTATCTATCTATCTATCTATCTATCTATCTATCTATCAATTAGTCTGTCTATCTATCTATCTATCTATCAATTAGTCTGTCTGTCTGTCTGTCTGTCTGTCTGTCTGTCTGTCTGTCTGTCTATCTATCTATCAGTCAGTCTATCTATCTATCAGTCAGTCTATCTGTCTATCTATCTATCTATACACATTCAAGTGATTTACTGTCGTTTTTATATGATAGTTCTAGTACAAAACTTAACACTATCCATCTGTCTATCTATCTATCTATCTATCTATCTATCTATCTATCTATCTATCTATCTATCTATCTATCTATCTATCTATCTATCTATCTATCTACATTCAAGTGATTTACTGACCTTTAGAGAAGAAGTACGACCTGGTTCCGTCTTGACGAACGTAAAAGTTCTCCCCCAGTTTGCTGCCGGCTTTAAATCGCAGCATGGCGTGGTCGTAGAGGCCGTAGTCCCTGAACAGGACGATGCCTCCGGGCTTCAGCACCTTAAAGCCATGTGTATGTTAACAACCATTACAATAAGTTCATATGAAAACCAGCACAGACCAGTGTTGTGACTGACAATCCTGCAGCTACATTAAAAACCCTTGTATGTTCCTTGTGAGCTACATAAATGACTGTGTATTTTAGGAAGAGGAAAATTCCTGAAGTTAAAGGAATAGTTCACTCAAAATTGAAATGTCACTCATTATCTACTCCCCCTCATGTGGACTAAGGGCTGGGAGAAGTTTCAGAGTCCTCCGTGGCTTCTCTGAGTTACAGGGGGTCTCGGCGTAGCACTGCATGTCCATATGAATGACGGTTGCAAATGGATACCAACTGTCTTCGTAACAAAAAGACACACCAAAAAACATCCAAATACCTCCATGCTGCTCGTATGTAATGTCCGTCTTGTATTGAAGCCCCAAAATGCGAAATTGTTCCGAAAAAAAATTAAATAAGTCTATATTTCAAGCTTGTTTGTAACGGAAGCTCCTCTTCCTGGTCCGTCCAAATCTTGCGAGATTTGCGCCGGCGTCAGTAATCACACTGACTAGCAGCATGGAGGTATTTGGATGTTTTTTGGTGTGTCTTTTTGTTACGAAGACAGTTGGTATCCATTAGCAACCGTTATATGGACATGCACTGCTACGCCGAGACCCCCTGTAACTCAGAGAAGCCACGGAGGACTCTGAAACTTCTCCCAGCCCTTGTTAGTCCACATGAGGGTGAATAGATAATGAGTGAAATTTCAATCTTGGGTGAACTATCCCTTTAATAAGAAAAGACTGAATCCTGCAGCGGTTCTTTCCACCCGTCTGCCTCTGTCTGCTCTGCTCTCACCCTGCTGATGTTGTGTAAAGCCTGCTTCATCTTGTCGGGGTGCACGGCCGACAGAACGAAGATGAGAGTGACGACGTCCACGCTCCCCTCCGGCACATTTGACCCGAGGTCGTCTTGAGTCAAGTCACACTGGAAGGCACTGCAGCGCTCGGGGCAGTACAGTGGGTTTTGCTGTAAAGAAAAAGCATTTAATTTCAGACTGTTTATCATTTATAAACATCCATAGCTGTGTTATTACAGTTTTTCTCAATCGCTTTGGTGCTATTCTCACATCAGAATGAAAGTTCTCATAACTATTAGTTCAACCTCCACAACATGTAGTCATTTGTCCACATCGTAGTAGCAGTTTCTCCTTCCTCTGAACAAATTGCAAATGCTTTTGGACATGTATCAGTTGCTCTCATACAATTCTCTGCTGTTTTACAACATTATCATTTGTTTATGTCATGTCAGTCAAAATGAACTATACTTTTGAACGCTGAATAGTCTTTCCCTATAAAACTAATAGTCCTCATTTCATTGCTTGAGTCATTACATACAAAATTGTTGAACTAGTTTTCAAAATCTGTCAAACTAATTTTAAATGTTGGGAGAAGCACTGTGAATTCAATGATTCAAACATTTAGAGTAAGGAACAACAGGTAGTATGGTATTGGACAGTAATTCAGCACTAAACAATCTGCACTGCTGTCATTGTGTCAGGCATTACTGTAAGATACAGTGGGACAAGAACTTTTTTACATTTACATTTAGACTTAGAGCTTCACTAGAGAACAGATTTACTGTATTGTAATGTATTACAGCAACCACAGTAAAGATGTCCCATCTTTACAGTACGGTACTGTACTACAGCATTTTACAAGTAGGAAGCACTTTTACAGTATTGTACACTACAGTAATAATGGTTGATGCAGTACATGTACTGTACATTACTGTAATTTTACTCTGCATCACATAGGATTACAAGACAACCTCACAGAGGTGGAAGAGACTGAGCCCATTACAAACAATGGCATAAGGTTGAAAGAGATACAATGTAAGGATGACATTACTGTATCTTTGGGAATATTGAATCTGTTTCAATCGCTACAATTGACAGAGTGATGTAGATGAAAATGTGACTGGAACGTCTGGATGTGCAGGAATGATTTACAGTACTCTGTAGGTTCAGTTACTATATGTACTGCCACATTGTTTACGTAAAGTTGTACCCAAAGAGTGTTTCTTATGTTTGTTGTAGATGACTGTAGTGTATTTTTCCTTTGCACAATGCTGTGAACAAATCAGAATTGCAAAGAGCATATGCAGTAGAAATGTGAAACATACATTATTCAGTATCTCCACTAAATACAGTAATGTGTAACTTTACTGTAGTTTTCACATGGCTGTACAAGTAGTATATAGTGCTGTCTGGAGCATTTTCAGGTATCATCACTTTTTGCATTGGAAAACACTTAGAGAATAAAGTGTCCTAATGAAAACATGACAAAGCCATTTGACTATCTTGTTCATAAACGATGGTGTCAGGACTTCTCATTTTGACGACACTGACAGTTTCATTGACATGAGTACTTGCTTTTGAGGGATGGACTATCCATTTTGAACAAGTGACGCTGCTTTTGCAGGTCATCCACTAGGTTTTGCAGTTTGCAATAATTGTTCTGAGAAATGCACTAACTGTTGTGCAAATGTTAAGAGTGATGTGAGAATAGCACCAAAGCGAAGTGTGAGGGCTGATTGATGGAGGGGTCTGTGATTTGTAGATAATCCTGAATAAACATCTTAAGGAACTGGTGTTCCCATTATTTCATTTGTCAGGGAATGTGTTACCTTTTTGTCATACTGTTAAGTATTTGGGACACATCATCACTGATGATTTGTGTGATGATGAGGATATGTACAGGCAACGGCGTATTTTATATACAAAAGCCAATGTGCTGAAACGTAAATTTTTCTGGTGTTCTAATGATGTTAAAATTAATCTCTTCAGATCTTACTGTACCCCCTCAAACTTCAGGTTGCCTATAACGATTGCCTATGAATTTTGATGGGAAAACCTAGGTGGTGCAGTGCGAGTGAGTTATTCTGTCAAGTGCGTGTAAATACTTTTCATGCTCTGTTGCGGAAATTGATGTATAAATTAATCTGTCGACTGAATGACACACAAAATTCTGTCTTAATGCTGTTGTCCAATCCTGGACTCAGTGCTGTGAGATACCAGTCAGCCATGTGGAAACACTGGTATGACTGTCTCTTTTAAATTTGTATGTGTGTTGTTTGTCTTTTTTGAATGGACCTTGAGTCTAATAATAAAATTCTATCTAAAATCTTACCTTGACGAATTCGACAGCTCGCGGTGAGAAGTCACAGGCGTAAACAAAGATGTTGAGGTCGTCCTCCAGCAAAGGGAAGATACAGTTTCCTACGCCACAGCCGGCCTCCAGCAGCACCAGCCTCTGGGACTCAAACTACACAGCAGGGAGGGAGGACAAAGACTGAATCAGATCATGCATAACTCTTTTTGTCTGACTCTGTCTTGTCTCTGTGGGGAACTTCTTTGCTGATTGAATTTGGATAAGACCAAGTTGAATGACTATTTTTTCCCTTAGACAAAAAATTTAATTCAATGTTAAGGGTATGTAAATATGGTAAATAGCTACACAATTTTCTAGTAGATGATCACAAGGCTCCAGACTGCCTCTAAATGGAGGCATTTTGTAAAATGTAAGTAAAATTTCCATCTACTGACACATGTATAACCAGTAAATTTGCTGTTTTTTATTTACACTGGTGAAACATGGAAGTGGCAACTCAAAGAATCTGGTATCTGTCTTTACATGTGTGAGGATGAGGATCATGAATGAAAAGGAAAGTGAATATGTGCCCCTAAATTTTCTGGTTCCCCGCGGATGCAGCTGCAGTAGTTGGTATATGCTATATGATGAGGTGCCTGTTCTCTTCCCTGCCCTATGAGGTTACTATTTCGGTTTTTGTATGTTTTACTGTGTTGCCTTTCCCTTGTATGTGTATATTTATTGATTTTTGACTGTATTGTACAGGTCGTGTCTTGTGTTCTATGTTATCCTTGATGTATTAGTGAGTGGTCAACTTTGACTGAATGTTTTTACTCCAGGAAGAATAGCCAAGCTAATGTGCTGGTGCTAATGGAGATCCAATAAATAAATAAATAAATAAATAAACACCTCTCTGCAGGCTTTGAGGTCCTCAAACTCTCTGGTGGTCCAGTGTCTGTCCTTGAAGAAGTTGGTGGTGTTTCTCTTGTAAAACAGGTCCCAGTTCTTCTGCGCTTCTTTCTCCAGCTTCATCTGCTTGAAGCCGGACACCAGAGCTCTCTCCCCGCCGAGCCGCTCCAGCTCCTCCTGGGTTAAAACTCTGGCTGCGGAGGTTTTAGTTTGTCCCGGGACAGACCCCAGCTGCTCCTCTTCCTCTTCTGGAGGTGGTGTGTGTTTAATATCCTCTGGGAAACTCTCATCTTTTGACAGCGCCATTTTAAAATCTTTTTAAAAAAACAATGATTGACTCTGTTTTTCACGAAATATCACGCGAATTTACGTTAACGAAAGATATTTTGACGATAAATGGAACTAAAACTAAGTTAATATGTAAGAAAATGTGAGCGGCTACATCTTTACACACATTTCGCGTCCATCTTGTCCGTCGCTTTAATCCATCCGTGTAGTGATTGCAAATTAGTTCCGTTTTCTAGCGTGGGGTGTCAATATTATCAACCGACCGTTATATATTGGATGAAAATACATATTATATTAATAAAAAATAATTAAATAATGTAAAAACTATTTTATTTGCTAACAACGCTTATATTTTTCAAGTGAAAAGTGAAATCCGTAACGTTTCATTTCACAGTCGGACCCAAACCCGGAAGAGGCGTGGCCGATGACGTAAGGGATGTTGTGCTAAGTGTTAGCCGCAGCAGGCTAACTTTGTCCCATAGTTGGGCTGTAATTTGGACTTCTTCAAAGTTACCGGACACAACCGGAGCACGTCGGACCAAACCAACCGCGGATAAATGTGATTTATTTATTTTTTAACGTGTTAGTCAAACAAATAAAACACAAACACGAACAACCGGAGAGATGAACGGGAGCACGAACCCGCTGCTGGACAAAGAGGAGCATGTTTTGAAGCTCGGGGAAAGCTTTGAGAAGAGGCCGAAGTCTTCCTTTCACACCATCAGATGTGAGTGTGTCAACAAAAACATAAGAGAAAGACAAAACGTGTTAAAACTGATGGTTAACCCTGTGTGGGATTATGGTCTGCTCACATGGACAGGCAGGATGTCTGTTACACAACCAGAGCCAATTATGTGGATAAGTGCAGTCTGGTCATTTGCATAGAAAACATCATCGTTACACCCACTGCGTTTAAAGTTTCAGGCAACTTTCACTTTTTAAAAAAAATGTAGTTTGTTAATGTTTGATTTATTATAGTTAGTAGTTAAAGGAAGGAAAATTTATTTTATTTAACCTTTATTTAACCAGGCAGAATCAATTAAGAACAAGTTCTTATTTACAATGATGGCCTGACAAGAGCTTCTTGAGGGGGGGGGGGGGGGGGCGTGAGGGAGAAAAGATAGGTTAAAAGACAATAGCAAATATGCACAACTATACAAACATTCAGCAGAAACAAGGCATAAAAGTTAATAACAAGGATATTCAAGCATAAAAGACAAGATTTTTACAAGCATAAAAAGAGTGAATGTCTGTTACAGATATTACAGGATTCTTTAGAGAGCAGTGTGTCACAGAAAGTGGCCTAGGCCGACGGCGGTAGGTATGGGCATTCAACAAGCAGAAACTGAAGAAAAGGGTTAAATAGTTGAATAGTTAAATAGTAGGGAAGCAGCTGCAAGAATCTGTAAAAAGGTGTGAGATGGCGTCTTTGAAGGCCGGGATGGAGATGAAGTTATCCAGTTTAAGGTGTTTTTGTAAAGCATTCCAGTCAGAGACAGCAGCTGACTGGAAAGATGCAAGGCCTGGTGTAGATCTGGTTTTAGGAGTTGTTAACAGAATGAGATGGGAGGACCGAGTGTTGTATGTGACAGGAAGTCGGTGCAGCAAGCAAGACAGGTAGGGGGGTGTTGTACGTTGAAGAAGGGTCTTGTAAATGAGAGTGAGCCAGTGGATCTGATGGCGGGTGTGAAGTGAATAAAGCACTACTGCTGTTAAAACAGGTTAAATACACAAGTCTGTGTTATTATGCCAAAATTTTAATGCTGTTACTTGAACATTCCTTGAATATTGTGCACTATAATATTGTACATGTTCTTCTTTAGGCCAGGTGTTAGAGATAGATAGATCAGTTTGTAGAGATTTCGTGACTTAGATTTGTCTAATTTCAGTGCTCCAGATTCCCCCTAAATCAATTCATCATTTACTTCATCTCTTGTGCAACCAGTATATTTACTGTTTTGTTTTTGTTGTTTTTACAATCAAATAATCTGGAATCTGTCATGACACAAAGCAGGCCAAAATGTATGAGGCTCATGAATGAAAAGGAAATGTGAATATTTGCTTTGCAAGTTGATTTGTGCCCCTACATTTTCTGTTTGCGCTCCTAAAATTTTAGGTTAGGGGCCACTGTGCTCCGAGTAAAAAACAGTTAAAGCAGATATCAGTGGAATGTTTTTGTTAATATAAGTCCTAAATAGTCCTATTTTCCGTCAGCAATCACTTACATGAAGTATTTCAGCCTAAACACGAGTCTCTCCGTCACTCTGCTCTGCTGTAACCCGAGGAGAAAATTTTCCTTGTGGGATACAAGTGTTATCCAATGAGGGGAGAGAACGGCATGAAGGGCTGTGTGTGCAGCCAAGGGATGCGCGTGAATGTGGTGACGTAGCACGAGGACCAATTGATGCCTGACAAGGGCGGGGGCTGCTAACTCATGGTGCGTTCAAAGAAACTCGTACTTTGTGTTTTTCCTTCCTGTGAAGTCATACCAGTTCGATCTGGTACGAGTTCACGGGTCGGAAGTTACGAGTGGCCGTTATAGGGAACTTTCACAGACAACAGGACGGTAAAAACACGAGCTACGGGTTACCTGGAACGCTACCAAGTCGTAGTTGTGACTTGAAGCTGTAACTTACGGTTTCAAAAGCCTGCCTTGAACACAGCATTAGCCGAAACGGCCGTGAAGCTGATATCTGCTTTAATCTGGAGCCCTGAGTTTCCTAACTAGGGTTGCACAATTAATGGCAATGCAATCGAAATTGCAAAACCAAGTGCAACATCCTAAACGCAGTTTAAATAAATAAATAAAAGTGATGTGTTAAGCATTGGCAGAAACAAAAAAGTGTTTCTACAGAGACGCCCTGGAGAATAATTTATATTCACAAGATGTGAGGGGACATGTTTGACAAGAACCAGCCAACATCACATCATCAAATTGATATTTTTTAAGTGAAAATGAAGCAAAAAACTAAAACATTCACACTGAAGTTGCACATAGCTGGATTGTATTTATGTTGTAATGTGCAGTACTTTGGGCAACTGAGGTTGTTTTTAAATGTGTTATATAAATATCAATTGAGTTGAGCTGATGGCAATTACAAACGCCTGCCCATATAAACATAATCTGAAGTTTTTTGTGTATTGTGCAGCCAAAATCCTAACTCAGAAACTCAGCTCTGATCAATTTGCTCATCAAATTGTGTTTTTCTAAGGCACAGATAAGTATAGTGGTAAATTGTTGGTTGTAAACCATCTTTTGATCCCTATTAAAGATGTTTGTGTCCTTCTGTTCCAGATGACTTCAAACCTGCATCTATTGACACAAGCTGCGAGGGAGAGCTACAAGTTGGCAAAGGGGATGAAGTTACTATAACGTTACCTCACATTCCGGTAAAACTCCATGAAAACAATATTACAGATGTTTTTTTTAACACTGTTTCCTGGTTGATCTTGTCTCGCCTGGTAAAACTGGGGACTTCATTTATATTAATGAATCAAAACGACAAACATTTTAATTCTAGAAAAGTCTGGAAATCAAACATAGATGGAATATGTTTAGATGAACTGCTTCTGTTTCAGGGCTCCACGCCTCCCATGACCGTGTTCAAAGGAAACAAGAGGCCGTACCAGAAGGACTGTGTCCTCATCATCAACCACGACACCGGGGAATTTGTACTGGAGAAGCTGAGCAGCAGCATCCAGGTCAAGAAAACCAGGTGAGACGTCAAAGCCTGTTGTCCTGCTGTCCTCAGGGATCTTACATATAGATGTGTAGGTTGTCTTTTTATTCATTTATTGTGGACCTATTATGGTTTTTATATTGTGTTTTGTTTTTTTTATTCTTAAACGGACCACTTTTTGTTATAAGCTATGAATCTAGACTTAATCTTTGAGCCTCTGTTTGTACATTTTTCTCACTATTTAACATTTTATTGTGTGTTTGTGTGTTACAGGGCAGAGGGCAGCAGTAAGATCCAGGCCCGAATCGAGCAGCAGTCGGTCCGGTCCAGCCAGCCCAGCTCCCAGTTCCGGGCCCCCACCAAGCCAGGGGCCGGGGTCAAAACGTCCCCCTCTCCTTCGAAGGATAACCCCTCGCCAGAGCCCCAGCTGGACGACATCAAGAGAGGTGAGCAAACTGAAACCCACCTCTTTCACAGATGAAACTTAAAGGGATAGTTCAACATATTGGCAAATTGGCCCATTGCCAAAATTGCTATAATATAGTAGGTTTGTTACATTTATTTGTCAGTGCAAGCTGTTTTTAGAACGGCAGAGCAGAGCCGTGAGCTGCTCAGAGCTACGCTACGGAGGCTCATGGGATTTCTTGGTTTCCCTCATCAAACTCATCAAATACACAATCCAACAACTCCACAACGCTCTGGTGGACAAGTTGTGACCTGCACATTCACCACGCTATGAGATAATAACACAACGTTACCAGACAGAGTTGTTTTAGAGGGAAATACAGAGACTGCTTGATGAAAAACTGTCCCTGAAGGCAACACACATCAGCGGTTTTGCATGAATTTCCCTCTAAAACAACTCTGTGTGGTAACGTTGTGTTATTATCTCATAGCGTGGTGAATGTGCAGCTCACAACTTGTCCACCAGAGCGTTGTGGAGTTGTTGGATTGTGTATTTGATGAGTTTGATGAGGGAAACCAAGAAATCCCATGAGCCTCCGTAGCGTAGCTCTGAGCAGCTCACCGCAATGCACCGACAATTAAAGGTAACGAACCTACTGCTAAGACTATAGGGATTATGGCCAATGGGCCACTTTGCCAAAATGCTGAACTATCCCTTTAAACGTCCTCCACCTGTGTTTGTCAGAGCTGCGAGCGGAGGTGGAGGTGATCGAGCAGATGAGCAGCAGCGGCAGCAGCAGCTCCTCCGACTCGGCCAGCGCCTCGGGGAGCGGCGACGACAGCAGCAGCAGCGACGGCGAGCACGACGCCCCGCGACCGCTCAGCCAGACCTCCCCCAACCGCCACCACGTGGCCAACGGGGGGGCCGACCGGCAGCAGGGCAACAACCAGCTCATGAACACGCTCAGTAAGTCACCGCTGTTTCTGGATGCTGTTACAGTTGTTATTGATTGTTTACACACATTTTCACATAATTTTGACAAGATGAGACTACTGTAACATTCTTCGTAGTCAAAGACTTTGTTCTAGTCTAGGTTTGAATCCTTCCATTGACATGCAATTTTGGTGATCAATGCATTTTCTTTTCTCATCATCATTATGATCACTGCTATATATATATGTGTGTGTGTGTGTGTTTGTGTTGTGTGGCCTCTCTCTCTCTGTTTGGCTTCTCTCTTTTTGGTGTCAGTCCATCACTGCCTGTTATGTTGCCCATTTTTTGCTAAAGCTCTGATTGCTAATTGTAAAACTGTGTGACAGGTGTTTACCCATGTTATGAGTCAGTGTGCATAGTAGGGAAACTAACTTTAGAATTTTGAATAACAGTGTGTTACTCATGAAAACAAGAGATTTTCTTCATGAAAATTGTGCCAAATGCAGAGAATTGTGTGTAGTGTTTTGAAAAAAGTGTGTTATAGAACTGCAAATTGAGTGTAAAGCAGGAATTGTGCTTGTAGTTTAGCAGACTTGGTTCAGGGGGTTGGTGCATAAGTTAGATGTTAGATGACACAGAAATTGTGTGTAAACAATCGAGAAAAACTGTAAAGGGATACTTCACCCAAAATCGATAATTCACCAATCACCTACTCACTGTCATGCCAAGGAAGGGTTTGGAGTCATCAAAACGCTTTAGGAGTTCCAGGGGGGGGTCCGACGGTTGGCTACGGATTTTCATGTAATGGCGGTGGATAGAGTTCACTTTTGAATCGTCCAAAACACACACTATGAAACATCCAGATACTCGTCTGTACTGACCCAAGTGTTCTGAAGCCACCACATGAGAAAGTTGTTCAGAAAACATTAATGTGATCTCTGTTTTTAGCCTTGTTGTAGCAGTAGCTCCCAGTGGCTGTGAGAGATGCGCAAGATTTGCTGCAAGATGTTCGTTGGATGTATGATGTAAACCCGGAAGAACATCTCACAACAAATCTCGTGCAGGCACTGGGAGCTGCTGCTACAACAAGGATAAAAACAGAGATCACATCACAACTTTTTCATGTGGCGGCTTCAGGACACTTGGGTCAGTACAGACGAGCAGTATGGAGGTATCTGGATGTTTCATAGTGTGTGTTTTGGACCATTCAAAAGTGAACTCTATCCGCCGCCATTATATGAAAACCCGTCACCAGCCAGACCCCCCCTGGAACTCCTAAAGAGTTTTGATGACTCTGAATGTTCTCCAAACCCTTCCTTGTCATGACGGTGAGTAGATGATTGGTGAATTATCGATTTTGGGTGAAGTATCCCTTTTAAACCAGGGTCGGAGTAGAAAATAATTGATTTTTGATGATGAATCTTCTTCTTTTTCTTCCTCACAGGAAACGACCTTCAGCTCAGCGAATCAGGCAGCGACAGCGACGACGACTGACTTCTCCACTGGTCAGTCTCTGCCCACACTCCTCCTCCTCCTCCTCCTCCTCCTCCTCTTCCTCCTCCTCCTCCTCCTCCTCCTCCTCCTCCTCCTCTTCGCCTGGTTCACTTGCTCCGTTGCTGTGGTAGCTGACCCCAGCTGTATATCTTGGGTTGACTGTATTTTTTTTTATTATTATTATTATTTTAGTATATCCTTTAAAAGCTGGCCAGCCTGGAACTTTAAGAGTGTATTTTTTATTATTAGATGTATATTTTGTTTTGTATAGCAGCAAAACTTTAGGAAAAAGAAACTTTTACTTGAGAGGTTTGGAAGATTCTATATTAGAGTGCACATACATATTTTCTGTACGTAGAGCAGCTAGTTTTATCTACTTGTATCATCTGTTTTGTGTTTGGGTTTTTGTCTCCGTGTTAAGACGAGGAAGAGGTCGACCAGAGATATCACTGCTCGCTCGGTCTCTTCCGCCTCGTCTCGTTGTTTATTATCAGTGAAGGTCGTGGGATTCGTCTCCACATTACGTTTTGCACAGATCCACTGTGCTGCCAGAAGAAAACTCTACTTTATCATCTGCTAACTTAAGTGTTGAGATTGAGATCAGTGCAGAGCAGCGGTTATTATAACTTTAAGCTATTTTGCTGCTCATTTGAGAAATAAATCTTTTACAAAAAATAGGTCGTGACAAACACCAACCTACTGTCAGATGATCTTTATTATTGGATCAGGCTGCAGGTTATATCTTCCTTATTGTCAATGATGAAACCCATGTAAAGGTCAAAACCAACAACGTGTTAGTCCCTCAGTGCTTCTCTGCCTCCGTTCCCACCAAATCTTTAAAAATCAAGCCACACAGATATTGTTGAATTTCTCTTTTTTAAACAAAATCAGTCCAAAACAATTTTAGAAAAGTTAATCAGACAGGAGCAAATAGTGAATCGGTTGGGGACTATTTTCAGCGGCGGATTAAACAATATTTTATGGCCTAGTCTTGTGTGACTTTGCGTATGTGGGACACAAAGGCTATGAGATTCATTGACACAGAGGAAACTATAGAAATGTCTGTCGTTGTTTTTCTTTTCTTTTCTTTTCTAACAGTTCTTCTAAGTAGAGAATTGAACTGTCCGGTTGCTGCTCTGTTCTGATTTATCTTCATATGAGCTGAGTTCAAACTTGCCATTTATAGACACAACTTTAAACTACATTTGAAGTTTTAGGTGATTGATATTTAAAGCACCACATACAGTAGAAGATTAATTATGTACCCACAGTTGGGGTTTGAGGTGTGAGGGCCGGTTGTACAAAGCACTAAATGCTACTAAAGTCTGACATTTAAGGTTGAATTTCTGCTTAACTGTGGGAGTTACTTAAGTTAGTTGCACAGATTTTTTCTTTTCTTTTAGTTCTTTTAAGTTTTACTGTTTCCATGCAGACTTTTGATTGCTACCATTAGGGCTTTGGATAGTTAGGTTTTTTTGTTTTTTTTCTTAGTTTGGTTGCTGGGGTCTTCTGTGCAACAGTTTAGGACTTAAAATACTTGAGAAAACATTTGATGGAGACCATAAGAAGACTTGTGTTTTGTGCAGCTGGCCCCCCGGGTGTTTTAATCTGCTTTTAGTGATTGTTTTTTCACCACTAGGTGGCAGTAGATCATCAGCAGACAGTAAAACTTGAGGCGCATCCTCCTCTTTAGCTGCTACATGCTCCTCTCAGCTTCTCTTTTACTTCAGCTCTGTCACGTTCTTCACTGTCTAAGCTTTGAAACAGCTGCTGAGGAGAAACTCTAAAGATGAGAGTGTCTGAATGTTATTAAGGTGGTATTATCTAATTGATCTAATAGAGATCTCTTGCTGTTGCTTTGGGTCTGATGGTCAGCTGGCTTTAAAACCATCATTAGTTTCATCTTTTTGCTCATCTGATCAATCAACTATTTCAAATATCATTCATTATTAAAGAAAAAATTATGCTGACTCACAAAAGTGTGACCACTAATAGTATTACAGCATCGATACTGATGCTTCTATCTACATCAATCACCGTCATTAATCAGTTTAAGCTATGTAATCAGAGAAGTGATCACCAGAGTTAATGGCTTTTATGAAAGTTGAAAAGGGAAAACGAATTATTTCCTCCAAAGAGCTTTATTTTCCTGTATTTTTCTTTCTTTTTTTTTTTTGCAACATGGCCGCTCTTCTTTTGAAGCTTCTTGTTATCAGTCGTGTGTTTTGTCGTTTTATTTTTCAAACAGAGGATCTTATTTTTCATATTAAACAAACACCTGCACCACGGTACCATTCCATGCCTTACAGCATCTCAGTTTGGGAAATGAATGTGTCATTTTCTGAAAATGCCAAAGAAGCCGATCTGATCATCTGCCCCCCCCTCCCCCAACGTCGTCATGTGCAGAGAGCAGGAAGCGTTGTGTAACAGAGTCGCTGTGTGTTATTGTGGTCATTTATTATTTGATTTGATTTGATTTTCTGTCTGTGTTTGTTGTGCTGATGATGAACCAGTGAAGTCAGTGATTGTTTCCCTTCCATTTTTATCTGCTTGGAGCTGGTGCTGTTGGTGAAAGTCATTTGGTATTGGTCGTACTGTATATTGTTGCTAAATGCAGCAGCAGCAGCGCAGCAGCTCACACAGGTCAGAAACACACAGCTGAGGAGTTTCATCACAAAATAACTGATTTTTTCATTTATTTATTTGTGTTTTTCAGCCTGAAAAGAAAAATTAAGGGTTAAAACTGAATCATGATCATTTCTGGGAGTTGGTAAAACGACAACCAACATCAAAGTCTTCAGTTTACGTTTGAAAAATGTTTTAAACCTTTCAGCCATTGAAGAAATATTCAGAAATATTCTTGGTTCTGCAAAGAAATCAATCAGTCAGCCTTGTTTTTTTCACTTGTCTCACATATGTGTTTCATATCTAATCAATACAACTTCCCGTGCAGACCACAATGTTCCTCATACAGCTGGCATTTTCTACTGTATTGTACTGGCATTTTTGCACCTCAGAATTGCAAGTTTGTTGGCTCAAAGTAAAGTACATTTACTACTGACCATGCTATTTTCATTTGTGGTCACTTTTAAGGAATTAGTGGTGAATACATTTCACACTCAAATGAAATGGCATTAAATAGAGTGGACTATGTAGTAAATAATAGCAAGGGACTTAATGCAGACATATAATATCTTTGGCTTCACATCCACATTTCACTTTTTAACCAATTTAACTGTGCAAATATACAGTTAAAGGGATAGTTCACCCAAAATTGAAATTTCACTCATAATCTACTCAGTCACCCTTATGTCGACTAAGGGCTGGGAGAAGTTTCAGAGTTATTCGTGGCTTCTCTGAGTTACAGCGGGGCTCGGCGTAGCAGTGCATGTCCATATAACGGTTGCAAATGGATACCAACTGTCTTCGTAACAAAAAGACACACCAAAAAGCATCCAAATACCTCCATGCTGCTCGTATGTAATGTCCCTCTTGTATTGAAGTCCTGAAATGCGAAATTGTCCTGAAAAAAATTAAATAAGTCTATATTTCAAGCTTGTTTTGTAGCGGAAGCTTCTCGAAGCTCCTCTTCCCGGTTTGTCAAATTTGACGAACCGGGAAGAGGAGCTTCGAGAAGCTTCCGCTACAAAACAAGCTTGAAATATAGACGTATTTAATTTTTTTCGGGACAATTTCGCATTTCGGGGCTTCAATACAAGACAGACATTACATACAAGCAGCATGGAGGTATTTGGATGTTTTTTTGGTGTGTCTTTTTGTTACGAAGACAGTTTCCATTTGCAACCGTTATATGGACATGCACTGCTACGCCGAGACCCCCTGTAACTCAGAGAAGCCACGGAGGACTCTGAAACTTCTCCCAGCCCTTAGTCGACATGAGGGGGAGTAGATAATGAGTGAAATTTCAATTTTGGTTGAACTATCCCTTTAATAAGTTAATTTTATCGACTCTTTAAATCTAAAAAATAACTTTAACAATTGCTATTACTTGAATCTTTAATTGGAAATCTGAATTCATCTCCAATATTCAGTAATGAACTTTTAATCCAAATTCAGAATTTTTGGATGAAACTCCTCAATTACCACGATGAATCTGCTGGTTTAACATCACACAGGATGAAACTTGAGCTGCTGCTGCTGCTGATGTTTTATATCATAGCTGTGTTTCTCTAAAAAGTGTCTTTTAGGGTGAAGTTCAGCTTTGCTTCATGAATGCACAGAACAGGACAGAGATGATTGTACAGCTGTAAGTGGCACAACAAGTCACTGACGAAAACAGTAACGCAGTACGAGAAACTGTGACCGTCGTCAGCTTATCCTGCTTCTCAGATTACCAGTTACTGATCCAAGTATTTCTTCTTTTTATTATGTGAGAGATTGATCGTCTGCCAGATGTGGATGATCAGTCTCTCCACCCACCTGCGACCACAGAAGGCAGGTGGAAGTTTTATTTCCTGAAAAAAAACAAAAAAACTCCTCATCAAACACAGTTGTCCCCATGTCTAATGGACTCTGTTGTACTTTTGGTGCTTAAGTTGTAAATGTTTTTTGTTTTAGTGACACGTTCATGTGATGAAATATGTTTGTACAAATTTGAAGTGTATTAAAAAGTGTGCGAATGTATTTAAAATTGTCTTGCCCCTTTTATTCTGAGGATTGTCTCTTGTTTTTCACTTATGGCACTCAAATAATAGTCCAACATGAATGAAGCTTCACTTTGTTTTTAAACCGAAAAGCGGGAATAACGGGAATTTCAAAATTAACCGCCAGCTTCAACAGTTGAACTAACGTTTTCATGGCAACCTTTCATCAGAGGTTGAAGTTGTTCAATGGAAGGCTGATTTCCTTCTCATGTAGGTTATTTGACACATAACTTTGTAAAGTTTTTTTTATTTTTATCAATAATTAACACTAACAGTACAATGTACCTTCAATAGACTCAGATCAACGCGATTCCACTTAAGAGAGGTCACCACTAGCGAAACCTGAGTGATGGTCAGCTGTGGATGTTGTCGGCAAATAAACAAGAATATTTTAGCCACTTAAAAAAAACGCCAACATCCGTGAAAGTTAACGACTTGTTTTGAACATTTTTTCTGGATTAATTCACCGCCAAACAGCCATTTAGTTAGGAACTACAGTAAGGGAACAAAATGAAACTTTTCACAATTTTGTATCACTCCGCAGCTCAACCGTTGAAGCCAGAGTCCGACTGGCAACCATGGCAACGCGGGGTTGCGCAGTAAGTACGGTTGCGGAAAAAATGTACAGTAGTTCTCTAGAGAAGGGGCTGTTAAAGGCAAAATAAAGTGGCGAAAATATTCAAAATGATAGCGCACCCTTCAATGGATGTTAGATACAGTATTTGCCTGTGGGCATTTAAAAGTGGTTTAAAGGGCTTTTCCAGTGGTAATCAATGTTTACCTCAGATATCAGGTCACCTATGATCAGTTCATTTCATACCATGCAGCGTGTGGACGTTATTCATTTTTGTTCAAGAATCTGTCGGTTTTTTTTCAATGTTCATTGAAAAGGCGTGTTCTCTGACCCAGAAAGGAACAATGTGGAAGCCGCAGTACGTCAGAATTTGGGTTTTTTGTGTTTTTAAAGGTATTCAGAAAAGGAAATTTAATTTGAGCCCACTGTGGGTCTTAACACTAGTGTAATAACTCATATCAGACGATGGAGCTCAAACTACTACAATTCTATTTTCGAGTAAATCCGGGATGAAAGTGGGGTAGTTTTTTTTCTCATTGGATAATACAGGCACACGAATTATGCGTCACGTTGCTCACGATTCATCAGCCATTGGTAGGCCTATTGGATCCGTCATCCGTCAATCAAACGTCTCGCCCCAAACATTGAATATCCCGCCCGCTCGATAACAACCAATCAAATTAGTTTTCCTTACTCGGGTAAACTCGTGCGGCAACTCGTGGAAACACGTAGAAGGAGGCGTGACAAACAGGACAAACGGCCATTTCTGAACACCTTTACATTTTTTAATTTAAATGACGGTCAAAAGGACGTTACTTGCGACCACAGAACAATTTTAAAATTAGTCCAGAGCCCATTAGTGAACATTGAAAAATGGTAGATTCTTGAACAAAAACGAATATAAATGTCCACACACTGCAGTTGGGAGTATGGATGGTACGAAATGAACTTATCTGATATCTGAGGTAAACATGATTACAACTGGAAATGCCCTTTAAATAAATACGTTATTGTATTCAGTTCAGCAGATTGTAACAAATGTAGAAAGAAACGGTACATCTTGGTTTGGAGAATAACATCGGTTCATTCAACATATCATCGTTTTTCTGAGGGATTTGAATCATCAACAACCTTCAGGTAAGATATTCTTCTTTGGCAGCCATGGTTACTGAGACTTGTGGGAGGAAAAAAAAAAGTAAAGACAGTCCACAGTGAACTTCGATAAAAGATTATATTGCTGGTCTTAAATAATTATCGTCAAGTGAAACATACGCTTAGATGAACACCTTCAGTTTGATACTAACCACAACAACCTGTACACTGGAGCACAACACAATACAGTACTTTTTTCCCTGCGATGGTGCAACAACTGAGTCACATTTGGGCATTTCTCTTCAAACAGTAACACAAAAGTACACTACAAATACATAAATAGCTTTTGTTTCCCTTTAGATCATTTATAACTCAATTATATTCATGATTCTGGCTCTTGCTACGACGTGTCATTTGACTGATATATAAATTAACAACATCAACAACAAATAATATAATAATAATAATTAGAACAATAATAATATAAAAGCTGTCTGTCTTTCATATAAATCTGGTTAGCTTACAGTATGAAATGATGGAATAGGGGATCACAAGGATAGTTTGATATGATGCATCGTTGAGTTTCTCTGCAATCCCACATGCAGATGCTCAGTTTCCCACTGTAGAGTGTTTATGAGGGCAACTCGGGCGCCATTTTGGCTCTGACAGGAGTCCACTGGCCCCGTTTTTTGTTTTTTTTCTTTCCTGAGGGTCCGCGGCAGCACGTTGAAACATTTTCCTCAGATATCGGAGACGGAGTAAAATCTCCAAATAGGACCCCTGAGAATCTGTCTCAGGGAATCAAGTTCTTCCTCTACAAGACTGAGATAAGCGCCTCCTGTGGCGGGGGCTGGTGTCGTTGTTGTAACAGTACACGATATTGCAAAGAGGCACAAGAAAGTTCAGAAGCTGAATGCAGCAGCGAGGATCATCATCAGCCTCCCGTCTCGCGAAAAATTTCCCTTCGGTCCATCGCCATCGTGGCGGCAATCGCTGCAGCTACCTACCGCTTCCTCGCTATATGATATGGACCCTGAGTACCTCGTGGCATCAGATCTGTCGACCTCAGACCCGTTAGTGTCCTCCCAAACTCTTCCTCTCTCGGCAAGTTTGGCCCTTTTTTAATTTAATTTTTTGAAACTAAACGTCCGTCCCTAACCTAAAATGTCCTCTCCCCCAGTCCCACCCGGGTCACAAGGGTCACCGTCCGGGACAGGAAATGGGTTTGATGCAGCGTCCTTGGAACAGCACCAGGTTGGCGGGACAGTGGCATCCGGCCACGCACGGCTTGTGGCACGGTCCGATCTCGTTCCAGTTGTCGCAGGTTTTGGTGCAGCCCGGGCCGCAGGTGTCGTACACGGCGCCGTGTTTACACTGGGTGGCTGAAAAAGAAAAAGAAAAATACACTTTTAGTAAAAGAAAAAAAGTAGATCTGCTTTTACTGAACTTGCTACTTAGTTAGTTAGTTAGTTAGTTTCGTTTATTGTCCACAATGTGGAAATTTGTCTTTGGTCTCAGCATTCAGTATGATTTACTTTCCTAGTATCCACCTTTTTACGAACGTCAAAAACGTAAGCCGGTGGAATGGGCTCTATGCACAACTCCACTACTTCCTGAACTTAATGCTGCTCTTTTGTTTCCTGTCTTACATTATTGGACAAACTGATTAATCCAGGTGTGTCTGACCATTGACACGACTCAGAGTGGAGCTGTGCATAGAGCCCATTGTATGTTTACTTTTCCATGGTTTCGGTAGTCGCGGTAAATGCATGGATTTTTTTAGTTTTTTTTTTCAATGAAAATCTGTAAAACGCATGGATCATCACACCAGCTTTTAACAATGGATATCACACAAATTGACATCCGTGTTAAAGGCCAGCGTTACAGTAATAGATCCATGCGTTTACCGCAACTATGACAACGACTGAAAACCATGGAAACATAAACGTACACTTCCACCGGAAATGCAAAACGGGCTTCCGGTTTTGACCATAGATGATGTTTGGAAACTTGTGGATAGTTTCATAGAAGATGATATTCACACAGACCATTTCATCAAATCTAACTAGCCTACATCTCATTATTTTCTATTAAATTAATTTAGAAGATGATTTGGTGGTCAAACTTTTTGAATAGCTGCCATGTTTTAACCGACTGTCAGTGCCAGCCATGTTCATGTTAAAATGTCATTTAGACATGATGACACCTGTCTTTCACTTTTGTGATTGGGTCACGAGCGCCGTCACTCACCCATACAGGCGGTGTCGGGCCTCCAGAGGACGGGCACTCCCTCCCGCTCGCAGGCTCGGCTGTAGGCGATGAAGGACTCGCAGAAGCAGTTTTTATGAACCGGACACTCGCACATGTCTGTCACACACGACCTGCAGAGGACGGGATGGTTGGTTTAGTTTAAAATGAGGTTTTTAAAACAGCAGATGAACCATAGATTAACTCACGAACACACTATAGAGTAGTGTAGAGTACCTCATTTACAATGTTGCTGAGCGAAGGATAAGTAAGAAGGGCATGGACCCAAAAACAACACTGCTGAACTTATATGTAAAACAAGAACACAATAAAATTTAAAAAAAAAGAAAAAAAAGATCCAAGAAATAAAACAATAAAAGTCACAAAGACATCAAGAATAAGTAAAAACCTTAACAATGATTGAAATTATGGTGAACAGAGCAGCAAAGAAAGCATCATCAACAAGTAAAGTTCAATCAAAAATGGTGACGCATGACAATTAAATGTTAAATTTAATCCAAATATTCAAGTGCTTATTTTCAGCCACACATTCAATCTTTGTATCCTTACTGGTAGAGGTGATCAGGTTTTTAGATTTTTTTAAAAACACAAAAAAACAATAATATTTTCAGTGTATAGACTGATGATAAATGTAATTTCTTTGATTTATGACTAAGTTGTTATGTCATCAGAGTGTGTAGTTGTCATATTAAGACCATTATTTGGATTCATTACCACAGAGGGACTAGGGATGAGCATTTCAAGCAAAAGCACAATTCTTCGTCATTTGAAATGAGAAGCCAATATAGGATATATAATATTGGATGGTACCACTTCTCATCATAGCGGTTCCGTGCAATTAATTCTGAATGAGAGCACATCGAAACGAGGACAAAGTCTCCTCTCCCGGCGTAAAACTACGTCAATATTCTCCGGTACTGCTTCTAATCAAAGTCTGCACCTTGTAGAGTTTGCGCTGCGCCGAAGTTTCACTTGTTTTTTTATTCAACAAAGTTTCACACAGAACTTTCTGATGCTGTATGAATCTTTCCATACTTCTCCTTCTGCGCCAGTAAAAAGGGAACATTTACATTTTTTCAGACAAGACGATTGTCTCATAAACTATTTGATTTTGTTTAACTGAACAACTATTCGAATATTCGAAAATCATTGCCCACTCCTATTCCTCACCTGTAGAAAGGTGCGAATTCGACCACTCTGTGACACTTCTGAAACTCCCACGACTTGATCTTCTGGCACTCCCGGTGAGCGCGGAACTTGACCTTGACGCTGCCCGGGCACAGGAAGGGCGTCGGCCGGCGAGGCGGGGGCTGCTGGGAGCAAACCTCGTTTCCCTCGACTCGCCACGACTCCGCAAACTCGTCCACGTCGAACTTGAACTGCCCGTCGCCTCCCATGGTGTCATCGCGCTTGTGGCCGTTGTAGTTGCCGCAGAGTCCGCAAAGGCGTCCGCGCAGGTGCGGCGCCGCTACGACCTCCACGAAGCTGTCTCCGTCCCAGGTGATCTCCAGACCTGCAGGTGGAGGTGGAGGGAAAAGAAATACAATGTCAAAATTAAAACTAAATGTAAATTAAAGGGATAGTTCACTCAAAATTGAAATTTCACTCATTATCTACTCACCCTCATGTGGACTAAGGGCTGGGAGAAGTTTCAGAGTCCTCCGTGGCTTCTCTGAGTTACAGGGGGTCTCGGCGTAGCAGTGCATGTCCATATGACGGTTGCAAATGGATACCAACTGTATTCGTAACAAAAAGACACACCAAAAAACATCCAAATACCTCCATGCTGCTCGTATGTAATGTCCGTCTTGTATTGAAGCCCCGAAATGTGAAATTGTTCCGAAAAGTCAGTAATCGCACTGACGGCGGTGCAAATCTCCCGAGATTTGGATGGACCAGGAAGAGAAGCTTCCGCTACAAAACAAGCTTGAAATATAGACTTATTTAATTTTTTTTCAGAACAATTTCACATTTCGGGGCTTCAATACAAGACGGACATTACATACGAGCAGCATGGAGGTATTTGGATGTTTTTTGGTGTGTCTTTTTGTTACGAAGACAGTTGGTATCCATTTGCAACCGTTATATGGACATGCACTGCTACGCCGAGACCCCCTGTAACTCAGAGAAGCCACGGAGGACTCTGAAACTTCTCCCAGCCCTTAGTCCACATGAGGGGGAGGAGATAATGAGTGCAATTTGAATTTTGGGTAAACTATTCTTTTAAAGATTTAAGGATTAAAAGTTCATATTTTCACTTCTTTCGTCCTTCAGAAAATAAAAGATGACCCAACAATCGGAGTGTTTGTTCATGTTCATGTACCTGCTATGGTGGTGAGCTTCAGCAGATACCCGTCCAGGTCGATGTGGACCCCGGGGCCGTGGTAGGGCAGCGCGATGCGGGTGCCGTTCCTCCGGACCGTCAGGTGCTGGTGGAGGCCGAGGACCAGACCCCCCAGCCTCACCTCCACCGACTGAGTCCAGGAGAAGGAGCGAGTCCGCCGGGCGTCGTTCTTCACCAGAACCTGGGAGGAAGTGATGGAGGAGAGTGAATTAAAGGTGACATTAACTTAAAGCTGTTTAACATAGCTATAAACCACCTTAGCACTGAGAATAAAACCTCCTCAGCTGTCTTGTCTCTTTAAATGGATAGTTCAACATTTTGGCAAATTGGCCAATCGGTATAGTCATAGCAGTAGGTTCGTTACAACTCCAAAACGCTGTTGTGGACACGTTGTGACCTGCACATTCACCACGCCATGAGATAATAACAGAACGTTACCACACAGAGTTGTTTTAGAGGGAAATTCATGCAAAACCGCTGATGCGCGTTGCCTTCAGGGACAGTTTTTCAGCAAGCAGACTCTGCATTTACCTCGAAAATGGCTGTGTTTCATAATGTTCCATTATTATCTCATAGCGTGGTGAATGTGCAGGTCACAACTTGTCCACGAAAGCGTTTTGGAGTTGAGTTTGATGAGGGAAACCAAAAAATTCCATTAGCCTCCATAGCTTAGCTCTGAGCAGCTCACGGCTCTGCTCCGCCGTTCTAAAAAATAGCTTGCACTGACAATTAAAAGGTAACAAACCTACTGCTATGACTATAGGGATTATGGCAATGGACCAATTTGCCAAAATGTTGAACACAGATAAAACGTCTTGCTGACCCCAAGAATTTAGATTCTTGCATGAATATAGATGCAACCTAGAGATCTTTTGATATGTCATCCTATAAACTTGTGATCGCAGCATTTCCAGCCCAGAGTTGATCAATTATTGGGTCATAATTGGGAATATCTGGGCAACTGCTTGAGCTGATTCCTGGGTGGAAGTCACCGGTTCACTGGATCTCAAATCTAAGTTTTTTGGTTGGACAACAAATGAAACAGTTGTAAAAATGTCCCAAACTTAAATCCCATCGTACCGTGAAGCTGGAGTCTGGGCTGTTGATGTTGTTTCCCGGGCTGCCGGTGGGGACGCCGCCGCAGTCACGAGTCAGAACGTACTGACACGTTCCCTGAAAGTTAAAGGTCCTGCCATCGAAGGTGTTGTAGTGAGGATCCCCGAACACCGTGCACACACCTGGCTCTGCGAGAGACGAAGACAAAGACAAAGATGGAGTTAACAGCTGAAGTTTCACAAGGAAAAGAGAAGAAAGACCAAAAATAAGTTCTGGGAAAAACAAGACGGCGTTTGAACTCAGATGGTTTGAAATCCCGGCGGCAGCGTTTTTTGGGCAGGACAGCGAGACACAACCCAAAAAAAAAATTGCAAGAGTTTAAAAAGGAAGCTAGACGCTGATGTCTGATGTCTGACAGCTCAGCAGCAGATGGAGAATTTATCACAAATGCTGAAATATGTGGCACTAATCTGAGCTGACTCTGAAGTGGGAACAGGATCCGCGGTGTGGTAAAACTTCTGTTTTACCCACTAAACTAAACTCTGCTTTATGAAGACGAGAGGTTACGAAGACTTTGAAGTCCTGAAATTGTGCGTTTACAGACATTTTTAGGGGATTTTTTTGTTGCAGTTCGCAGCCAAAAAACCAAAGTACAACGACCCGAGGGCAAACCACAGTCTGGACGGAGCTCATGGGAAACGCTGCAGCGGCTGCAGTTGCCTTTAAGGAACCGGTTCACATACGGTCGTCGTGTTTGTCTTTAAATCACTGAGCAGAAACAATCAATAAGCGATTTCACAGCTGCACCAGGACGGATTTGCATGAACACAGTGAACATAGCCTCTAATTCAAGACTTGATCAGAGGAGGATGCTGTAGTGAGAAGGTGGTGGTGGTGGTGGTTGAGAGCGACTTACTCACTTTCAGTGCAAACTGGGCAGCAGCCGGTTCTGTTCAGGATCTTATTCTGCAGGAGACAAAGCACAGACGCTCAGTGTGAGACGGAGGAGAGATGACAGGAGAAACAGGCAGTGAATGCATCACGGAGAGGGAAGTGAGTAATATAATAGCAGTGGTGGACAGTAACGGAGTAAATTTACTTGAGTACATATCCAGAGGATTTGTACTTTACTTGAGTATTAGATTTCTTTGGTACTTATTACTCTTACTTGAATACATTTCCAAGACAAATATTTTTACTTTTACTCGAGTTAAAGGGACAACGAGGAGTTTTAGAAAAGCTAAGCGTTTTCACACGACATTTATGAGCCTCCGCGCACCGTGAAATTCTTTGACCGGCGCAAGACAGACTCATGTTTTCATTCATCAAGAATTAAAGTCAGAGGTCCGAAGACGATCACATACCGTCGTAGTTCCGACCATGAACGGCGATTCGGCAGCGACTCATGACTCGACTCATGACTCGTCACTAAACCGAAAGTAAGGAAATGCTGGTCGGCTCGCCCAGCATTTCCGCCACCACTAATAATAACAAAATAACAATAGAGACAAAACGATATATTTATCGAAAATGGGCCCATTAACAAGTGTGGGTAACGTAGATTCATCCACATTAACGCAAGACTTTTTTATAACCAAATAGAAACTCCTCGTTGTCCCTTTAATTTCTAGGAAGGCTGAAAAGTACTTGTTACTTTCAGGTCTGCTCTTTTTTTTCCTAAAATCTAAAAGAAGGAAACCCTAACCCCTAAAAGCAGCACATCAGTGCAGCTGCTTTCAAAAAGTTAATACTCAGAAACAAGAGTTAAAAGGTCCTTAAATTCATTTAGAAAAAATTATAGTAATTCATTGATGTGAAAAATAAGAAATTTACTCTTACTCTTACTTTTACTTAAGTAACAGTAACATGTAACAGAGTAACATGTCGACTGAGCTACTTTTACTTGTAACGGAGTAAATTTTGACCAGTAGTATTTGTACTCTTACTCAAGTACTGGGGTCGAGTTAGTACTCTGTCCATCTCTGTATAATAGTAATATAGACAAGAACTAAAAAAAAATATAAGCAGCAGCACTGTGCAAACAAACAGTTTGTGTGTCATCTCTTCACTCAGCTTTAACTCTTGTGTTTCTATCACATCACATCACTCACACAGGTGGAAAAAGAAACGTAATGAAAGAGAGAAACGGACGAAAAAAGTTCCCGTTGTGACAAGTTCACAGTCAAACCAGGACGACCACAAAGACACCGATACTCGGCTTCAACTGCTGAACCCTGTGTGTGTGTGTAACAGGACTCTCTGCATGTGTGTGTGTTGTATGTTTCAACTTCCATCAGAAGTGCAGCAGCAGATCAGAGGACTCTTTCACACACCTACTTTTTGTTGCCTCAGGGAAGCCCTTCATTGGCTCGCACAGACACACACACACACACACAGACACACAACCCTTCTGTCATCACATACAGACGTTCTCCACACACTCCAGAGTCCTAACCTCTGCACAAAGGGCACTCTCTCTCTTTGAAGAGCGCTGCCTTTTGACAGGCCGAACACTCACACACACACACACACACACACACACACACACACACACACACACACACACACACACACACAGACACACACACAGTGACAGAGATTGGTTTTCAGAGGCCTAAATATAGGGAACCTCTTCTTTGCTGTCACTCAAACGTCACACAGACAAAAGGCTACTCGCAGACACACTGTCTCCAAAGGGACGCACACACACACACTAACACACACACACACATACACACACTGTGCCGACCTGCCGCTGACCGCAGGATGATGGCATGGGAAGAGTGTGTGTGTGTGTGTGTGTGTGTGTTTGTGACCTCTGTATGAGAGAGACACACTCATCATAAGTGGGGACAGGTGTGTGTGATACATCCCGTCTCAGACAGGTAACGTTTGTACTTGTTTCGTTTGTTTTGCTTTGTTATTTGTGCAATTGCTTTTATAGGTGAGGTTTAAATAAAAGCCCGTAGTGGGTTTCTACCTCACCCACACATGTTTTTTTTTTTTTTTTCAATTTTATCTTTTTCTATTTTATTGTTGCTTTTATAATCGTGCAAATAAACATAAACGTTAACCTTGTTAATCATATTTTATCATGACATTGTCGCTTGGCCGGCGAGACTTCACGATTGTTTTGTTTTTTTGTGTTTTTGTATCGTCTATCTACGTTATTTAATCCTGTGAAGACAGTCAGATACTTTTTAATTGTTGTAAACAACCTTGATCATAATCAGAGACACCTCTAAATCCTCAGTCTTTTGTGGATGTTGCTGGATTAGTTCATTAAAGGGGAACTGTGCAAGTCCGGTCGCTTTTCTGCTTTCTTCTAACCCTCCTCCTGGCCATGTGCATTTGTTTTCAACAAAGCTGGCGAGAAAGCAATCCATGGAGTGGTTAATAACATTATTTAATCGTAAATAAGAACTTGTTCTTAAAGGGATAGTAGCAAGCGGGGTTGTATGATCTACAAATAGCCCCTCAGTACTTTAATTGCAGTAGAAGACTCTCTGCACTCCTCCTGTTAGCAACGCCAGCCCATAGCCCTGCCCAGAGATTTACAACATACAGTGTTGTGAACAGACCCAAAGAAACGGCCTATTTTCGCGGCCTAAAAGAGGTTTTACCTGAAAAAAAATACACACTTCCATTGTTCGCTATAATATAATTTTTTCCGCAGTTTTTATTTGGACCTAACCAACTCATGTGTCCCTCCACCCGCCGATCAGCAGCTATGGGCTGGCGTTGCTAACGGGAGGAGTGCAGAGAGTCTTCTACTGCAATTAAAGTACTTAGGGGCTATTTGGAGATCATACAACCCCACTTTAAAAAAATGCTACTATCCCTTTAATGATTCTGCCTGGTTAATTAAAGGTTTTAAAATATATATATATATAATATATGCGTTACGAGTGTATATATCTGTTGAGTTGAATCTTAGTCGGTGCAGCTGAGACGAGAGCTGGGACACTGGGTCAGAGGCGCAGGTCTGGCAGGGTGGGATTTCGGCCAAGAGAAGGCAGGCAGAGCCTCGATTCTCCTCGTAGCAAGTTACAAGTCATTTATCTGACCATCACAATTACACAGAAGCTGTTTAATTAAGGTCAAACGTAGCACTGCCAAGGTGAAAATCCTGCATAGTTCCTCTTTAAATCTCCCCTTTCTCTTGTCATCAGATCTAAATTATCTTGAAAGTTTAAAGATGTTGATGCTTTATTCTATTACGAGCTGCTGACTTGAACATTCACACCAGATTATCCAAGAAAATTACAAGTTTTTTCATGAGATAATTAAATAACTTTGTCCTAAAATCCGACTTCATGACTGATCTATAAACTCCAGCAGGAACGTTTCTGTCCTGTCTGCACATTTCATCTCAAGACTTCAGCACCACAACTCACTTATTACAGAAAAAAACATAAAATCTATAAACTTTTGTCTGCATAGATAATTAATAAAACACTGAATCTAGGCTAATAATTGAATCAGCCGGAGCTCAGTGTGTGTGGACCACCTACATCAGCCTGCAGCCGCCTCCTCTGACCACAAACAACAGGTGAGGGCTTGTTGTAACTGCTGCAAGCGTGTGAACTTGGACTAACGCTGACACTGCCTTTGACTGCGTGACCGCCAGCGGCCGGCGGTATGCCAGGAATCCACTCCATCACCCGGCAGCAGACAGATGACCCCGGCGCGACCTGTGCGACAGGTGAACGCAGC
>NC_140922.1:31729435-31739435 GCF_045865225.1 Trachurus japonicus | reverse complement strand
TTAAGAACAAATCGCACAGCAGTTAAGGAAAAAAAAGGTATTTAAGTGAAATGACACAGAGCTGAAGGAGACTGACCCCTATGAGACATGAATAAATCCTCCAAGGCCAACGAATCATCAACATCATTCAAATCTGTTTGTTAATTTCATATAAAAATCCATAAGTTTAACATGAACTACATGCATTTAACCCATTGTTCCACAAGAAAACTGGAGCTGAGGGCAGAGTAAAGGTGCAGCGGGAGGAGACTCACCTGGGCAGGTGGGGCAGCACTTCTTCGGGTGGATCTTGGGGTTTTTACAGTGGACGACACACTGAACCTCGGCCTCGGTGATGACACCTTCCTGTCAGAGGCAGCAGGGAAAATCACTGCTTCAGTCTTTAAAGGTGTAAACACAACAACGACCATCTGACTGACACACACACACACACACACACACACACACACACACCTACCTGACATCTCCGGGTGATGCAGGGTTTGGTGGACGTGGTCCAGGACACTGAGCTGTTGTAGGATCGTCCGTCCAACATGCAGCCTGCAGAGACACACACAGGCGACAATCTTTATTTTCCAGCGTTATAAAACACATATTTCATTTCCCAATTCACTTTTTTCATGTTTTTCACTTAGAAAAAAACTTTAACAGCTTTAAAACTTGAGAAAGGAAAAGAGTTTTTTATATTTATACAGGTGTTTCATCTAGTTTTACATGTACAAAGATGATCAATCAAAGCTTCTCAAGCTTAAAGAGAATGATAATAACAACATTAGTATTCATTCAAGCTTCATTTAAAAGAATTTGACAAGTACAAATAGTATATAGGGAACAGTATACAATGAAAATACAAAGAACATGTGCCAGGGGTGATGTTCATTATACAACAAGGTTATACATATTACAGAAGTCTATGGTTTTAATAGCCTTTTCATTAGCTGATTTGGTGATTAGCTTAAAATAAAGTTCCATTTCTTTTTGAAAAACTCTTTTTAGAAAATTTACTTTTATGAATATGAAATTTTGCAAGAAATAAAAACAGATTTACTAAAAAGTAACATTTTCCTTCTTTCTTGGGATAATTATGGAAACCAAAAACAACATTTAAACAGATAAAATAAAATCTATGGTAGAGGTAAAACATCTCACCAGCTCTGCTGTTTGCTGCATTTTAAGGCTTTTATTGTGAAAAGTCATGGAAGCTCTGTGTGGTACGGTGGCCCTGAGGGCTCACTACACTGCAGCTTACAGTAAGAAAACACATGCAAACAATCACACGTGCTGCAAATCCAGTCCTGTACACAAAGACTGATGCACCACACTGAGACCCACTATTATGACTTTTCAAATTAAAAGCACACTGAATAATAAAAAATGTGTGTCCAAGCAGGTTCGTTGCAGTGTTTTGACCTCTCAGGGCCACCGTACTCCACCAGTGACTCATCATGTCATATTACAATCAGTCACTCGATCCGTCGTTAAGAGCCCTGTGAGATTTGGATATGAACTCTATTTTAATGTATATTTTATAAACCGCTCTGGTGATAAATTTCACTACTCACACACTCTGATCTGGACCTCACACACACACACACTTTTGGAAACACACACGTTGCAGCTGCTCAGTAACTCCACACCCGCCCACCCTGAGCCGTCCACTCAGCACTAAACCAACGCTCCTATTCATTTCATCCCATTTACAGTAAGTGGCCCCAGATCAATGTTTAACTTTTCCATACGATGAAACCGGATCACCGCCTCGGTGTAAATCAAACCCCGCGATGGCGAGGACGACGTGGAGGACGAGACGTCCCGCAGAGACCTCGTCCTCCTCATTCGCTCTGCGCCGATACTGTCACACTGACGAGTCTGTGTGTGTTTGTGTGTGATAACACGACTTACACACACATTAAACTCATTTAAGCTGATTGCACTGTTTTAATACAAGAGTAAAGGACAGTTCTCTACAAATCTGCATGAAAATCACTTTTATACAACTCATGCATTAAAACTTCTATTCAATTATAAATATTTATAACTGTGTTTATAGATTACAGACTGGTATATGATTAATAATGTATTTACTCATGTTTAACTAACGTGTAACAATGTGTAGTTATTATAAAGTGTTACCAAGACTTAGATATCTGTGTTTTTGTTTTGAATATTTAATATATAGTTTTTTTATAAAAATCTAAATTTTAAATGTACACACACTGATGAGGGTATATGTAATATCAAAGTCGGTTATAATAAACATATATAGACAATATAATATTAAAACAGCCATGAGATAATATCTATATAAGTATGATATTACCCAAAATCAATAAGCTAGAAAACATTACCTTGTTTCTATAGCCAACTGTTTATTTAGTACATGCAAACACATTTCTGCAGGAAACAATGTAAGCTCTTTCAAATTAAAGCACATCTGAGGTCATTTAACTTATTGTAAGAATTTGCTGGTGAAAAGTCCAGAAGAAAAGCAAGTAAGGTGACTTTGAGTTAAGATCAAGTCAAGACTGAACTCCTACTCTCAAAATAACAAAACAAAAAACATTGTAGCTACTATTAGTTAAATAAATGTCATTTTTCACTGTTATATAAGCCTTTACGTATTATAATCCAGTGTGAGGTCACTTGAGGTCACTTGAGGTCACGTCTAACTGTGAATAAACTGGTTCATTATGTGACTTTTAAAGTTGATTGTTCCCAATAAACTGATGTCGTCTGGGTGTGATTCTCTTTAACTGTGTGTGTGTGTGTGTGTGTGTGTGTGTGTGTGTGTGTGTGTGTGTGTGTGTGTGTGTGTGTGTGTGTATGATTTCATAAAAAAAAGAGAGTGAGAAAACAGTGATATGACACAGAGGGGTCCTGAATCTGGGTCATGGGGACCGCAAGTCGACCGCACAATAGAAAACTAACAAGGGTTGCCGTGGCGACCCGGGACTCTCCACGTCCGCCTTGAGCCCCGTTCCACCTCTCTTAACGAAGTGCTGCCGTGTCGTAAAAAAATATATAAACCGGGCAAACCGCAAACAAGAAGGCGCCGCGCCCCAGCAGGAGTGTGTGTGTCCAAGTGTGTGTGTGTGTGTGTCTAAGTGTGTGTGTGTGTGTGTGTTTATGTTTCTAGACACAGGGCTTCATAAGTCCAGAGAGAAAGAGCGGAAACATCATTAACATCAACATTAAGGTTTGGGAAAAGATCTACAGCTATAGAACAAAATAGACTTTTCCTTTTCTTTTGCTCCTGTCGTACTTGCTGCGGCCACTAGATGTCGCCTAGCAACAAGATGTAACAACGAGGCTAATGGGTCATAACAACCTGCTGCAAAGACGACCTTTGACCTTTATTCAAATGGTTTGAATGAACTACTTATACTGTATTTAAAGTGGTTGAAAAACATTTTGATAAGAAGTTTCAGTTCAGTTCAATTTCACAGTTTTTGAAAATATTGCTTTGTTTAGATATTTAAAGGGATAGTTCAACATTTTGGCAAATTGGCCCATTGCCATAATCGCTATAGTCATAGCAGTAGGTCCGTTACCTTTAATTGTCGGTGCAAGCTATTTTTAGAACGGCGGAGCAGAGTCGTGAGCTGCTCAGAGCTACGCTACGGATTGGTAGCCTCATCAAACTCATCAAATACACAATCCAACAACTCCACAACGCTCTGGTGGACAAGCTGTGACCTGCACATTCACCACGCTATGAGATAATAACACAATGTTACCAGACAGAGTTGTTGTAGAGGGAAATTCGTGCAAAAACGCTAAAAATGTAAAGGAAACACAAGCTCTAAAAAACACATGGGTGTGGTCCCTTTAAAGTTTAAGGATTGAGATGTTTGATTGACAGGCGTCTCAGCCTATCACAAGCAGACATTACAGATACTTGTGTCCATGTTTCTTTATATTTAGTGTAGCAGAACTTTAAGCAGTTTAAAACATGTGTATGCACTGTCTGTATCATAATAAAGCATAAAGAGTGTGTTTTGTACCTTTACACCTCTCACAGCAGGCTCCGGTCTGTTTCACCACCAGAGCACAGTCGTCAGAGACCAGAGGACATTTCTCCTGTTTACAGTCGGCCTTCCCCTCCTGAGAGACAGAGAGAGAGAGGATGAGTGAGAAAGTCCTGTACATTCAAAACATAGGAATTGAATTGATGAGCAACAGTTATTTCCTGACCGATGGTAAATGACGACCTCAGCTTCAGTAGCAGTTACTGTTATAACCAGAGTAAATACATCAACATCCGAAAGTCTATGTAATTATGGATTATAGATGATGGATTTTTCCGAACACCTCAAAATATTTGATGTAATAAGGACAGATGTGGAGGAAACAGGTCAGCGTCCATCACTGAAGGAAACATCTGCAGATACAGAGGTGTACACAGAGTATTGTTTTTGATTTTTGGCGTTTCATTGCAAAACAATGAGGTATTTTGGTATCAATCATTTGTCAGAAAAGTCCAGAACCAACATTAGATTTGTCCTATAGTTCATCATCAGTCCTGTCGTTTGTGTCCTGCACATTCAATCAGAATCAGAATCAGAATTAGAATGTATTTGTCATTGCACAACTAGTATTAGGGCCACATTGAGAAAAAAAAAAACACACAGCCTTCGAGAATAAAGTCATAAATTTACGGGAATAAAGTTGTAAATTTTCGAGAATAAAGTCGTACATTTCCTACGAGAAAAAAGTCATAACATTACGAGAATAAAGTTGTAAATTTACGAGAATAAAGTCGTAAATTTGCGACTTTATTCTCAAAGTTTGTGATTTTTTTATTTGTCAATGTGGCCCTAATACTCCGTCGTACACAACAGCACAACGAGATTAAAAGCTAAACCTTAAAGTGCAACCACACATAGAAACAAGACAGACAATAACAGTGACACATCAGTGCCAACATTCAGTTATTCAGCAATCAACAATATGCGTATGGATAATGTGATAAGTGCAAGTGCATTGTGCCAGCAGGGTAAAATATGAGAGTATATTTATAAAAATATAAAAAAGTAAATAAATAGGAGGTATTATAATAGTCATAGGCTGATCCAGAAGCTGCCATCAGGCCTGGGAACATGCAGTCAGCCCATAGGAGGAGCTGGAGAGAGTTGACGGACAAGAGGAACATCTGGAAACCCCTGTCTAACCTGACCTTACCTAACCTAACCCAACCAGAAGACAGAGGATGCAAATGAAACTCAAGTTCAGTCATGAACTCTCTCCTCATAAACGTCACCGTCTCCTCTCTCTCTGAGCTCCACCTGCTCCTTCTTGTCTCCGTCCAGTCACACTGATCTGATCTCCAGTCTCCAATCAAACCCTCTGATCATTAAAGGTCCAGTGTGTAATAATTAAAAGGTTTATATTGTTAAAATCTGAATATACTACCCATGAACATATTTGTATAAGTGTATAATCGCTATAGAATAAAAATTTGTTTGGTTTTCGTAGCCTTATAATTATTCTTTTATACATATAACCACTGGGTCTTGCTTTAGAGAACGCCATTTTTGTCCGGCAGCCAAAAGGAAAATCCAGCCAGAGAGAGTGCGTTTCAAGAGTTTCGCATTCAAATAAACCAACGGAGAAGAAGGTTTTACCCCCATTTTACACACTGAACCTTTAACATGCCCCATCTCTCACCTCCATCATCATCACCAGAGTCTTAGAAGTTTCCTCCAACCCGAAGAACTATAGTTCCCATAAGGATCCACTTCCTGTTGTGGTCCAAACACCAAAGTCTTTTCACAATAAAGTCTGTTTTACTTCAGATACTTCAGACACTGAAGAGGCTCACAACTCTTCACTGTGATCCACACTGTCAGCACCCAGAAGAATAAACTACACTCATCATATTATTTATATATAGACATACACATTAATCTTATATCTGGCTGTGGCTTCACAGACAAGAATCAGAATCAGAAACGTTATTGATCCAAAGGAGAGAAATCAGATCCAGTTACAGCTGCTGCCTCAGCAAAGAACAGAGAATGTGAAGTGGGTTAGTAAGACCATAGTATTTAATCCTATAATATATATATAGAAATATGTAATAATATATTGCTTTTGCACGTCACATACACTCATAAAACATCCTCAACATTTGGTCTTTCCAGATGTTGAAGGACCTCAGGAAGTGAGAGGCTGAGAAACTTCAACATCTGCAAGAAAAAGACAAAACTTTAAACGATTTCCACAGCTGTTTTAGCTTCTTCTGGATAATTAATTGTTAATTATAATAAAAGAGAAATAAAATCGGAGCAGCTTCATCTCTCACGGTCTGAACTGGACTGTTTCTGAGTGTTTCCTCTGAAACAGACCCCAGAGCAGTTTCTTAAACGTTTTACCACAGAGTGACTCAGTGTTCACAGGTTTAGCTGTGAATTTTCACACCAGCTCAACAGTCGTCCTGTCACCTCCACACACACACACACACACACACACACACACACACACGCTGCATCCGTCACCATAGCGCCGGCTGGCCGCACCGTGGGACCGAACCTGCGCTCGTTTAATCCGCTTCACTTTCACACCCAGTTTTTTTAGTTTTTGTTTTTTTTTATTGCTGCTGGTTCTGATTCTGTCCACATGCTGCGTGTGTTTTATTTTACACACTGTTTTGAGGGTTTTATTAAGTGAAGGCTGCCGTGGCCCCCCCGGCCCCCGTGGCCCCCGTGGCACTGCGGCGGGGCGGCCCTAACGAGGACGGATCAAAAGAACGGCCAAAATAAATCAGGTTGCAGTTTAATATTATAGCAGCAGCAGCAGCAGCAGCAGCAGCTTCGGCTTCGACCTCGACCACAGCGAGGACCGATGATGTCATGACAGGAGGAGCAGGAAGTAAAATAAGCAAAGAATCTCCATCTATTTATTTAAAGCAGATATCAGTGGAATGTTTTTGTTAATATAAGTCCTAAATAGTCCTATTTTCCGTCAGCAATCACTTACATGAAGTATTTCAGCCTAAACACGAGTCTCTCCGTCACTCTGCTCTGCTGTAACCCGAGGAGAAAATTTTCCTTGTGGGATACAAGTGTTATCCAATGAGGGGAGAGAACGGCATGAAGGGCTGTGTGTGCAGCCAAGGGATGCGCGTGAATGTGGTGACGTAGCACGAGGACCAATTGATGCCTGACAAGGGCGGGGGCTGCTAACTCATGGTGCGTTCAAGGAAACTCGTACTTTTGTGTTTTTCCTTCCTGTGAAGTCATACCAGTTCGATCTGGTACGAGTTCACGGGTCGGAAGTTACGAGTGGCCGTTATAGGGAACTTTCACAGACAACAGGACGGTAAAAACACGAGCTACGGGTTACCTGGAACGCTACCAAGTCGTAGTTGTGACTTGAAGCTGTAACTTACGGTTTCAAAAGCCTGCCTTGAACACAGCATTAGCCGAAACGGCCGTGCCGATGATATCTGCTTTAAATCCACCAAATAGAGCGACAGCCGCCATTCGTCCAGACGTTTAAAACCCTCCTGTTTGTCCTTCTGGGGCAAATTGACCCAATCTGTTCCCTTCCTCCATCCTTCCTTCTTTCTTTCCTTCCTTCCTTTCTCCCTTTCTTCTTTTCACAATCCTTTTTCCCTCCCTTCCTTCCTTCCTTCCTTCCTTCCTTCCTTCCTTCCTTCCTTCCTTCCTTCCTTCCTTCCTTCCTTCCTTCCCGTCGTCCTTACTTCTTCTTCCTTCCTCTTTTGATCCAATTTACCTGATCTGTTCCCTCCCTCCATCTTTCTTTCCTTCCTTTTCAGTTCCTTCTTTCCTCCCTTCTTCTTCCTTCCTTAATGAATCTGTTCCCTCCCTCCATCTTACGTTCCTTCCTTCTTTCCACAATCCCTTTTCCCTTCCTTCCTTCCTTCCTTCCTTCCTTCCTTCCTTCCTTCCTTCCTTCCTTCCTTCCTTCCTTCCTTCCTTCCTTCCTTCCTTCCTTCGTCCTTACTTCTTCCTTCCTTTTTGACCCAATCTGTTCCCTCCCTCCATCTATCTTTCCTTCCTTCTTTCCACAATCCCTTTTCCCTTCCTTCATTCCCGTCTTCCTTCCTCAAATGAATATGTTCCCTCCCTTCATCTTTCTTTCCTTCCTTTTCCCTTCCTTCTTTCCACAATCCTTTTTCTCTCCCTTCCTTCCTTCCTTCCTTCCTTCCTTCCTTCCTTCCTTCCTTCCTTCCTTCCTTCCTTCCTTCCTTCCTTCCTTCCTTCCTTCCTTCGTCCTTACTTCTTCCTTCCTTTTTGACCCAATTGACCCAATCTGTTCCCTCCCTCCATCTATCTTTCCTTTGTCCTTCCTTCCATCTTTACCTTCATCCTTCCTTCCTTCCTTTCTTGACCCAGGAGGACAACAGGAGGGTTAAATCAATACAGTTAATATCAATGCAAACAAAATAATCCGATGAAAAACACAATGAGACCAATAAATAATCAATACCACAGGAGCAATAAGAGTCAAAAGCAGCAACACTTTAGATGTTAGGTAGCCTACAACGTTTGATGGTGATCGTTGTGTTCAAACTGAACATCAGAATGAGGAAGGAAGAACGGTGATTTACAGTAAGAGACCTTGAACGCAGCACGGTGGCTCGTTCTGGTCCGAGTGTTTCAGAAAAGACCCAGAGAGCAGCAGCAGCAGCTGTCGACCTCTGACCCACAGCAGGTGTCACTTCCTGTCAGCGAAACAACAGGAAACTGAGGCTTCGGTTCAACGCTGACTCGACTTGACCACGACTGGTCTGATGAGGCGTTCAGGTGTCGACAAAAACACGAGGAAACAGGAGAATTGATCGTCTTCAAACTCCACAGAGACGACCTGAGTGTTGTTGCCGACTGGACCGGACCTGGATCTTTTGATGCTACTTCCTACTTCCTGCTCAAACTGGTTTCTTGAACGTCACATGATGCGTTCACTGGACTCTGGCTCTCGTTTTTTTCTTTCCCGACCCAATTTTGAACCGGCCAGCGCATTCAGACAGGTTAGGACACTAAAAAGTCGACCAAAAAATACCAAATAATAGTTGGTTTTTAGTTGGAAAAACCAGTTAATAGTTGGAAAAACGACCAAAACGACCGGATCGCTTACTTCTGCTTTAATATTCCTTACTGAATCATATTATTCTGTCTGGCGACCCTCTCTACGCTATAAAAGAAGAATTATAAGGCTAGTTTATTTTATAGCGATTATACACTTATACAAATATATTCCTGGATAGTATATTCAGATTTTGCCAATAAACCTTGACTAATATTACACACTGGACCTTTAAGAAATGTTTTTTTCACAAACAATTTGATTTTCTCTTATAGCTCGTTCAAAGTGTTTGGATCTGTACATCGCTCTTCTTTTACTGTAGTTGTGACGTCAGTACAACACAACCTCAACTGGTGTGTGACGACACAAAGCTGAATAATAAGAAGAAAACGACTCTTTACACTGCAAAAACTCAAAATCTTACCAAGAATATTTGTCTTATTTCTAGTCAAAATGTTATTTCTAGTCAAAACAAATCTCATTGTACTTTAAAGGGACAACGAGGAGTTTCTATATTCGGTTATAAAAAAGTCTCACGTTAATGTGGATGAATCTACGTTACCCACACTTGTTAATGGGCCCATTTTCGATAAATATATCGTTCTGTCTCTATCGTTATTTTGTTATTATTAGTGGTGGCGGAAATGCTGGTCGAGCCCACCAGCGTTTTTTTACTTTCGGTTTCGTGGCGAGTCATGAGAATAACGCCGCCGAATCACCGCTTATGGTGGGAACTACGACGGTATGTGATCGTCTTCGAACCTCTGACTTTAATTCTTGATGAATGAAAACATGAGTCTGTCTTGCGCATTCAGAATTTCACGGTGCGCGGAGGCTCATAAATGTAGTGTGAAAATGCTTTGCTTTTCCAAAACTCCTCGTTGTCCCTTTAAATAAGATTTGTCACATAAAGAGTAGCTTGTTTTTAGACACTTTTTACTTCTTTCAA
>NC_140922.1:31714435-31724435 GCF_045865225.1 Trachurus japonicus | reverse complement strand
AGTTCAGGTGATGCCAAGATGGCGACTCAGCTTCACAGAGATACTGTATGTGTCCATCTTTATTTACATTTACTGAATCCTGACTTCACTTTGACACCAAACATGTTTAATAATAATTAGTGACCAGAATAATCAACCTGCTCAAAAAACCTCACGTGCATCGTCTTACTCTACAAACTGAAGCTGAGAGGAAGGAAGAAGCGGGGGGGTAAAGAATGACGAGGAGGGGAAAAACTGAAATCAAACAAGTGACGGAGTGAGAAAAAAAGAAAAAAGAAAGAGTGAGTGAGGGGAGGAAGAGCCCGATGAGAGAGTGGAAAAAGACACGGAGATGGACAGACAGATAGGAGGAGGAGGAGGAGGAGGAGGATGAAGAGCGTGACGGAGATGGGCCGACTCCCTTTTTAAGATAACGGATCGTCAATGGCGACCGGCCTGTCAGTCAGTCTGTCAGCCACATCCACTCCTGGCTGCAACCCCCCCACCACACACACACACCCCGACCCCCAGCCCCATTACAGCGCATACAGACAGCAAGCCTCACCCGGACACACACAATGGCTCTTCTGTGTGTGTGTGTGTGTGTGTGTGTGTGTGTGTGTGTGTGCAGCCCACAGAGTCATTAGCAGGTACTCTGGACCAACTGAGGAGCCAAACCAACCGACCCCCCCTCCCCAACCCTCCCGTATGTATGTATGTATGAGTGACACTGGTGCCCTGATGGCTCCCCAACCCCCCGACCCCCCCGACACAGGAGCCGGTGGAGGTGGAGGTGGAGTTAAGTTCAGACTTTTGTCTCTTTGCAAATTCCTGATTTCAACCTGGATGTTTTTGATCCCGAGCATCAAAAAGATGTTTTTGTTTTGCTTTTTTGTTGTTTTGTTGTTTCCTGCTGCAGGAGGAAATAATTAATCAGAGCTGCAGAGTGAATAGGGGAGGGGGGCGACCCCAAAGGAACATGAAACTGAAGCTGAACACTGCTGCAAATCAGTCATATATGAAATAATAACGATATTAATCATAAGAAATGTCAAAGTTTGAGATTTCCTCAGCAAAAAAACACATAAATTTGTCTTGATCAATCTGTTCAGGCATCAAAAGTTCAAACTTTTCTCATATATCCATCAAATAAACGAGTGATTGTACGAAACAAACAAGTCAAATCTGTGTAAAAATGCAGATTTAAAGCAGAAGTAAGTGGAATGTTTGTGTTAATATAAGTCTTAAATAGTTCTATCTTCCGACAGCAATCACTTATATAGAGTGTTTGGTCTGAAACACAGGTCTGTCAGTCACTCTGCTCTGCTGTAAGCCGAGGAGAAAACTTTCCTTGTATCCTACAACCTTTATCCAATGAGGAGAGAGAACGGCATAAAGGGGCGGTCCTCTCTGTGTGTGCAGCCAAAACCACCGGATCGCTTACTTCTGCTTTAATCATTAGAAATGTCAAAGTTTGAGACGTTTCCTCAGCAAGAAAAAAAAACATAAATTTGTCTTTATCGATCTGTTCAGGCATCAAAAGTTCAAACTTTTCTCATACATCCATCAAATAAACAAGTGATTGTATAAAACAAATGAGTCAAATCTGTGTAAAAAATGCAGATTTAAATCTAAAACCTGTGAGCGACAAACAAACAGAAACAGCGATTATCTGGTTTGATGTCATAAATAATAGAAAACATTCCTAACTTTGCTGTTCACTGTATTTTTTCCTCAGCTTTGATATTTAGCAGAGCAGCAGCAGAACATCTGGGTTTAAGAAAAGATTTAAGGAGATAAACAAAGACTAAATTCAATAAAGTTTGAACCTTCAATGTAAGTAAGTTTATTAGTGTGTGTGTGTGTGTGTGTGTGTGTGTGTGTGTGTGCACAGTGCTGACTTGTGTGTGTGTGTAGAGGAGGAGGGGAGGCTGAAGTAGAGATGAAAGGCCGACCATTGCCTCCTGATGACTGATAGCATTCAGCAGGGCTTTGGCTGATGACTGGCTGATAACACACAACGACGACGGGACGACGAGAGACTCACTGCAGCCAATCAGTAGCCAGAGGAAGCTCACACAGAGAGCCAATCACAGGACACATAAAGTTGTATTTGACATAAATAAATGCAAGTTAAGAGTTGTTGTCGGGTGCAGTTTTAAAACTCATATTCTTATGTATTTGTTACCATATAAACGTTACATTAAAAAGACATGTTTAGTGCTTTTTATGTATTAAAGGGACAACAAGGAGTTTTGGAAAAGCGAAGCGTTTTCACACTACATTTATGAGCCTCCGCACCGTGAAATTCTTTGACCGGCGCAAGACAGACTCATGTTTTCATTCATCAAGAATTAAAGTCAGAGGTTCGAAGACGATCACATACCGTCGTAGTAAGGAAACGCTGGTCGGCTCGCCCAGCATTTCCACCACCACTAATAATAACAAAATAACGATAGAGACAAAACGATATATTTATCGAAAATGGGCCCATTAACAAGTGGTAACGTAGATTCATCCACATTAATATGAGACTTTTTTATTGTCGCGGAATTTTTCGTTCTGCCGCTGGAGAAACTCCTCGTTGTCCCTTTAAACTTTATTTTCATCTTAATCAACTCACTTATTTTCTCATCTTTGCTGTGGAGCAACTGTAACTCAACCGAATATCCTAAGCCAGAGCTGAGCCAGAATTGAACCGGACTTGAGCCAGCGGTGAACCAGAGCTAACAGTCACAGACACAAGAGTGGCATCAATCCTCTCGTCCAACTTTCAACATAAAAGCATATTATTCCCAGTAATGTCAAACTATTCCTTTAACCGTTAAGTATCTGAATTGTTGCGATGGTTACTAACTGCAGCACCGATGACCAGACTCTATGTGCAGAAAAGTGGACACATACACACACACACCTCCCTGAAGTGCATAAACACACACACACACACATACATGTTTCGTGGAGGGTGAACTCTGGTCATGTGACGCCTTTTAAAAACCAAAGTTGATGTCGGAGCAGTGACACAGAAAAGCCTCGTCGGCCCGTTCTCATCCCCCTAAAACAAAGACCTCTACAGCGTTGAGGGAGGGGAATGGAGGGGAGTAGTGGTGGTGGTGGTGGTATTATTGGGAGGGGGTCAGGGGTCAAAGAGCACATGTTCCAGGAAAGAGTTGTCCCTTAACGTTTTGTAGGCTGATTTTAACAGCCGGGCCGAGCCAAGACAGCGTGACGACCGGTCTGTCTGTTAAAACAAACAATCCCCACTTCACGTTTCCCTCACAAATCCTCACTGAACAGTAAAAGTCACATTATAAACTGTTTTTCTTGCTCTTGCAAAAAATCACACGCTCCTGTCCTATAATGTCACGTCTAAATAGAAACTTACATCATTATTAAAGCTTTAATCTTCTAAATAGGTTAAAATCTGATTGTATTAGTGAGGTTTTTAAGCATGAAACATTTCCAAAAAACGTCATCAATCACCACACAACACTTCACGTTTCATCTAAACTCCCGCCAAAATCGTAGGCTACATTTCAAAGTCCTGTCTGTGAGTGCCGAACCTTTCACAATCGGCCGATAAGGAAAAACCAAACAAAGCTCAATAATCAGCTCTGTAAATATCACTATCAGAGCTTTTTTTTTACACTATCAGCGCGAAACGGAAAAACCTGAGGCGGCAATTAAGACATGAAAAGAGTTTTGTGGAAACAATCTGGGTCGAGGTTGTTTTTTTTGTTCCTTACCAGGCAGACGCAGGTGATGCAGGGGTTGTCGGTGATGTTGGGGATGTGGAGGACTTCCCCCTCGTTATCACAGCTGGCCTCGGTACCTGTGAAGGACACGGAGGAGGAAGGTGAGTCAGACCGACCTTATCTGACCTACAGTACAGTGGTATAGTGCACAAATCACCTGCTGTTACATAAAATGTGATTTAGCTACAGCAGGTTTAAAAGCTGCACTGATCAATATTTTTGTTTGCATTTGTATTTATTTATGAAAACGCTGCAACATTCAGCTCTGGTCCAAAACTTTACTGTGTCAAATTGCACTCATTATCTCCTCCCCCTCATGTGGACTAAGGGCTGGGAGAAGTTTCAGAGTCCTCCGTGGCTTCTCTGAGTTACAGGGGGTCTCGGCGTAGCAGTGCATGTCCATATAACGGTTGCAAATGGATACCAACTGTCTTCGTAACAAAAAGACACACCAAAAAACATCCAAATACCTCCATGCTGCTCGTATGTAATGTCCGTCTTGTATTGAAGCCCCGAAATGCGAAATTGTCTCGAAAAAAATTAAATAAGTCTATATTTCAAGCTTGTTTTGTAGCGGAAGCTTCTCAAAGCTCCTCTTCCTGGTTCGTCAAATTTGGACGAACTGAGGAGCTTCCACTACAAACAAGCTTGAAAAATAGACAAGACAGACATTACATACGAGCAGCATGGAGGTATTTGGTTGTTTTTTGGTGTGTCTTTTTGTTACGAAGACAGTTGGTATCCATTTGCAACCGTTATATGGACATGCAGTGCTAAGCCGAGACCCCCTGTAACTCCATGAAGCCACGGAGGACTCTGAAACTTCTCCCAGCCCTTAGTCCACATGAGGGGGAGTAGATAATGAGTGCAATTTGAATTTTGGGTGAACTATCCCTTTAAGCTGCTGATGTGCATTGTTGTGGGTTTATGGACACAATCCAGCTCCTGTTGCTTCACATCTGGAGTGTCAACTGACCAATTATTGATTATGTAGCCTATGTATAGTGAAAATATCTACTTCTACCCTTTAGATTTCTAGAAAAAAAAGTTTTTCTTCAAGCAAGAATCCCTAAAATCTGGATAACTACAGGATGACATCAGGTAAATTGATTGGATATTCAATTATTAATAGATGTAAATACCAACGCCAATGATTGTCTAAATGTGAAGCCAATAAAACAAACCCTAACATCTAATAAACACCTAATAATATTGACTCTCGCTAAACATCAACCAGGCCTCGTTCTAAATGTCAGGGAGGGTGCGTTCAAAGCCGCCGTGTTCGAGGTCAATTGTTTAGAAACTCTGCGTTGGTTCATCCCCTAGCTCCATCAGGTAAAAAGCAAAAAGCAGCAATGTTTAAACTGCGTGGCTCTTAAAAAACATGAGTCAGTCGGCCTGTTACGAGCGTAATCCGAACCAAGCACAGGAAACAACCCCAAACACAAGGGTTTATGGGTAGAAGCAGGCAGATGTCAGCATAGATCTCCTGAACCCAGCAGCGAAAAGAGAAAGAGAAAGAAAGAGAGAGAGAGAGAAACGAAGTCCGGGGGCCGATGCTGCTCAGCTGTTTGTTCATGTGTCAGGTTTGTTTTGACTCTGTAAAAATGAAAACTTCCTTCCCAGTAGGAACTTATTGTCACAGGGTGGAGGTTGGGCCGGGGTCGTCGGAGGTGAAGGTAAATCCCCACCCCTGAGCTGCTCTGTTTGAGTGTCAGACTACTTCCTGTTTCCATCAGCCCAGCCGCTCCTCCAGCTGATCCTATCTCTCAGAGGACAAGAGTTTCTCACACTTTCCGTGGGCAAAACACCTCGTTCAGCCTACTTTTTTTTTTTTTTTTTACCACCTCTAGGTTACATTATGACATTTTATGACACACTGCACTGTAAAACTATGTGAACGCTGCCTCTGCTGTTTCACCAAAAACTTTATGAAATGACAAAAAAAACCACAAGACTGAGAACATTGATAGGCCTATCAATAATTGATCTTTTTTCTGTGAAATGTGACCGCTAATTAACTTTTTGAATTAAAAAAAAACTTTCAAAAACCAAAAAAGAAAGGAAAAAAAAACAGCCTCAACAAAAAAACAAGCGTTTGTTTGCTCAAAGGCTAGCTCCAACTGTTAGCATGTCTAGCTAACTAGCCTACATGATTACCTACATTGTTTGTGTCGTTAGAAAGTTACATTAAAAACAAAAAAGTTTTACAACAACCACAATACAGTATAGCCTATAGCCTACAGTTTAGGCTAACATGTAGCCTACGCTTCAGAAACCCTAGTAGCAGCATTGGCGGAGTTAGCTTTACGTTGTCCCAATACACTAGTTCCTCCTCATCCTTAAAACTTTTTGTCTTGTAACAATAAAATAAACAAATAACCTGAGCTCTACACTGCATATATAGCCTTGTTTGACTACTTGATTACTTCCTTATCTTTTATATTGTGAAACACGTTTGCTTGTTTGTTTGTTTTTGTCTTGAGTGGCGTTTTGTTAGCTTTTTGTCTTGAACCTGTTAACATAAACCTATTAGCGTTTTGGTTTCAACCTGTTCGCTTACCTTTTCAGCTTTTTGCAGTAGACCTGTTAGCCTTTTGTATCTTCAACTTGTTAGCTTTTTATCTTAAACCTTCTGGCCTTTAGTTTGAAATATGTTTCTTAGTCCTCTTAGCTTCTTGCTTTAGACTGTTAGCTTTCGCCTCAGTGATTTAACGCTTGTAGCCACCACATACATATTTAAGACCCCTTCAACTTTTTTTTTTCCTGCTTTAATGATATATTAAACCCACAATTAGCTTCACTACCTTGCTGTAGGTGGCATTATCTACCAGTGACGGACAATATCAGCAAACAGTCGCTAGCAGCCCTGTTTGAAACCAAGAAAACCATTCTTTATAAAAAAAAATTTTTTAAATCACTAGTCTACAGTAAATCAGTGAACAGTAAATCAGCCCCCACCATGGCTGTAAACTAATGAGACCAGAAACAACAGTATAACATCAGCTGACGAGCCTTTGAAGTGGAAAACACTGTCACTTTATGATCAACCAAACTCAGACTTTTACAGCAACAGATCAGCCGAGCGTCGTCTCTGTCTGAGAGCAGCAGCAGCAGAGAACCAGCCTGTGGATTCAGGCCGAGCAGACGAACCCTGCCGACTCCTCCACCACCACCACCACCACCACTGTAAAATTTACAACCTTCGAGTGCAATTAAACTGGCATGGCTGTAAGTGGTGGTGGGGGGTGAGGGAGGGGGACGGACGGGGAGGACGGGGGAGGAGGAGGAGGAGGGGGAAGTCAGTCGGTCTCTGAGGCCTCATCCTCAAGTCTGACAAAATACAAAAATACCTTCCCTCAGTCTCCTCTGGCTTTTTTTTTTTTGGGTAAATTTTATTTCAGCCGTTGAGCCTCACTCACACACATCTGACCAAACTCCTGCATATCCAGAAATAATAACGATAAACCTGTTTATGAACCTGAGAACTGAACGGTTTCATGTAGCTAAAACTGACCAAACTAAACAGATAAAAACACAAATATGAAGTTGAGACTTAGCTCTGAAAAACTTCACTTTTAGTTCTCACATACTGTATTAACCCCTTCAGTGCCAAATGAGCTTTAAATACAGACGTAAGGCGCTGGAACAACTCTGAAGTGAAAGTTGGGAAACTTAAATATAAAAATGCTTCGTAAAAGATGTGATTCCAGTAAAAAATAAACAATGCAAGTGTTTTAAAATATGCAGAATATGCAACAAAACTGGAGCTGAGGGTCGACTCATTTTGATTAGGCTACTTTAATACGCTGCTGAGTGATCGTCCAATGTCCTGAATGGAAAAATCTTAATCTATAAAACTATACAACGTTTCCCTCTGGAAGTGTAAAGCAGAAATAGAAACAGAAACAACACTCAGATTTCCGCTTCAGGCTCAGAACTGGACACTCAAGACACTGTGTGTTCAGAATAAATGAACAAATATCTGGTTGTATGAAGGATTATACACGTGCAAAATGTAGTTTATGCGATTATGAAGGTGGTGAATGTGGTCCAGTGAGGTTTTCCTTCAGTAAACTCTGCAGACAGATGCAACAACAAGTGTCTGGTGAAGTCAGTGTGACAGGATGACCTCTCTCCTTCTCTCTCCACCTGCTGCACCGACTGACGGACCGACCGACACCTCCAGCCGATCGACTGCAGCCTATCTGAGACCTCAAACACCCCCCAGAGCCTATGTGTGTGTGTGTGTGTGTGTGTGATCTGTGGCCCCGGCCGGCAGACAATAGGCAGATGACACAGCTGCATACTTCAGATGCCAGGTGGAGGAATCTGATCTGCTGGGATCAGACGCCTCCATCACCTGATAGCTGCACGAGTTGGTCGGTCGGTTGGTTCTCAGAGAGACAGATAGAGAGAGAGAGAGTGGTTTGTGGTTTCCCCCTGCACAGCTTCATGTCAAACAGTTGCACGTGTTTTTTTGTTTTTTTTGCAGTGCACAGACCCATCTGGTACAGGTTTTTGTATAGGCTGTAGACTATAGTACCCCATCTGATTCCCATCGCTTGCAGGAAAAGAGATAAGAAGCCAAGAGAGAAAGAGAAAGAGAGAAAGAGGGGGAACCCTTCAGATTAGGATTGACTCCTCTTGCAGTGACAGAGTCATGTGTGATATTTATACAGATCCAATAAGAAGAAGGGGAAGGAGAGAACCCATGCAGCTCCTTTTGTTCATTAAATTATCAAGAAATTCAACTACTGTCGTTATGGAAACGCTGCCGTTGACCCCTGGAGGAACGGAAACCAAATAAATAACTATAATCAAATCTATTTAATCCAATGCCCCCTTCTCTTCTCTTCTCTCCCCTCCACCTCCTCCACACTAAAGCATGCAGGTCAGCCACCGCAGGAGTCACCGCTGTTTACGCAGCAGCGATAAGACACAGGACGCACGGAGCTGCGGTGTCTCTCCGTCACATTAAAACCTTTTTTATTCTCGCGCTGCGGGGCAAACAGACGATAGATATCCTGTGATGCAATGAAAGCGGCTGTCAGACTCAGGAGAGGAGCGTGGGGGAGACAGAGGAGGAGGAGGAAGAGGAGGAGGAGGTGGTGGAGGAGGCAGTTAAATTAGAGGAAAAGTGATTTACACTTCACAGCCTAAAGAAGCGCTAGAAGAGTTAATTATACCGTCTCGACATAAAAAACAACAATCTGGGAGCAGCAGCTGAGTTCTTCTAATTTAACTCCCTTTAACTTTTTTTTCATCCTAAACATCCAGAAACTCTGAAGTCTCTCACTCTCTCACTCTCTCACTCTGATACTGACTCGTGTTTCAGGCTGAAAATAACAGGTTCTGCTGCAGAAATAACCACCGGAGCTTTAGCGGCTTCTGTCCCGGACCGATAGAGGCTGTTTGTGCAGAGTCGAAGCTTTCAGGAGGAAAATCCAACGGATAAAACTCAATTTAAACACAAACTCTGTGACTTTTCCCTTATAAAGAGATCAAAGCATAAATGTGCACATGTAGCCTACTGTAAGCAACCGCTGCAGGAGCGCTTTGCTTTACGCTTTAAGTTTACGTTTTTACGCACCGTCGCTGTGATGTGAAATATGATTATTATTATTACGGAAACACACACAGAGAGAAGAAAGCTGTGATCTCACCTGTGATGAGTGGGGAAGAGGACCGCGGCGCGAGGAGCAGCAGCAGAAAGCAGCAGAGAAACCTACAGGTGGAGCAGGAGGGAGGGATCCGGCAGCGGAGCAACATCCTCGGGTTTTTGCTCCGGGAGGGGGAAATAAAAAGATTCAAAGAGTCTCGGAGGAGGAATAAATAATAATATTAATAATAATAATGATAATAATAAAAAAAAGAAAAAGGGAAAAAAAGGAAAAAGAAAAGAAAATCAATCCAGAGGTGAGGTGAAACAGATCCACGCAGCAGAGCAGACTAGACTCTCTCCAGCTCGTCAGTTCAGTGACAATCGCGCAGCAGACGCGCTGCGTTCAGCCGCATTAAAATGACAAAACGGACCAAACAGCGGGAGTCCTGCAGCAAAGTGGAGGAAAACATGAACACGGAGAAAAAGGGAAAAAAGAAACGATGAAGAGTCCCAAAGGAAGAAAAAATAAAATAAAATCAGAAAATCCCGCAGAGAAAAGATGTTTGAATCCCGAGAGGAGCCGAGCAGCAGCAGCAGCAGCAGCGGAGGAGTCCGAGCGGTTGGTCTGATCTGCGCTCGCTCAAACACGCACGTGCTGGTT